>NW_008236767.1:3538091-3612166 GCF_000691975.1 Corvus brachyrhynchos
CTGAACCTAATAGATTACAGGGAATGAACCTTTCTATTTCTCTCCAGCCATCAGACAGATCTTTCTAATGGGAATTTAATTGAAAGTAAAATTTATCCTGCAATTATAAACAGTTTTCCCCTTGAGTAAACATATTTTTTGTAAAATCTGAACATGAAAATATATTCTATCCAGTTTTAGTTTAGCTGCAATTCTGTGTTTACTTAAATGTGTGTGTGTGTATATACATATCTGCAATTTCAATATTTTTTTTACACTTCTTAACAATAAAATTCAGGGGTCCAAATAAGATGAGCTATGTACAAACACATGCCTACATGGATATTTTTTCTTTATTTCTTGAGTAATGAGGATATGTTGGAGAAGCTGTACCTTTTTTCACTCTGGAGTGAATCTGTTCCCTACTGCCTGTAAAGGCTATTAGAACCATCACCATAGCAACTAATGGTGATGCTCAAGCAAAGTGTTCCCTAAATTCCAGCTAAAGAAGTAGATCATTATATGCCTTTAGAAAGAAGGATGTATGTTTATGTAGCCAGAATTGATCAGTGAAAGGAGACACAAGCAGTAAAACAATCGGGGCACTGGTGCCAGCAAGGGTGAAGGCAGGATGTGATTCATTTTTACAGTTGCTTTGGAGTTATTGCATGAGAGAATGCTTTTTATCTTGAGAGGATTTAGGTGCTAGGTTTGAATCTTGATTATGATAGGACAGATTTCTTTCTGCGGAACTGCCTAAACTAGTCAACAGAGAAAACAGGTTTTGTTTGTTTTCTCATTTATGTGTTTTGAAGAACTATTATAATTAATATGAGAGACGTAAACATTTACCTCATTTAAACAACTGAAATAAAATATTCTTGAAAGTCAAAGTCTATTTTGTCTATGTAGGATGGTTTTGAACCTCTTACATGAATTGTTGTTCATGTCAAAAACTGTTTGCCAGTGTCACTAACATTTACAGTTCCGTGGCCAAATACATATGCCACTGTATATTACATGTAACTTCACAGGTAGATCAGACTTCCAGACAGTTCTTGAGCACCTCCTTGGTAAAAATCACTCCATGAGCATGAAAGTGACAGATCAAGCTTTGTTTTCTATTGCACAGAGCCTTGTAGAATAGAACAACTCAACTTTCACTGACCATCACAATATTAGCAGATTTAAATAATACCCAAAATATGAATATTTAATGCACTCATCATACTTAAAATGAAAAGACACAAGTCATCAAAAAGAAGCAGTGCTGCTTCTGGAGAGAGCAGTCTTACAAAAGAGAAGAGATTACCTCTGCAGAAGAGAATGTGAAGTCACTACTTAGTGATAAAGAAGCATTCTGCCTTAATTTGAAAGGACCTGCCTAATGAGCCATGCTTAGTTCCCATGGACAAATTTATTACTCTCACTTAACATGGATATCATTATTAATTAGGCAAGCAGGAGTCATACTGTCCTGTCAGCAGAGATGCTGGATTACCCTGAAGCTGGGTGTAAGCCAAGGTCTTTCCTCACAGCCCATCCTGGTAAAAGTTTTGTGTGTGCTTCTCTTCAGACAGTTTTATTAATTCACAACGAGAACATCAGGGGCAAATGGTACAACTAATCATTAACAGTATGAAAGGGTTCTTAAAAAGTCAACATGAAATTGGCTTGTGTCCCTCATTGACTAGTAAGTGAATATAAAAATACAGGGTCATAGCAAATGCTTAAATGGGTAGAATGACATTTATATTTTAGTTGAAGTAGTGGTTTCTTAAAAGGCAGTTAATGAAGATTCCTGCTTAATCCAGACCTGGTTTTGAGACTCCTGACAAGTTTATTTTAAATTAGTGGACTTTTGAACAATTTTCAGTTGGATTCCTTAAAAAATAAAATTGCTTTAAATTCCTGCCTGTATAAGGACGTTTGGATAGCTATCTTTTATCTTTGCCTACATATTGTTTTGTCCAGTTATCCATTGTACAAATTATGAGATTCTATAAATGCAGAATACAGATTTTTAATGCTTGAAAAGAAATGCAAAACTAAAGAAAGATCTTGCAGAAAAAGCAGAATAAGTTGCAGAAGCAGCACTAAAGGGAACCTTGCACATAACTGTTTTCACAAACAGAATGGAATACCACTAAGAAGGAAAGGAATACTTCATATGTATGTTAGCAATTTTGGAAAAACTAAAATACATCATTTAAATTTCTTTGACTTACACTTCTCTTACCATGGGCTTAACCATAGATGTTGATATCAAAATCACAAGTATATCCATAAGAGCTAATCACAAATTGAAATTATTATTTGGTTAAATTATTATTTCTGTGGAAATGTTGAATTTTGTTTTCATTCTGAATAAGAACTTCACAGAATGTAAATTTCAATAATAAATGAGTCCATTATGTGTACTGTTTGTCACAATATAATGTAGTAGTTGAAATATTCTAAACTTTTTATATGCAAAACACTGAGGGGAAGTGTTACCTAGTAGTGATTAGGTCTTTCCTAAATCAAAGCATGCTCTCATTTTCATACATAAGTAGCAAAAACCTGGATAATTATTGTAGATCCCATTTAACTCTTCTTTTTTCATCATCTAGGTTTGATGTAATGCTTAGAAAAATCTAGTACAATTATTACTAGCAATGTCGATAGTAAAATAAACAGGTTTTTATTTAGTCACTTCAAAGCCTCCAGAGATTTTTGCATTTTTCAAACGCTTTTTAACAGAGACCAATCTCAGTACAACTTATAACATTTTGTTTTTCACAGTCTATGCAATAACTCTTTCCTTTTTCCTTGACAGCATACTCTTCTCAATAGGAGACAAAAAAAGCCTGTAAGACTGGAAGAGTCTAAGAGTGTAATTTAAAAGCATCAAACCTTAGCTGTGCCCAGCTAAATAGAGATATGCATTCTGGAACTGAGCCATGCACTAAGCTCCCTCCCATTTGAAAACAGGGGTTATTACTTCAGTTACTTTAATGACAGTGATTCCTATGATCCCACATAGAGCCATAGTCATGTTTCAGAAAAACTTTAAGAACCTGCATTACTAATAATTGCTTATTCTCTACTAACTTTGTCAAGAATAGGTAAAGATGAGTTCAAAATATTTTTAGTTTCTTCTGAGGTTGTAGCTATGAAGGACTGAAACCTTCCCCAGGAAATACATGTACCTTACACATGAGTCTTGCCACAGTCCATGCTGAATGGGTCCTTTGGGTTATGGGCCAAGAGGCCCATTCAATCCGGTTTAGTTCTGGAAGCACAGGGATTTCAAGACCCCATTTAAGACCTGTTAGACAAGAAGTGTTGTTATACTAAAAGAAGTAGCTTTTCTTCCCTGGAGGAGTGAGGGTTTTCCAATGCTTTTATTCATCCAGAATTGAGATTGTTCAGCCTGGAAAAGAGAAGGCTTCAGGGTGAAGTTATTGCAGCCTTTCGGTACCTAAGGGGATCCTATAAGAGAGATGGAGAGGGACGTTTTTCGAGTGCATGTAGTGACAAAACAAGGCAGAATGGC
Source organism: Corvus brachyrhynchos (assembly GCF_000691975.1). Lineage (NCBI taxonomy): Eukaryota > Metazoa > Chordata > Aves > Passeriformes > Corvidae > Corvus > Corvus brachyrhynchos. Next base: position 3,541,609 of record NW_008236767.1, read on the forward strand.
TTCAAACTGAAAGAGAGTAGGTTTAGACTAGATGTTAGGAAGAAATTCCTTATTGTGGGGGTAGTGAGGCACTGGAACAGAGAAGTTATGGATGTCCCATCCCTGGAAGTGTTCAAGGCCGGACTGGATGGGGCTCTGAGTAACCTGGTCAAGTGAAAGGTTTCACAACCATAAAAGGTTGGAGCTGGAAGATCTTTAAGGTCCCTTCCAACCCAAGCCATTCTACGACACTGTGCTTTATGTTGCTACACATATCCACAAGGTTAAACATTTGTCACAGTGCTGCTGCTCTGTGTGCTTTCAGGCTGTGTGTGCAATGGAGCATAAATGTCCTTAACAACAACCTGGATATTATAACATCTATTTTGAATGCTGGTCAGGACATACTGTGAACAGAACTGACACTTCAGTTTTGGAAGAAAGGCCTGAATGGAAAGGAAAAAAGAGAAAAAAGAGATACTGAAAAAAGAGACAGTGTTTCTGATAGGACATAGACTATTATTGAGCTACACCTAACTGGTTCAACTACACAGCCCTGTGAATATTTAGAAGAAAAGTCTGGAAAAATATATTTTCTTTTGAAATGCTGTCTTTTAAGATCAAACGTTCATGCTGATTTTTTTCATACATGACTTAACACAGTAGAGCTACGACGCTTAGGATTTGTTGGAAGTAAGGAAGGAGATTTTTCCACACTGACTGGTCATTTTAACATCCTAGCAACTTGTTTTTGTCAAGGTGATTGCAAAGAGCCGATTCTTCTAGAAATTGTAAAGCAGGCTTGAACCAGAAGCATTCATGAATGCATCCTGTACTGGCTTTCTTGAACAAGTCTGTCACATTTCTACTGAATGAATGGAAAGGGGAAAGTACTGCTTGGTCTCCCATTACCTACTTGAATACCTGACAGTGATAGCTTCAGACAGGTTCCTGTTTTATATATTTTGTTCTCAATCAGCTTAAGTTCCTGGTTCTCTGCCCCGGGGAGAACTGACTTGAGCAATGTAAGCTGCTCTTCCAGCTTGCTTCAGCTGATTGTGCTCCCCTTGTTCTGTTCAAGTTGTGTATAACCAGAAGGCAATACTGTCCCGTGAGTCTCCTTTACTGAACTTAACTCTGCCCTTTGTTATGGGGTAGCTTTGTGGAAATTTCATGCAGGCTACTTATACCCAAATTTCCAGATGTATTGGCGAGGACAGCTGGTGAGCTTGTGACTTGCGGCAGCTTCCTTGATGTAGCAGGGACTAAATTAATTAAACCTGTTTCTGCAAACCTATTTTTCACAAGAACAAGTTATGCGCCAGAATTTTAGCCTAAAGCATCCTGTCTTAAATAAATAATTTTTTTTTAAAAATTGAAATCTTTTTAATGAATGGATTTCCTGATTAGCTTGCTTATTCTCTGGTTTAGTACCAATTACAAATGCAGCAATCATTAATTATTAAATATTTGTAACCTCATATCTATTGTGTGATGTTATGTTGAAAATAAAGCCAAAAGTAATTTTCTCCTCCAGGACCAAAGCCAGAATCCTAACCATGGGCAGCCACTATAGTCTCTCCTGGCAGTGTCGATTTAAGGACAAATTTTATGTTGGATTTTGTAAGCTTCCAGAAATATGAACTTGTTTTCCCTAGCCTCTATAAAGAAAATAGAACATATGGACTTTTCATACTTCTTAAAATAAAAGTCTTCCTTTGACCAGCCTTCCAGAGTAGAGTGTGTGAGTCAAATAGCTGATATTTGTGTTCCTCATGTGAATAGAAAGTGGAAAACTTTCATAGAATTTATCTAATCTAAAAGTGTATAGCTGATAACATTTTTGAGAAGTGATTTGTTAAAATATTTAAAGGTAATGCCAGAGATATGCTGTCCCATACCATTCTGAATATAGGCATCCTTCTTAAAATTCATTGAAATATCAGTGTTTAGACCAAGCCTCTAATTTTCAGTTCCTCAGCTCTTGGTAGTTACTACTGTCATTTAAAATGCCATTTAAAAATGCTGGGTTTGAGGCATAAATGTTTGCAATTAAAAATATTAATTGATGTATGCCAGATTATATAACTTCAGGTTTTCATCAGGACAGTGATCTACTGGACCGTCGGAAACATTGCTTCAGTGTCCAGTCTGAGTCTGGAGAAGATCTTTACTTTTCTGTGGAACTAGAGTCCGACCTAACACTATGGGAAAAAGCCTTCCAAACAGCAACTTTTTTAGAAGTTGAACGGATACAGGTGAGAACAACTGCCTTGGTGATCGTCTTTTGGTACATTACCAAATTAAGCCCATATGAAATATTGATGCAATTAAAAAAATTTTATGACCTTCTGCAGCTCTCAAGTTATTATTGTTTTATATAAGTAATTGCTTTTGGTCTACCCAAACAGCTTGCAATCTAATGCTCAGAAGAGATCACCTGAAATACAATCTTTGAGTTATTATGACGATGTGATACATATTTGTTAACTGAAGTTCATGGACAGACAAGGAAAAACAATCTGTAGGTCAAGGACAAAATCCAGCTGTTTAGATATTCTTACTGGCTTACATGCTACCTTGTTTGTTATTAAATATCACAAGAGAACCTTTCAGGAATTAAGTTGTCCTTGTAATACCGGGAATGAGAGTACACTGAGTGAAGTACTTACTGGATACAAGCAAGGACAAAATTGTACCTCAGCTGCATTATTCTTTCTTCACACATTTCCTGTTCCTTATATTTACTCGATGGTCAGATGAGCAGAGATGGATAACATTCTGCTACAGATTATAGTGACTTTTTATAGAGAAATTATATATCAGAATGTTTAAAGATAGATTTGTTTTTCTCACATGACCAAAAAGTCATGACTTTTTTGACAAAGCCACCCACCACAACTATAATTCACCTAATCCTGATTGTAATATTGATTTTCTAATTGTGATATATTCATATGGTTAGAACAGTTTTCATTGGTGTTGCCAGGAGTTTTACACACTTACCCAAGCCATATTAGCATATTAGCCTGTGCAAGTATTGTCTCACACATTTTCTCCTGGGAATGAAAGCACTGACATGTTTTTATTCAGACAAATTGTTAGTTAGTAGTATATTACCCCTTTTCTGACCTGTGAGCCACCACATGCAGATGGATTGAACTGGTATATACTGATGATGATCCAGTTTGCAAAAACTACACTGCTGTCAGTTTTAATGCACAGCATCTCTGTTTAGGAGAAGTCAGAGGAGGTTCAGCTTTTCTCTTGTAAGTTCATGTACTCTGTTACCTTTTATAGAAACTATTCTTACCTTTTGCACTGTAATTACATCCTGAAAAATCTAAGACTAGTTTTTCTGTGTAAAAATTGCAACAATATATGTCCTCTGCCACTAAATATTTGAGTGGTTTTGTCTTTCTTATATAATTAACTGCAACATACTTTATAGAAGCACTGCTGTGCCATCAGTAAAAGAATATATGGCATTTTTCTTGAATAAATTTTATCCTAGAAGCTACCTCATATTTGTTCTACTTTGAGATTGATTCATACTATAGCATTCCTAGTTTAGATTTTTCTTTTGGGTTTTAGAATTACATTTGTTCAAATTGCCCTCATGCTTCTCGAAAATAATTTCCTTAATAACCTTAACCTCAGATTAATCTTAATCTTTTCACTTAATTTTCTCTCTCCTGATATTCAAAGTAGCAATTAAGAACTCAAAGCAATGATTTCCTGATTGATTGATTGATTGATTGATTACAGCAGATCTGTGAAAGTGGACAAACAAGCTTCTCATGATAGAATATTATTGTGGAACTCACACTTATTATTACACCTTTTTTTATTTTCTATATCTTGATTTGGAAAAAAAGTTTAGAATATTTTTAATATAACTGTGTTTGGCGTCCTCATTTTTCTCTCAGCAATCCATTACTGCTTTCATCTACCAACTTGCAGATGCAGATAAAATCTGGTGCTATAATTTATCTCCAACAAGTTATTTCATTTCTCTCTGAGAAAAAAAAATGGTGACAGGTTCAAAATTAAGGTATCAACTGTACATTTTTACTAAAATTCTGGTTTATGCCAAAATTTGTATTGATATGAATATTCATATTTAAAGTGAATGCTAATCCAGTAGGTTTCTCTTACAATGAAATCATATAATTTTGAAAATATAACTGCAGTTTAAAACTGCCATTTAAAATTCTTCAACTGTGTTGTGTGCTAGTACATAATCATACAAATAGTAACTATTACTCAATGACTATAACCTCCAGAAGAGTTTAATGAGGGGCCAATTCTGATCTAACTCCAAAGAATATATAACAAATTTAAGTATTTTTTAAATGCCTCACTGTAAATATATAATGAATTCTGTTTCAGCCTAATTCATAGCTTCTGCCAGAGGTATATCTAAAACAAAAAATAGACAGTTGCTTTTTCTTAGAAAAGAAATGTATTAGAGGAGGCATAGTCAAGTTGATAATAATTTAGCAATAACATGGTGCAATAATACAGTGGAGTCATTTTGGTGTGTTACAGTCACTCTTAAATTAGTTTTGTAGTGTAGTAAGTGATGATAATCCATTTTCATAATCACCTATTAAAAAAAATTAGTTGAAATGAAAATCCTTTTTCCTTACTGTGTCACAACATTTTTGCATGAAGAATCTGAGACTACTATAGCTTGCATAATGATGTGCAATTATATATATGACTGTCACATTCCTTTTGTGTTCTTGTTACTTTAAGCTAAAGTTTTCACCTCTTCCATCATGAATTTTTTTCTTGCTGTCCTTGCTTGTATTATAGTTGTTTGCTTTCTAATGTAAGGATTATTATTTAAGCTGGTTTATATTGCAGTACTTTAACATATGTTTCCATTGAAGTTGAATCTGAAAGTCTGAACTAAGTCTTAGATTTATATTACACTTTATTTCAGCTTCAGAGATGGCTTAGATGAAGTTCACGATGTATTGTTCTTTCCATAATTTAAACTGTGTGTGTTGAAGGAATAGTATTTAAGGAACAACTTCGAGTTGTCTCCTTCAGCCTCTGCCTGACCCATTGAATTATTAATAAACCAAAGTTAACATTCCATATTCTGTGGAAGAACAGCAAATGACTTCTGAAGTGTGTTCTGCTTCTTTTGGGAAGGGGATGCTTCAGTTCTGATGAGGTTTTCATGAGCTCTTATGAGAAATCAGCAACCAAAACCAAACATCCACAGTATATATTATTCATGGTCACTTTTAAAGTTTTAAAATGTTAAATGTGTAAGAAATTTTAAATGTATCTTGATAACAATTTTTGCCTTTCTCTTTTCTCCAAATATCTGAATTAAAAGGCAGCTTAAAGAAAATAAAGATGAGAAAAGTCTTACAAGAGTTTACTAGTGTCTGAAGGTTCACATGCCTACTCTGACCTGTCACCAGAATCATATGCAAGTGTGTACAACACCTGCAAAAACCAAGGGACATTCTTCCCCAAAGAAACTAAATTCTCAGTGTCTGGAGATCTTTTTTGTTATTCTCATGTTTTTTCTTCTCTAAATTGTTTTGAACATCATAGTCTGAGGGTGTGGAATGGTCTTTTCTATATGTAAAGAATGACTAAAGAATCAGCTGCTGCTAGTAGTGCGCAGTTTCTTCCTGTAAATAACTACACCGAGCTGAACTAGAGGATATTTCTCCACAAATTGTGCACTGCCTTTTGTGGAAATATCCTTCAGTCTGGGAAACAGGTCACTTTTGCAGTGCAGCCTTGAACCAAGGCTGCTATGGCCTGTTTTTCACAAATCTTAAGTTCCCAGTGAGGCTATTTAGACAGGCACAGTGCTGGGCTTAAACAGAGGGAGCTGTGCCAGCTCAGCATGGTGCTGTAGTGCACGCTGTAGGTTGGCCTCTGGTGTTGGGGTGGGAGGTTAGATAACTTTACATGACAATATGTGTTTTAAATCTGATACACATTTTCTTTGCCAAATTTAATTTCCAGTAAAGGCTCTGAGTCTGTTCCAGATCTTGAACGTTTGCAAATAAAAATGGAATTTGCATCTTGTAAGATGTTTGCAAGATAATTCCACATAACTGTACATTTTTTACTTTGCATGCAAAACTTGAAAATGTTTGCATATTTGACTTAATTAACTGTAACTGTGAACTATATTAATCTGCACTTTTTCTTCTACTAATGAGATAGTACCAAAGGCAATATCCTCTTCTTTTTCAACACTGTTTTACAATCAAATTTTACATATTCATAGCAGTTTTATGGTGTAGCTGATCAAAGAAGAAAAAGAAAAAGCCACTTTTTTTCATTAATATAAACACTAAGTACGAATTTTTCAATTTTCCTTCATAACATTTTCTATTTAGAAGCTGTTAATGCACCTTCCAGCTTCTTGTGTTCTGAGGAGGACCACCTAGAATCCAAGAGCCCTCCCAAAGAATATATGAGTGAAGGCATGTGATTTATCCTTGATAATCAAAATGCCAAAGATAATCATAGGTTCTTTTGTAATACTGACAATTTACTAACCCACATTGTTCCCATGTTTACAATTTATATTTTGATTTTCTGACACATTATAGATGAAAAAGACAAGTCTGTCATTTTGTACCTGTAGTCAGCCTTCAAGCACAGCAGTAGTTTTGATCCTGAAAATTACACTGATAAATGTCTCACAGTGTGTGACATTATGGGAATAAATAGATGCATATATTTAAAAATTATAGAATGAGAGAGTCTTTCAGAATTCCAAGGTTTCTCATAGAAACCTTTGAGATATATTGGTCCACTAGCTGAAGCAAAAGAACATATTTCAGATAATTACATCAGTTGCTAAATGGTATGAAATATTAGCTTTTTCCCTGAGATTTAGGACAAGAGAAAACCACAAGAAACAGCATACAGAGATACTTTACATATGCGTTTTCTTTTTCTTGAAAAGATAAAAGGAACATATTAATCTTAGAAGTTGTTACTGGGTATGAAAACCAAATAAGGGGGTTTGAAAATAATAAAACTTCCCTTTTAGAAAATGTTATTAGTAAGCCACTAAGGCAATTCCGAGCCTCTTTCATTTCTTCCCTAATGGAAGCAAAGCCTGTTTTCATAGTACTTAGACAACTTCATCACTCATTAAAATCCTTTGATTTGAAATACACTGGCAATAAATAGACATATATACACAGAAACGACTTAGTTCTGATAATAATTTTGAGATACATAAACATTAGAATAAAGACTCAGAAATAGACGTCCTAGAAAAAATACTAAGAAATGTCTTGTGTCTTCTCTGATTTTTCTTTTACAGTGCAAGACATATGCCTGTGTTTTAGAGAGTCACCTTATGGGACTTACCATCGATTTTAGCATGGGCTTTGTCTGTTTTGATGCTGCCACAAAGGTAAAGTTCTGAGACTTTTTTTCATCACACTACTATTATTCCTTGTTATTTCTAATATTTTGAGATAAGTAGTACATCTTTTAGATATCCTTCTCTTTGTTATAGAAACAGATCATCTCTTGTCAAATCTCTCATGCTGTAGTCTAAATTCAGGACTGATTTCTAATTATGTGAGAAGTAGTATTCTGTGATGTGCTTGTTATTGAAAAGCCAGTACTGATATCAATCTGAAACAAACATCAGATCTTTATTCTTGAATTTCACATGAAAGCCCATACTGATTCAGTTTGATGGTTTTTTTGCTGGTGCTTCCTTGGTTTTGAGAAAAGATAATTTTCTTGGTTTCAATCTCATCTGTGAGCTTTGAAAATAATCTTCCATTCTCTTCTATTGTTTTGTGGAAATGAGAGTGTGCTATTACAGCAATTCCACAATATTTTAGCTATTGGTGTTCAGGTGTCTGTAAAAAGATAAATCAACCATAGCCTATATGTCTCACCCATCAGCTTTTCCTGTCAGCCTTAAAACAACTCAGTACAACTGATGAAAGAGTTTGTTTTATCAAGTGAATAGTATGGACTCAATTTCCATATTATATTATTGCGTGGCCAAGTCTCAGTAAAATCATTGAGACCCTGAGTATGTCATGTGTTGACATTTGCACTAATTGCTGTCAAGTCCTAGAATGTCAGAAGCTTTACTGCTACTACTAGACACTGCTGGTAAATGGTAGAATCTTTCTTGTGAATGAAATGGTGAAATCTTTCTTCTGAGTTCCACTTCTCCTCAATACCTATTTTCCTTTGAGATGCTGCAACATTGTCACCACCAATTGTTGAAGATGTCCTTTTGACTCCACAATTTGCTCCTATGCTCTATTTTAAGGCAATCCTTCCCACCGCATTATTCCACTAATCCAAACCCTTTTATTCTTCCCGCTTCTCCGTTCCACTGTTTTTTTGCACAAAGTGATGAATTTTAAATTCAAGTACTTATGTAACCTTGTTTCTTTTTGTTAAGCAAATAGTCTTGTACAATTCATCAATGAAATGCAGCTATCAGTTTAGAAGGTATTACACAAAAAATCAGAATTAAGATGCAGTAGCTCAGTTAAAAAAAAAAAAAAAAGCGGTTTTCCCCCACCCACCCTCCAATAATATTTTAAATATATACATTATATAATACATAAGTATGTAATTATAGAATCATAGAATGGTTTGGGTTGGAAGAGACCTTAAAGATCATCCAGTTCCAACCCCTCTGCATGGACAGAGACACCTCCCACTAGACCAGGTTGCTCAAAGCCCCACCCAACCTGGCCTTGGACACTGCCAAGGATGAGGCATCACAGCTTCCCTGGGCAACCTGTTCTGGTGCCTCACCACCCTCAGAGTAAAGAATTTCATTTGTATATCTAACCTAAATATACCCTTTCAGTTTGAACCCATTACTTCTTGTATTATATGTACTGTATTGTATGTTAGAATAAAGCATTACACCACAAATAAAAAAAAAAGACATTGTTTTGTTAGGTAATTAGGCATTAGGCAGTGTGAGATAAGGATGGCAATTGCATTAGAAAAGAAAAGAAACAATACAATAGAAAGCAACATAATCTGTTGCCAAGTGACTGCTACAGTTAAAATTGTCAAACAAGCCATAGGGTGAAATGTCTGAAATCTAAGTGTGTCAACCAAGTTTTAGTGGGTGCCTAAATACAAAAAGCATTACCTACTCTCCATCATTTTATGCAAAGATGAAGATTAGCCAAAAATTTATTCAGATATTTTTATTATGATCATGACAAGTGTAAATTGTGTCTATGCTGGCAATGGTCTTCAACAATATTGCTAATCTCATATATACTGAAATGTAAAGTAGACCTGTATTGTCTCTTAAGCTAAAAGTGTTATTTCTCTTCCTAATGATGTTCATATGAAGCAGGAAATCAAAATCTGTTTTCCAGAAATTATCTGAGAAAGCAATTAAAAATGGAAACCAATTTGCAGGACAAGGAAAACATGAAAAAGATTTAAATCAAGTAATCCATTTCTTATTAATATTTACATATACATTTGTGAATTAAGACTGTACAAAAGTCCTATCAATTGTCCCATGAATTAACATACTCAGTATTAAAGACAAAAACATTATTTTAAATATCATACCATTCATGAAAATGATACTTACTTATAATTCTTTATAAGTTTTAGGATTTTTTTACAATTTGTATTTGAAAAACCAGTACAAACAATTATCTTGTCACTTCCAGTGATGGGGTATCCAGAGCTTCTTGGGGCAACCTGTTCCACTGTCTCACCACCCTCATCATATAACCTTATGTCCAATCTGAACTCTCCCTTCTTCTGCTTTAAAAACATTGTCCCTTTGTCCTGTCGCTGTAGGCCTTGGTAGAAACTCTTTCGCCATATTTGTACAAGCATCCTTTAAGTTTTGAAAAGCAGCAATAAGGTCTCCCTGGAGCCTTCTCTTTTCCAGGCTGAAGAGCCCCAACTCTTTCAGCCTGCCTTCATGGAAGAGGTACTCCAACCCTCTGATCATCTTAGTGGTCCTCCTCCTGTACATGTTCTCTTCTGTTATTTTGCCACTGCTCCTATCAAATTCAACCACACCTTTTTGGGTAAAGATTAACTTAAAGCCATATTCCATAGCCTTCAGAGTTCAGTGTCAGATTGAACTGTTCATCATTCAGTACTTCTCTGAGAATAACACAGAGAATAACCCTGCAGATGCAAGATATTTTAATGAATTCATGGGGGGTCTTGGACAAGTACTTGGAGGACAGATCTACTGAATATCATTGAATGGGTTTTTTATTCGTATTTTTTTACAACATTTTCATGTTTCCCAGAACACAGAGGTCTCCAAAAACAAAGTAGTTTTGGAAATAAAGTAGTTTCTGAGAAGTCCTGTCTTATATTTTGTTGCAATGGTATCTTCAGTAAATCTTCAGACGATGAAAATATTATACTTAATACTGTGCTCATGGTATTTTAAGTTTTCTTTCTTAATTCCTAATGAATTGACTGTGAATTGTCTTTATAAGTGCACAGTTACTAATGAACTGAAATGAAGAAAGCCAAGTTCTTTAACTCATGATTTTAACATTTATTCAAATGTTCCAGTTATTTTAGCAGTGCAACAATATTTAAATTGTTTCTTCGTCTCACATTTCAAGTAAGTTAATAGATTTTGTCCAACATGCCTGACAAGTTGCAGTCAAAATTTCATAAATGTTCTAAATTCCAGACCCCCAATGTTCATGAAAAAGTTTGTAAGGGGTAGTGGTTCTCATTATGTGTATGATTTCCAGACAAAAGCCTTAGAACGCTGTGTAGGCTTGTTTCCTTGTTTGCTGTCATTTAATCCCTAAATAATACTTAACTATGTAAATTGAAATTAGTGGTTAAAAACTGTCATCTGTGCTAAATGTATTTCAAGTCAAACACATCATAATTAGATAAAAACATTTTTTCTGTGTCTGCACAGACCTATGATGAATATGAGTACACAAAGTATTAAATTTAGTTATTCAGAAAAAATCTGTGCTGTGATGTGATTATAACAGCACTGGCATAAATCATAGCTGTTTCTGCTGCATATTCTCTGCTTTTTCTTATTCATTTTCTGACTGATAGCTCATAGAGTCAACAATAGTTTGTCATTTAGACTATTTTGGTATGATGCTTTATAACAAGCCATTGTAGTTTCCTGAAAGGAGAATGAACAGTTTTTAAGACTGGTTAAATTGGATTGTTCAAACATTTCAGAAAATTAGTTCTCAATTCAGCTCAGTAGTTTGTAAACTACCAAATAGAATTTTGGACACAAAGTAATTTTTCTCCTTGCACCTTAAAAAGTAGTGACAAATATATTTGCACCCTTGTTCTTCTGCAGCACTTTTCAGAGCCAAAGCTCCGGTGCAAGATGCCATCTTTTATTAGCAATGTATGGATTGAAAGCAAACTGTGACACACAGCCCAAGCCAACACTAGAAATCTTTGATTATGATTATTTTTGCGATGTAGTCCTTCATTTGTGGTGGTTATAAACCTGGAGTCAAAAAGCCACCTGCCTTCTGTGTTGGCATACACAGAAATGTAATTCTGATCAATAGGGAGTTTCCCCCAAGCATCTCTTCCAGTGGAGACTTCTTCCAAAAAATGTCCACCAGCTTTAACACAATTTCATTATTTGAATAATGAATAACACAATTTCTTTATTTGAAATACAGGATGTCAAATAGCCCCCTTACTGAACTTCCCTCTTTCTTCCTTGCTAGTATTCTACAAAAAGTGAATTTAACAAATCTTTGTGAATACCATTTAGATATTTTATTTTCTTTTCTGCCTTAATCACATTTTCCAGATTCTGCTTAGTTACTCCTTGCACTACAAGGTGTCTTAGTATACAGCGTCTACTCCAGACATAATTTTTCACCAATGATGTTCCATATGCTAAATGTTTTGTTTATTTGGTTTTAAAACATGAAAATTCTAAAAAGATGCAAAAAGTTCTGTGGCAGTTCTTAGAAGTTATATACCAAATTTTATCCTAGGTCATTTTTGCTTTATTGTGTATCAGTGTTTACTGGGGAAAACATTTTTCTTAGTCCTGCACAACTACATCCCAGCATTCATGTCCTAAATTTTTCTAACATTAGCTAGTATACAGACATAAATATTTTAATGAACAAGTGTAACTCTTTTATGGGCAATTTGTGTTAGGTACGGACATACATGGATATTATGATGAGCATTTATAAATAAGGTTTTGCAGCCACTATAGCCACCTTAAGAATTAAGTATGGAGACTGATTAAACAGAATAACAAGACATGTACAGAAGTTAATATAACTACTATTCTGAAAGTGATCCAATGCATAAAACTACTACTATAAACCATTGCCATTCTCAATAACTGATTCTTAATATGCTTCCATAAAAAAAATGGACTACGCTTCAAGTAGATGGGTGGATATACATGGAAATATGTATATTATATATATATTTCTGTTTTACTGACATATTCATTAATTTTTTTTCTATAATGTGCTTATTTAAATCATAAATTCTACTAATAATATATTTGTGTGTTGGTGGGAATATACATTGCCATATACCTACCTGAACAAAGTGCTGTGTCTGTACTCCATCACATTTACTGCTCATTAAAGCAGCGTCAAAAAAATATATTTGCCAGAAGAGAAAAAAATCATCCCTTGTAGGATTGAAAATAAATTAAGGTGCTGCTGAATTATATGATGGTGTTAGAACAAAGTAAGAAAAGGCTCTGCAACGGCCCACAAGGTGCCCATGAACAAAGCTCAGTGTACCTGTCCTCTGTTCTCTTGCAGAAACCCTGAGTATTTCCCCAAAACAGAGAATACACCATGAACAATAAATAGCATTGCAAATATCCTTAATTTTATTTCCATACCAAAAGACTACTGAATCACACAGAGCAGTATTTCTCTTAATTTCTTTATGAATAAACTCCCATGTTTTCTAGGGATACATACCTTGTCTGTCTCTTTATGCAACTAATACATATACAGTATATTGAGATAAAACAGCATATAAAAACCTTCTTGATATTCAAATTTCAGTAATAGGGAAGGCAGGAAGAAACCAGGCTCACTGCAAGATGGAGATTTAATGATATAACTCTTGCAAAAAAATATTTATTCCATGCTTAGAAGTTGAAATGCTGAACAAATAGCTACTATAACTTTAATATAAGCCATCAAGCATGCTTCATACAGTTTTATGTTCTGTGGGTAGAAACAAATTTTGGTAGGTCATCCATCAGTACCAAGAAAATACACTGTAGTCTTCTAACATTCTATGTAATTTCAGTAATGGACAAGAACAGTTAGTTTATAAGGGCTGACTTTCATGCTTTTTTCCTTTGTCTCATTTTTGTTCTTTATCCTCTGTGTCCTCCCGTCTTTCCCTTTACAGTTATAAAGCTGCAGCAGTTGACAAAGGAAATTGCCTTGGACCATAATTCTTTTGTAGTAAGACAGTCTCCAGAGATCAGTAACACAGTACAACTGAGCATGAACAAGATCTTAATCCTACTCAGTTCCCTACTGCTGCTATAACTATGGACAAAGTGTCACTTGGCAAGAATGAAATCTTTCTCAATTAGCTATGAGACAAACAGACAAATTAAGGTGTATCCCAGGTGCCTGAAGACTCAATTACTTTTATTCTTAGGAACAGGGCTTCTGCTCTTGATTTAGTTTGACTTGTAGGAGTATCATCTATTTTAGTCAGACAACAAACAGCATTAGCTTGAAAAGTTCTCATTGAAGTTTAGCATAATTCTGCAATATAGATCACATACGAAAAAAATTGCCTTAAGAATCTAAAAGGAAGAATAATCCAATCAGTCAAAAAAAAGAAAGGTAGTGTTGAAAAAGTACAGCTATAGACATCTGAAGGTGTGATGGAAAAGACAACAAAGGGATTTGATGAAACTAAAACTTGAAAAGTGACCTCTGACATCCCTTCCTTAATAAAGATGGTTTCTTTGTTTACTCCACCATTTAGAGGTGGTCTGGGATGTAGCTGTCTAATTATTATAAAACACTGACAGATTCAGGGTTTTTTTTAAGCATCCTACTGAAGGCCAAACTTCTTTTGCTATTACATAGTAAAACCTGTATGATTCATGTCAATGGAATGACATTGTGCTTCTGATTTCCGTAGATCATGTATGTAGATAAAACATGTATTTCATAAAATCATAGAATATCCTGAGTTGGAAGGAACACATAAGAATCATCAAAGTACAACTCCTGGTCCTGCACGGTACAGCCCCAAGAATCACACCATGTGCCTGAGAGCGTTGTACAACTTGAACTCTGTCAGGCTTGGTGCTGTGACCACTCCCCTGGGGAGCCTGTTCCAGTGCTCAGTCACCCTCTGGGTCAAGAGCCTTTTTCTAATATCCACCCTAAAGCTCCCCTGACACAATTTCAGGCTGTTTTCTTGGGTCCTGTCACTGGTCGCCGCAGAGAAGAGATCAGTGCTTGCCCCTCCTCTTCCCCTTACAAGGAAGTTGTAGACTGTGATGAGGTCTCCCCTCAGCCTTCTCTTCTCCAGGCTGAACAGACCAAGTGACCTCAGCTGTTCCTCATGTGGCTTCACTGGCAGGTGAAATTATGACATTGTACTACGTGGTGCAAACACTATTGCTCAAGTTTGTTAAGTGTAAATAGTCTTTCTGCAAGAAGAGAGTTCGTTCACAGTGGATAATTCAACACAGAAGAGACAAAACTGTTAAATAATAAGTTGAAGGTAGTTAATCACTGAATTCATAGGACACAAATCTGCTCTGGTTGGAGATTCTTGTTTCTTTCCTAGTGCCAATGCATAATGCCCTCTGTATCCTAAATGATATATCTATGCCAGAGCCATGGACTAGTCAGACATCCACATTTCTATGACTATCCTTAGAGCATGGTAAGTAAAAACAGTCACCTATTTATTCTGTATTTGTTTGATAATCTGGTCTCTCTTTGGATTAGAACAAACTCCTTGACCCAAAACAAAACAAAAACCCTGATGAATATTCCTAGTCATAGCCCCAACAAAGACAGTTACAGTTACGATGTATTTCCACATTCCTGATGCCATTACCTAGGTGGAAAGTGATTTTGTCTGATGTCACCTCATCAAAATTTTATGTGGTTTAGTCCAAGATTCTGGGAATGAGTAGCAAACTGACATAGAATATGAATGTGAAAGTATTTTCTAAGGTGCCTTGCAGAATATGTGTTCTAGACCTATCACTATTGCTAAGAATAGAAACAATATAATTTTCTTCATTTGTGTGACTGTATTACAGGTATAGAAGTCAGTAGCTTTTCTTCCATGTGTCATTTATATGTTGCATTTATGTACGAAGTATAAAATAAAAATACACAGAGAGCATCCTTTTTTAATTATAGCAGAATAACACTAGCAGAGGATAATAGGCAGCAATTTGTTTGCAAAGACTAGCACAAATGAGTCCTAGATGATTACTTATAAATAAAATATTTCTCATTAAAAAGTATTGGTGAAAAATCTTGGTCCCAGATATGTCACAGGAAAAAAAATCCTGTTAATTTCAGTGAATATAGGATTTTGCTTTTTGATTATTTGTTATTACAATAATTTAATCGCATCTCAAGAGGAGTCTTAAATCTAATTTGTCTGCTTGTCTACACAGTTTATTTGTTTGCATTGCATTCTGGTATTCTTTGAAGTTCATTTTATTAAATGGTTTAAAATGCAAAAAGCAGCCTAAGCAATATATGAATAATAATTGAGAAAAGGATTTATATCTTACTGGTTGTTTCCAATTTTATGCATGATACATGCTGTGTTTTTTCAAAGAGATTGTCTTCTTACAGTGCATTTTTCAAGACATGGATTAATTATGTCAGATTTTCTGCAACCACACTAGTAGTATGGAAATTGTGGTGCTGGTGGTATTTTCAGTGTATGCCTTGGTCTCCTCTTGCTGAATTGGACTGCTTGCTGCTGTTCCCAAATTCTATCTCTACTCATTAAATGAGAGTTCACTTTTCAAGGCAATAAATAGTGCATACTGAGTTTTCCTCTTCATCTTCCATCAAGGCATCATAACATTTTGTGCCACAACTTGAAAGGAGTGTCAGGGTTCTCATGAGTAATTAATGCCACTGTCTACAAGAGAATCTTTTTTAATTTGGTTGCAATTTGTGCTTTAAAAGGAATTGGCACCTGGTCCATTTGTCAAATCTATTTTAGGGCAAACAAAAATTTATTGCTTCCTATAAATACTGTATCTAGACCTGCAAAATATTCTCAGTGATGCAGGTTATGCACAGTTACTGAGGGAAGTACTTGAAGAGAAAAGGCTGGTTTTATCAGCTAAAAGTAGCCCTATGAGTGTTGAGATCAGTAATACTGCACCTTCAAACCAGTAAGTACTTCTGCTTATATTTCATAATTCCTGAAAATTGATCTATAAATAATTTATGTGACGCAGATTTAGGTGTTTACCAGTTTGTGAAAAAGCCAGCATGTTTTACAAGTGTACTTATTGGTTAAAAGTCACTACGTATACATATATATATTTGTACAAAATGATAACAGCCTATGTTGACTTCCTGAGGCAAGCATTCAACAAATGGTTCTGAGGAGCAAAAAAATGACTGTGACATTGGTGTTGATCAGTATTCCCAAGAATATCTATGACTAATGCAGGAGAATTAGCCTTTAAAATTAGAATTCAGAAGAGTCACCCCAGTGAGCACTGTAACACTGAAGCCAGCCCACAGGAAGATGAAAGACAACACATGAAACTCTCTGTCTCTCATGTGTTAATGTCTCTGCTGTAGCTGCAGGTTTGTGTGAAACTGGGTGCTCAGGTGAGCGGTTCTGGTCTCTCCTTTCTTACTTTGGCACCATGAAGTAGTCGTTGAAAAAGGATAAGTCTGTTCCCTGTTCACTGCTTATGGATTTTGCAGCAATGAAAATGAAAAGAAGAAAAGAACCACACTCAGAACATATAAAACCAGAGGAATTAATCCAGTGATCCCCAAGATTCTTTATTTTAAGAGCGATGTGACTGTGGTCACAGCATTCTGCATCCCTGATACATGTGCTACACAAGCAAAATGTGCAGTTCTGGCTACACAGGGTAGCACTTCAGCCTCTTTGTAGGAGAAAGGATTTAAATCGATCTTACTGGGCACATGATTAACTAATTTACCCAATTTTTGCTATCTAGAATTTGAACATCTAGTTTAAATGGTTTAAGCTAGCTGTTACACTTTTAATGTAGTATAGTATATTGAAGTAGACACACATCCAGAGTTTATCATAATGAACCAGTTCTTCCCAGTTTAAACCAGAATGTAGGAATTGTTATTCAGGGATTCTCTAGAAAAAGAAATAGCCAGGGTGACTAGCTTGAACTACTTTGTATTCCTGACTTAGTAACTTGAAACTCACTTTTCCCTATTCTTATTTTTGTAAAACACCGTCCCCATGTGTGGAAATCTTTGAGGGAAAGGGTGTGCAATTTGTTAAAGAACACTCAAAAGGAGCAGATAATTCTTTCATGTGGGAATCATTTCATGCATTGTCAATAGCATTTTTACTCTTCACACTTTAGATGAAGAGTATTTAGTGGTCTCTGCAGAGACTGTCAGTTCTAGGAGCTTGTTTTAATATCTTGATGTTGAAGTACAGTTCTGTTGGGATTAGTTCTCTCCACACTATGGACCTGGTTTTGCAGTGTCCTTAAGTAAGAGCCCTTGCCAAGTAGGAGTGTCCAAAACCAATGTTATGCATGTATTGAAGTGTGTTCCTGAGTTGTGCCTGTGGTTTGGTGTGACTGTCATTCTCTTTCCTCTAAATGGGAACAAAATGCATGGCGAAACTGCGTGGAGATGTCAAAGTACCAAAGTTCTATACATCCTTCATCTTCATTCCAACTTAATCTGACTTGGAATAAGGCCAGGTACTCTGGGATTTTGCCTGCACATCTAAGGGTGCTTGTTAATGCTACATCTCTCTCCTGGCCTCTCCATAGGTCATCAGAGAAGAGAAAGATGATAGCTCATTGCTTTGATTGTTTTCTCTTGAGATAAAGAGACAATCAGTGGCCTTTACATTTCTCATCCAGGAAATGGCATACTTAAGTGGATTTTCTGTCCCTGCAGAAAGGCAATGGTTTTGGTCTTCTGGCAAGATTTGTTGAGTTACATAGATCTGTAAAATAAAAAGGAGTTTACAAAGTAGGTAGGAATAAAACTACCAGATTGATATTATATACTGGGTTGTTTTGCTTTGTTTTGTTCTTACCTCACTATTTGTACAATATAAATAAACATCTTTGCTCAAACAAGGTCAAAGGAATTGCACACACACAGGGATGAGGGAAACTATTCTATTTTCTGTAGCAGGTATTGGTGGGCTCAGGAGGACAACATTTGAAACAAATAGGATATATTTTCACCTAAACTGCCAAATTCCTCTAGTTTATCTGTAACAGAATGTCCTTAACTCTGTTTATGGCAGATGTCACATGCACACAGAGAATGAAAGTGGTGCTGAGACTAGGGTTCTTCTTTTTATCTGGAAGGGGCAACAATATAGAGAGAATTTTGGAGAAAAATTCTAGTGCTTGCTTTGTGTTTAGTGCACAGTTAAGATGCTGCCCTTGTGGTTTCTTTTCTCGTCAGGTTGCTAAGGCAAACACAGCAAACTTTATTCAGCTTGGTGCAGGGTTGAGATTTTTGCCAGTCATTGACATAGAGATCAAGACATCCTGAGGCCAAGGGACCTCCATAGATTTAGGACAGTTAAAAATTTGACCTCCCCCATATTCTGTTTAATTCCCAGTAGACAGTAAATCATTCATAGATAAAGACTAAGGGCACAGGTGGAAGTGTCATTCTACACTGCTGAGAGGAAATAATTTACAAACCCTTAGACCAGAGAGTTGCCTTAAGTTTCTGTGTTGTTCAATGCCTGTGAAACTAATGTTCATCAAAGCAGTAGTACAATGTGAGTGATGATGACCTCCTAATTATGTGAAATACTATTGGAATCACGATGAAAAATTTTAACAATCCAAAATATCTGGAGGGTGGGGGATATCTTTAAATGATGTTGAAAAGCTTTGCAACAAAAATAGCTCTTTTCCATTTTTAAGCAAAGTAGTTTGAAACTGGTTTTTCTACATAAATCCACACTAGATATGTTTTTTAAAAGATGTTTTTCTAGACAGCTGTAAATTTTCTTAATTGTATATTTATTTTGTAAGGCAGTCTGTCTTTTTCAACAAGACAATGCAATTCATAATATAATTACTTGAAAGGCCACTGATATGTTTAGAATTAATGATTTGCTCAAATTCCACATTAGAGCTCTCATAAATAAACTCAAAATATGTTCTCATTACAGAGCTTTCTTTTGATATTTTATCATTTAAAAATAGGTATTTGTTTTTAGTATGACATGCCCTTTATGTTAATAGTAGACTCTTTCAATATGGAAAGTGGGGGCTTGTATGTCAGATCAACACTTCAGATAGAGTAGGTAATCCACAGATCATCAGAAGAAAAAATCTTTCTCTTTTGTGTTTAATCAGTATTAAATGCAGATAAAGGAATTTCAGGGTAAATTTCAAAAATGTAGTCTGACAGATGTTATTCAAGCACTGCCAAAGCATAATATATCTGTATGATTAAAGGGACATCTGACCACAGAACACTACATTTATTTAATTATGTACCATAGAGGTGTTAAAAGTTCCTGTGGAAGTGGAAGGAGATCAGCTATTTCTAATGCAATTTTCAGTGATAACTACATTGACTTGCTTGTGTAAGATTTTTTATATTTGTTTATTGTTATTCTTTTCCCTTTAGGCTGTGCTTTGGAGGTACAAGTTTTCCCAGCTCAAAGGTTCTTCAGATGATGGGAAGAGCAAAATCAAATTTTTGTTCCAAAACCAAGATACTAAACAAATTGAAGCGAAGGTAAAAATAATACGTTGTTTGTATAAAGGTGATATGCAATTTTCAAAGCAGCTAGGGGAGTAGAGGAGTGTAATAAACTAAGTAACTTGGAAATATTAGGTTAATGCACAAAGAATGCAAAGAAAACCAATGAAATTGAAGAAAACTGAACAAATTACTTTTATCTAGTTAAAAGTCTTTTGAAAGGTGTAATTAGATTTAAAAATAATAAAATACAGGATTTATGGGATATATGGGTTTAGGCATGTTTTCCAACTCTCCTCTTTGTCATTGTGATAAAGCTGAGAGCTTCAATACAGTGGTTTTCACCCTATAATTGTATGATGAAGAAATGGTGGAAAATATATCCTTAAGTCAACCTGGGAACAAAACTCAGCAAAGGTTTAAAATCTGTTTTTGTTTCTCAGAGAGAAAAAAAGTGGATTAAATATATATTTCCTTACAAGACTGAAGCATTGTGTCTGTCTCTAATGCAAAATCAGAAAAGTTGTATTTTCAGTTGTGCTTTTGATTGAAGAGTTAGTTCATGAAAACTATAGCCGTGAGAGATTTATGCTTACTTCAGTTTATGTCTTTTGAGGATAAGGGCATTCACTGTCCCAATATATATGAGAAGTGATCTCCCCAGGTCTGTGATAAGTGGAACTGCCTTAGAGTCAGCTTAAAGTTCTTTTTTGACTAGAATTCAAATTTTAGTGTAAACCTGAAGACTATTTTCTCGTCCATGTCTAAGCCTTGTTTTTAAAGCCTTTACTTTATAAAGCCATTTTTCCTCACCATGTCAGAGACAAAATTGCTGAGCGAATGTGATAACAATACGGTTCCATGAGCAAAAAGGAAATGGTTAAATAAATTGTCCGTAAGTGCTAAATATGCAGAATATAAAATACTCTACATATAATAATAACATTTATAAAAAACTATATAAAGAAAAAAATGCATTGTTTTGGGGGCAGTTATGAGTTTGAAGGCCAATAGCTACATTAAGCATCTATATTTTCTTCCTCCATGTCTCTTTATGTTTGGTGTTAATTATTTTCTACCCAGCAGCTATTACTTGATTTTGAATGTTTTACTCAATAAAATAAAGGTAAGTAATATAATTCCCATTAAATATAATTCCCATTAAATATAATTCCCATTAAATCAATGGCAATAAAATGTGAGGACCATGGTTTTGATACTTTCATGTTCTGCTGCATCTCAAGGATAAATATGTTCTTATTTCTGATTTCCTTCAGAAATTTTTTTAATAGTAAAGAAGGTTTTTTTCAGCTTTAATAAGAAAATAAAGCTTAACATAATGTCATGAGGATGACTTTCCCTTAAAGAAGTAATTGTAAACTTTTATCATGCTCTTATGTACAGATGAAGGATGAAAATCATCATTATTTTTCTAATATCTCTCTTCTATTTCTGTCATATTAGACATGATTTTAGCACTGACGAAAATTCATAAGAGTCCAAGAATTGCACACTGTTGGGGTGTTTGGGGATTTGGGGGCTTTTGGTTTCGTTTTTTTTTTTTTTAATTGGTAAAACTAGAATAAATTTTTAATACTGAATTACATTTTTAAAAAAATAAAACCAAAGAATGAAATCTAATTTTTGAAAAAAAATAGTTTTCTTTTTTTTTGTTTCATGTTTTGAATTATATCTGTCATATAAATCACTTAGAGATACATAAGTATGTTGGATATACATAAGCCTTAGAGGTATCCTGGTGCCTTTATTGTACCTGTTGTTATTCCCACTCAAATTGAGTTCTAAAAACTTCTGCCAAACTTTTATTAAGGTAGAAATTCTACTTTCCACCTTATGAAAGTAGAGTATTAATACAAGCCTGGTAGCATGCTTATTAATATGCTGTCATGTTCCCTGGTTGCTCCTCTTTACTCTAAATTTAAACTTTCACATTACTCAATTTGGAAATAAAAATTTGTTGCTTTTAATTAATTTTCTTGGTGATCAAAGCATGCCAACTATATGCAAAGAAGTCAGATTATATTCTCTTTGGAAGGTGCTGTGGCATTTATAATGAGCTGTTCTATCCATTCCAATTTGTTTACACATCAAATATGTTGCTTAGTCTAAGAAATGTAGATAAATGTGTCTGTAAAATGAATGTGAAGGTTCTTGGGTAATATGTTTTCAGCACTGGTTAACTTAAAATTTTGTGAATAACCCCCTTGTGTATCATTTAAACCTTTCATAGATTTAAAGCACTATTCAGCATGAGGAGAGGTGGAACAGTCTAGCCTCTACTTTTTTTTGCTTTACATTCCTGAGTTAGAGGTATAGCTATTTGTGGAACTGTTGAGTCATTAGGAAACAGTAATCAGATTTTCAGAAATACTTGTAATGCCAGATTTCATGAATACTGTATGCAGGCTTCATTTGAAATCAGAGGATGGAACTTTTGTAAAACATCTGTTAAAGGTTGTGATGAATATTCATGACCACAGCTATCATCACCTGTTAAATGTAGCTCTGTTTTGCAGCTGGCCTGGAGACCCACTGCTGTAACAGGAAATAGAGTGTAACATTTTCTTTATGATTCTATTTGGTTTTTTCCCCAGTTATAATACACGGGGAATAATCAGAATGTCATGAAATGAGAACTCAGCAGAGAATAAAACCAAAAATTTGAGGAGCTGTTACACCAATGTATTAGGGCTCTTCACTTACTCGTTCCCAAGCAGTAATGTGGAAGCAGGGCATGGCAGGTAACTCTCCAGACACCTCAAATACTGTGTTCAGTTTTGGGCCACTCACTACAGGAAGGACATTAAGGTGGTGGAGTGAGTCCAGAGAAGGGCAACAGAGCTGGTGAAGGGTCTGGAACACAAGTCTGATTAGGAGCTGAGGGTGTCTAGCCTAGAGAAAAGGCGGTCAGGTGGAATCTCATTTCACTCTACTACTGTCTGAAAGGAGATTGTAGCTAGGTGGGGTCAGCCTGTTCCCTTAAGTAACAAGCAATAGGACAAAATGCAATGGCCTCAAGGTGCACAGGGGAGGTTTAGATTGGATATTAGGAGAAATATCTTCACCAGGAGTGTTGTCAATCATTGCAACAGGCTGCCCAGGGAAGTGGCAGGATCACCATCCCCAGAGGGACGGGGTAGATGTGTAGACTTGGCACCTAGGGACATGTTTTAGTGGTGGACTTGGCAGTTCTGGATTAACCATTGGACTTGATAATCTTAAACATCCTTCCAACCTAGATGATTTGATGATTCTATATAATTGCTTCACAGAAAAATATGAGTTATCAAAATCCAAATGCTTCCTGTCTTCCTTCATTTATAATACTGAACATTTTGTGTATCTCATGCTTTCCCAGGTGTGTGTGATTATGGCACGTTGAACCTGTGTGATAATACTCTTTAGCTTTAGAACACTTACTCATGATCTGTAGAATCAAGAGTGTCAGAATGCTCAGCTATTGAATTTTGATCCATACTTAGATAATTTTTTTTTATTCTAGAAATGCATTTCAACTTGTAGATATGCATTGTTTGGGAAAAAAATAGGTATGCATCAGTATTTTAAATTTTAACCATATTATCTTCATAATTGTCCAACATCTCCTCTGTATTCTGGTGAATATACAGAGATATCAGTATTAACGTTAGAAAAATCTAGGCAAAATACATTTTGGGATAAAGTTCAGCACCACATGCATTCATCAGTTAACTTTTTTGTTGTTGTTGAGAAAAGCACTTGCCACCAGAGTTATATTCCTAAGTGAAAGAAAGTCCTTCGCTGACACTGAATAGCTAATATTTTTATAACAAAATTTTTTATAGTTTGATTAATGCCTGACTTAAAAATTCAAAATGGCATGCTTTGAGACATACAACAGGTGCTAAAGATTTAGTTATAGTTTAATTTATTTCTCTGTACAGTTCTTTTCAGCTTTAAAATAGTTTTAGGTATTTATACATTCCAAATACTGCCTTGTTTTTTTTTTTGGTAGAGACACTGCTCTCATGCTTTTGTTCGGCTTCTCTCTAAGTTAAATCATATTACTACAAAGATATATAATTTAGAATAAAAGAAGTGTTTCCTCATGGATTTAAGCAGTTCCAGTCTAAAAATCTGAACAATAATTATCATAGGTCACACCAGTGGGTCTATGGCAGGGTGCCTGAAAGCAAACACCTAACTTAAAAGGTATCTAAGGCAAGGTCTAAGTGGTTTCTGACAAGGAAACCACTTAAGGGCAACATTAATCACTGATACCCCTTAGACATTCCAATCTGTAGGTTATTTCCCGGCTGTCACTCAGCAGGAGATACTGCACAAGTTTGCTCAGTGAGACAAAATTTTTATGAGTGAGAGCTACAAAATAAAGCTGTCAGCTTGACAGAATGTGGAGCCAATGTGTCCCTGTATTTGTTCTTACTGAGCTGTTTGGCTTGGGTTAAAAAAAACTAAGCACAGAAGGGCAAAGCTTTCTCTGTGTCTGTAAGGCACAAAGGGATTCACTTAGACCTTCCTATCTAGTTACTTATCTGTTTACCTGTTTGTTTAGCTATTGTTTAATGATCCATTAGTGCCTCAATAGTATCACAGCAGCTTCCAGAGGTGATACACAATCTCAGGACTGTAATAAACTCAGAGTGCTGTTATCTTCAATTTTACTTAAGTATTAGGCTTTTCTGACAAAATAGAGAGAGTTCCTGTTTTGAGATATAAATATGTGCCTCCAAACATAGCAGTAAGTAATGTGTATAAAAACCAGCATTTTATTACATTATTGAATTTTCACCAAACTGTGAACTGAGAGCTCTGTGCTTTGTAAAACATGTATAACTCAAAAGCTACACTTCAGTCTGTGCTTACACCTCCCCCAACTTGCAGCACAACAGTTCTGTCAGAAAAACTCAGGTAAGGCCACACTGCTGTGCTGCATCAGGTGAGCTATTGTTCACAGATTGGCTGAACTCCTAAGATGAGCAGTAAAAAACTGAAGTGGGTACAAAAATAGGTTTATCAGGATGAAGCTCCAGTCAATTGTCTTTGTCTATTTGAATATGGAAAACCAAAGAAGGCACAGATGTGGTATCTGCAAAGGAAGAAGTTTAACTTCAAGGATTTCACATTAATCTTACTATAAATTAATACTACCTTAGTATTAATTAATGCCAATTAACTTGTACTTGAAATTATCTTGTATAGAAATCTAATCTAAATAGCCTGAATGACTACTCATCACATTACTGTGAACAGAATACCCCAATTTCTACTGTCGCAGGGTGACTTGATGGGTGTTTGCATCGTTTTCCAGACTGACATTTCTGCTCAAGTCTGTTCTCCAAAATGCAATTTTAAATTAATCCTTGTTCTTAGCCTTGAGGGTTTTTCTGTGAGCATCACAATGTTCTTCACATTTAGAGTACAGAATTTTTGAGTTCAGATTTCTGACTTGTGCTGGTTTGTGTGGTTCAGTTTTTAGTTTCCCCATATTTTGCGCGTGATTTGTCTAATATCTATTTTAAATCAGATTCTTTGCAAATATAGAGAAACCACGTAACACCACTTCTGATGAGCAAATATCTTCTCATATCAGCTGTTTATATATGGATGAAAGAGAAGACTTTTTAAACATACCGTGGATACTTAGAAACATGCAGTTGCCTGATTTTGTAAATGTGTCATTTGTGTTGTATCATACTACATAATATATGTATAATGCAATGCAATAAGAGATTGCTGGGGTTTGTTCTTTTTTGGAGAAGCTCTCTTTCTGTTTTCTCTTTTCTCCTCTGTCCTTTCAATCCAGACTTTCTTTGTGAAAGGCTACTAGAATTCCCATACACTTCTGACCTTCTCAATGACTGCATCTTCCTCACATTTCTTTTTGCCTGTTTACATTGTCCTCTGCAGGAACTGCAAATGTTCAGGTTAATAATCTGGAAGTTTCTGATATACTGACAGCAATGTAGAGTGAGAGCAGTTTAATCAAGTGATAGCTTAGAAAGACAATTTGAAGACCAGAGGGCATACTGATATTCCTAGGAGAGTAGGGTCTTAGGTAAGGTATACGGACAGCAGTCTGGAAATTGTAATAATAGTAAATCATGTATTTGTGCATGGACAAGTAGATGCGGCTTAAATTAGGATTTCTTTGCTTTTTGGAGGATCCAGAGCATGTGACTTTCTCCACTGGTTTTAACTTCAGTAGTTTAACTGCGTATTTCTTTAGGTTTCTTATGGTTAGTTTGTTTGTTCACTTGAAACTTCATCTGAACTGTGTGTACAGTACACACTACCCTGCCTAGATGAAAGCGTATTCAGACAAAAGTATGGCTGAGGACAGTGTATACAGAAACAAACAGGGTGGCTGGGGTTGCATGAAAGCCTGTGGGTTCCTGTCTGCTGGCAGTAGTGCCAACCTGGGGGCACCTAAAAGTGCAAGTTCCCAGCAGAAGTGAGGGCATGTTTTGTCTGTCAGCAGCTCTACATGGAATCTTATCTGTTTGTTAAGCTTTCTTGTGATTAGGCTAATCTGCCTGCAAAGTGTTGCTCCTGATAGATCCTGTTCCCATCAATCAGGCTCCTGGGAATTGAGTTGCAGCCATTAATCAGGCCCTCATGTACTTGCCACACACCAGTCAGCCTACTGTGCTTCACATTGCTTTAATTTCCAGTTAAAAATGCATGTCTTCATTGAAATAGGAATAATGTTTCATTGCAAATAATAATTGAGCATTTGCTGACTTCTTAATGCTCTTCTTTGCATTTAAGGTAATTTCCACGTTGTGTCATTACTATTAATAACAGTTATCAAGTGGGACCTTCAGAGGCTGTTCTGTTGCCTCACCCATTTCCCTTGATGGTCCATTGAGCAGTGGATATTCCTGATGTGTTATTATTGCAGAAACACCTGTGATAACTCTTGGTAATAATTATACTCATGCACTATGAAGATTCAGTGTCCAGTAGCTGTAATTATGATAGTAACTACGTTCAGCTTGCACTTTACCTAATTGACTTCAACAATTCTCAAACTGTAACATTTGTTTTAATATGATTATCTTGTTGAGACATAGGGGGAATTGTAGCCTTTCTACAGATAATGCATGCAATTGATATTAAAAATATTTCACAGTTCCTCTAAATATTTATTCCCTTATCTTAAGCTTCAGATATTTTTTTGTAGTACCAAAAGGGTAAATAAATATATTAATAAAGTGAAGTTAACTGAAAAGTAACTTACTTCCAATGACCCAGTTGTTATTCTGAAATAACTTCCATAATTCCTTGTTTCCTCGTCTTTGAATGTCCACTGTTTTCTTATCTATGACAAATTTTCTTATTTTGAAATTTGAGGGAGAGAAAAATCCACCTTGACATAGTGATAAAATTGCCCTTCTCTCCAGGTTTAAAACTGAGAATATCTCTAAATGGATTTTTTTTATATAGACACAGCTGGCAGGTTTGTGAAACTTGGCATAAACTTTATCTTCTTTATTGAGAATTTGTCGTCAGGGGACTTTAAAGAACCTTGTGGGATGTTATCAATTTATTTCTGAGCATGTCTGAAGGACATCTGCTGAGGCTGTAGGAGACCTGAACAAAACTTCACCCATTCAGTACATCATTGGACAATCTGCTCATCCAGCTGTCTGCTTTCATACTGTTGTCCCTCACACACAAGGGATTTGTGAATGTCTCCATGTATTCTACAAAGTAATGTCTTCCAGGAAATCTCAAGAGGCAGAAAATTGCAGGTTGATGTCATTTAGAGAGATTTAGCAATTTTTGTTGAATTTACAACTGTTTCAATATTCTTCTAAAAAAAAAAAAAGAGCAAAGCCCTGGCACTACATAGCCTGGAAATACCAATGCTAGGCAGAAAGACAAGTAGAATATACCACAGATATCAATTATTGGCTTCATGTTGCAGTGAAAAAATCTGTATGGGCAGTGAATCAAAGCAGAAAGATGTAAACTCTATACCACTTTGCCTAGACTTATATATATTGAAGCACCTCAGTAATTGCTTTCAAATGCAAGAGATACTTATTGATTATATACCAGCTTCAAAAACACATACTGAAGGTAACCTAAAAAAATTGATCAGATAAAGACAATTAGACATAAAGGAGAAAATTATATATGTTAAAAAAAAAAAAATAGTAGTTTTTATTTATTTCCTCTCTAGTGGTGTCTAAAAAAGTCCAAGCTAGTCTAGTCACATGCTGAGGGGGCTATAAAGAAATGTAAATTATGGCAGAAAAATAAGGAATTTGTATAATATTCCTAATAAATTTAAAACATGGAGTATGTTCCTTTTTTGGTCCAATAACAGATCCAAATTATCACTGTGTGATAGTAGCATGTTTTGAAAATATGTCCTCTTTATATATATATATGTATATACATATATTAAAGAACAGGTAAGAAAAGAGCTGATTTAATAGTGTGATTTAATAGCTGATTAATAGTGTGAGGAGACATGATGAACAAATGTAATATATGTGGAACTTAACATTGTTATTTTTGTGGCTAAGTTGGTCAAATAATAGTAGTCCAGAGGTGTGTAGTCTGTTACAGTGCAGCCATTAAGTTTCTATTGAAATTAACCTGCAAAAGTGCCAGATTTGCATTAACCTGAGGCAAAATAAAAATTATATAGTGTCACTTTTTTTCCCCTTTAGCTAGCAGGATCTCCTATTTCTATGGAGGCACTTAATCCAGAAATTTGTCCATCTTAGCCTCCAAGCAATTATTTACTGAATGTTCCATGGCTAAGTCCCTATAATGCAGAATTAAGGCACATTAGCAGAATTACATCATGTTATTAAAATTTTTGCTGTTGGTATAGTGGTTCATTCCTGGTTAAATGTCTGTGGGGTGTTCTGTTTCATGTTTAATCTTTTTTTTTTCACTTCCAGGAGCTGGAGTTTTCTAACCTGTTTGCAGTCCTTCACTGTATCCACTCATTCTTTGCAGCCAAAGTGGCTTTTTTTTTACCCTTTGTATGTAGGCAGCCAAGCCACAGCTTCTGCTGCTCCCACAACTTCTGGTACTGGCAAATTAAAGTATTCTACTTGATATCCCCCATGACAGCACTGCCACTTAACAACGAGACATAAAAATGTATAAATATTCATAAGATTTAGACCTTTGGTGAGCCATGTATGTGGAAACCAATCCTGGAGGCAAGACATCTTGCAGCATCAGCAGATAAATGGTCACATGGGATCGTAATTTCATCTTGGTTCTGCAAGACATCAGTAAATAATCCTAGTCAAAACCCCAGAATAGGATGGATATGCTTTTAATATTATCTATTTGTACTTACATAGTGCTTTAAGCAACACTGGAAGCAAAGGAATAAATGGCGAAATGAAGCACTTGAGTATTTAATAAAATTTTCAAATTGCTGTAATAATACACAAATGGAATTGTCATTCTCCTGTTTTCAGATTTTTTTAATGACAATATACTAAACTCTGAGTATGAACATGATGCCCTATCATTATATTATAAGTGAGAGCAAGCAGCAAGCGTACAGTACATGGTGACAAAGGAGATAAGCATGAAAAGGCAGTTGTGTAAGTATCTCCTCAAACAAGAAAGCACTTTAGCACTGTTGTAAATTCATACTTGTGTTCATACATGGAGTCATGCTACTTTTTCCATTTTGTTCTCTCCATCTAACAGTAACAACAGCAAAGATATAGCCATACTGGACTGATACATTAAAAACAAAACAAAACAAACAAGCCACAAAAAGAAAAAACACTTTTTCATGGGTAAGTCCCACTTCTTCAAGTAAAAATAGCGGCATATGGATTTAGTTTTAATTATAAATTTAATGCAACTACAAAGAATATTGTGTCACCTATTTACATCCTCCTTTTTTTGTCAATTGTTAAATATTGTAAATCTAACAGTCTTTGTTCACAAGGTTTTGAAATTGTTTCAGAGACCGCCCACCTAATACATTGTTTCCATCATTATCATTTCACATCATAAGTAGAACTTTTGTTCCACTCAAACTCTCAACAAATAGACATTTTACATTATTCTTGAAAAATTATTTTACCCTTTGAATTTTTTTTTTGTCAGTTGTTAAATATTGTAAATCTAACAGTCTTTGTTCACAAGGTTTTGAAATTGTTTCAGAGACCGCCCACCTAATACATTGTTTCCATCATTATCATTTCACATCATAAGTAGAACTTTTGTTCCACTCAAACTCTCAACAAATAGACATTTTACATTATTCTTGAAAAATTATTTTACCCTTTGAATTCTTAATAAATTACTTATATATATATAGATAGTAAAAGACAGGAATAAATTGAATAAGCTACAGAGAATACATTACAGAACGCATAATTTATTTGCTTTTTAAGACCATTGTATCAGTCTGGATTGAGTTCTAGTTCCAGAGTATCATTTAATGATGAAATATGAAGGACTCGTAAATTTAAAATTAACAACTTTGTTTAATTGCAATTTTGCAATATAATTTAATTTTGAGCTGTGACACACACCAGTAAAGATGATGGAAAAAAGGTGTACATTTTCAGTAGTAGTTTGTGAGGTTTCTGTTTATTGTATTGAAATCAAAACTACCTTTTTTTCCCCCTCCACTTAAACTTGTAGTAACTCTTACGAGATAGGGCCACCATCTTCCTTGTTTAGCAAAAAGAGTAATTCTGTCACATCCCTTTCTATGTATTATGATTAATACTTCAGAAGTGAAGCCAGAGGAGAGCTTATCCAAACGGGAACAATTTAAAATGCAAGGCAGGGACAAAAGATGAATGAAATGTAGGAGCAAATAATGTCTCTGTTTTTTGCTTTGCATTAGAAATATTTTGATTTACATGTGTGAGAATAACATTGCTTTGAAATATAGTTGATCTAACTTGATATTAGTTCCAAATAATCTGAAAATGTTTGGGGGAGGGCAACTCTTTTATCATTTTGAAATGTCTTTTGGTACACACATACTTTCTACAAGTACACCTCCAAGGGCTACACATTTATTTTCCATCCTAAATTCAGTGGAATGATGCAACAATCCAGGTATTCAATACTCTAAGTGTCATCAAAATCCAACATTTTCATAGACATCATCATGAACTTTTTTATAAGAATTGTCCCTAAATAAAGGGGTCACATCTGAAGGACAGATAAAACTACCATGGCTGTCCATAGGATCTTGAGCTTGCTCTTGACACAAACCCCAGATATTTTGAATCTAAAGCTGTAACCATTTTAGAGGTTTAACAGTGGTAACTCAGGCATTGTCCTCATCTAGAAAGCATATACCAGAAACACAAATTTTGGCAGAGCGTTGATAGTACTGAAAACAGAAGCCTGATATTCTTGAATGACAGTTTTTAGTGCTCCCATATCATCTCCTTCCTTTCACTGCACTGCTGTGGCATTCAGCTGTCACAGTGTGGCCATGTGCTAACACCTCAGTAAATGCTCTGCTGGCAATAGCAGACTCTAGAACTGGTCAGCTGCCGGTTCAATGTTCTTCCTTCCACTGTTCATGTTATGTGCAGTTGCATCACTGAATCTGAGGGGTGTTTAAAAGACATGCTTGAATGAGCGTAGCATTAACCCATACCAGCACAAAGTATTGTCAAAGTCATTGCAAATTTCTGTAGATGAAGGGATTGCATTATATGAAAGCCCTCCGCAAAAATTTAGACAAAAATGCTCATTGTGCAGAAAGGAGCTAATGACATGAACTTTTGTGACCCCACCAGGCTACCCTGAATATCTGTATCAAGAATTCTGTTTGTAGAATACCTGTGTTCATCACTGAGACTTTTGCAGCTGGGCATTAAATATAAAACATTTAAGAAACGCATTAGCCTGTAAACTGGGGTTTACAGGCTAAACAGGTAGAGCTTCATCAATACTTTTATTTTCAAGAAGAAAAGTGTTATTGAGAGAATATAAGATGTCATAACTTTGTTTGCAGCTCAAGTGTTGATTTGTAAATACAGCAGGCATTTGTGCAGTGCCCTCACAGAATTAGAGGTGACTCTGCTTCCAACCTTGCCCTTGTAGAGCAACTTGGTCAGAAATTCAGTCTTCAACCAAAGATGCAAAATTTTAAACTCTGTGTTATAACTAATCCTGAAATACCAAAATAAAATGTACAAACGTATTAAATGGCTACATTTTTCATTTAAATACCTACAAGAGGTTCCGATTTAAAGCATAGTGAACTTCAAATTCCTATGTTAAAACTCAGGCTTCATGTTGCAGCCTGTCATTTCACACATAACATATCATGAATACAAGTATTTTGTAAGTCAACACAGCCCATTGACAATGAAAAAACAGAATTATAATGAGCCGTCAGCTTTTGCTAAAAATCTTTGTGCAAGTGAAAGCAAATATTTTAAAAAGAAAGAGCAAGCCAACCAACCAGCCCATAGCATAATATGTAATTTGTTCTCTTTATGTCACGATATTTTCAAGTTTAATAAAGAAAATTCTTTATGGTACTGTGCCTATGGAAGTGATGTTATATAGTATACCAAAAATATGTACTCTTAAGTATAAATATATTTGGGTTGATTTGCTTTGCTTTATGATGGGAATTTTAGATTATCTGATCTTCACAGCACTAATCATATGCTAGGTTATAAAAGCATAATATTATTATGAAACTGTTACCAATTTGAATATATTTTATTCTTTATTTCATCAGTAAATCAATATGTTTCATTTCCTACATATTTTTAAAAATAACAGTTACAGATTTTCAAGAGAACTTTGCATTCCAGTAGCACAAAGGCACCTTTGAAATAAAAATCAGCATATTTTTTAGCTGTTGGTCATTTTATTATGTTAATTAAGTGCAACAAGAACTTTGTGGAGAAGAGCTAGTTGTAAGTGGGTTGTTTTTTAAAACCAATCATTTAAAGTTTAAAAATCATTTAAAGTTTAAGAATGCAAATAAATAATATACAGCATCAATATGCTTTGAGAAAAGAATAATGAAAAATCTTATTTTCTAAATTAGTTCTTGATTCCACAGTATTATATTTATTTATTTTAGAAGTGGCATCTTATCAGAACACCTCAAAGTGCACAGTTAAACGTGTAGTTGTCAACACTGCAGCCTGTTACTTTAAAAGGAATTTGGTTTATTCAATGCCTTAAGATGTTTCTTGTATCAGACAAAATGTTTAAAAAGGCTTAAGATCTTGAGAATGTACAAGTGTTGACCTTAGAAATTCAGATCAATTTTCATTCTTTCTTGGCAATTCCAAGAAAGCTTTCGGAAATTTTTTTAATATTGAAAACGCTAGTCACTGCATTTCACTTTCCATTTCTTTATGTGATGGTTTGGTCTCTGAAAACGTGTAGTGTCTGAAAAGAAGTTAAAGCTGATTTTAAGAAGTTCTGTCTCAGGCAGTTAGGAGTCCGAGCTTAAGACGCTCACCTCTGACCTGTTCAATATGATGGGAAACATGAAAGACTCACTCAAGTTCCCAAAATTCAAGTACCTGTCTTAGATGCCTGAGGTTGCACTTGAAGCACTTCAAAAGGGAAATACAAGATGAGAATGTAGCTTAAGATCTCTGAAGGTGCACACATATGCATCTCTCTCTCTCTGTTTCTCTAAGGAACTAGATGTGCTTCTACTTTAGTGTTTTCATTTTATCAAAAATGTGCTTTTTAAGCCAGGCTCCTGCCTAAAGCCAGTCATGCAATTCTTCTTATCACAGAGCAGTCTTTAAGCACATGAGCTGTTTCTTTTAGGATGACACTAAACAAGCATCACATCTATATGGGTTCTGGGTCCTGATGCACTTTCAGACCATGCAGCCCAACTAAAATGAATCCAGAGGAAAAACCCCTCTGAGATGCTAACAGCAAGACTTGCCAGGTTGGGGTGCCAGCATTTTCTGTGGCTGTAGCAGCTGCTGCTTGTGCACCATGGAAAAAAAGTTAAAAAGCTGAGCTTCACAGTGTAGCCCACAGGAGCTTAGTGCCTGAAGGGGGATGCTGTGCTGCAGCAAGGGGCAAAATGAAGCTGAAAAAGGCTGATGCTGCCCAGGGCAGGTTATTCTGCATCACTTTTTCCCTCACCACACCAGGACAGTATTGGCTGCAAGCAGGCTACCCCATGCTGGTCAGCCCTCTCCCTGTGCATCTTTCTCCCCATCTGCCACAAACACACACCTGAATATTTGCTCTGGGGTCCCCGAGCACACTTCCATGTTCCCTCACTCCTGTTGCTCAGACAGATGCAAAACTGTACTTAGCTACATAATGGAGCCTCTAAACCTCACACACTGCCAGGGGACAGTGTTAAGGATTATGGCAAGGGCAAAAGAGTGCTTGAGTGTGTGATTAACTCTCAGGTTATAGCAAATAAAGTCATATCTGTGCTTAAGTGCTTTCCTGACTTGGAGGGTTCTTAGGTGGAAATTTTTTTTATTTTCCTGGAATAAGTTCTGTAATGTCAACATATTTCTACTTGCTTGGCTCAATTTTCAGAAAGTTTAACAGAGACAGTGGTTCATATCCTCTTGGAATCATAAAGAAAAATACATAGGAATACTGGAATAAAAAGAAATTTCTGTTCAGATTCTGTATATTATTACAGTACATTACATAATCTATTGAAATATATTGAATAATGTAAAAAAAAATGCTTTCATTTACATTTCCTTGCAATTTTTGCCATGGTATACATGCCTTCCACTTTCAACAACTTTCTCCACAGGAATCCCAGCTGTTATAGAAATTCTTTCACTGTTCTTTTACTGTTCAGTATATGCTAATATATAATGCAATGAGTGTGTGTGTGTGTGTGTGTATGTGTGTGTGTGTGTGTGTGTGAGTCTATATATTAGTATATACTAATGGAATATATTCAGTATATATTAATGAAAGTTACATATTAGGCACAACTGTAAAACAGAAGCATACATCCATGAAGCTTTACATTTAAAAATCTATAATACTATAAAGAAACATATGTATATTAGTTGAAGAAATGGCTATTTTTGCAGGGTATGCACAATCTGGATATATGATAATAAATTGATAAACATTAACAGATCTATTATTTCATACCTCCAGGAACTTAGGGTTTTTTTAATTATTCTTATCCCTTTAGCATATTTGCAATATATGTCATAAATTTTAATTTGTTATGGATAAAAATGACTGAAAAAATGTAATAGAAAGTGCTATATATTTTATAAATATTAAAAAAATAAGAACAGCTATTCAAATTATTTATTTCATTTTTAGTTAAGGTTTTGTGATTGTTTGTAATATGTATTTGTGAAAAGCATAAGTCACCTAGTTGTTTAAGCTCATTAATGTACCACTAATAAAATGCTATCTTCTGTTTTGTTTTTGTTATGCTTCTTTTTGTAATGGAACATAACAGAAAAAATAGAAAATAAATACTTTTTTAACTAATCTTTTGCATTCAGTCATAGAGTGTATGAGTTTTATATCATTGAAAGCCAAGTCTGGGAAATCAAGAATGAGCTTGAAGAATCTGGGGTGGTAAAGTTATTTCCCAGCAACTGTTTTTTTAATAGAAATAATGACCATTCCTTACTTGTATGATGATTTCTACAAGGCCTGTCACCCACTTAATGCCTGACTAGGATTTTGGAAATATCCTCCTCTCCCCTGGCTATGAAGCTCAACCTACAACTATCACACAGCTACCAGATTATTTTACCATTGACATTTAAGAGCTTAGTTTTGGTTGAAATTAACCTAGCCCCAATATTGCAGTGCCTGAAGGTATTTTTGGTATATCTTTGAAACCAAACAGTTTTCAAATGGTGTTGCAACTACTAGAGCAAAACCAACTTGAATGAGTTTAATTTTGTTTGTCTTTTTCCCTGAGAGGGAAGAGATGTTGGAAGATGGGTAGTCCCTGTCTTCATTTAGGCACCTTTATATCTTTTCGACAATTTAGGGTGGGAGTCTGCAGTGCACATGTCACAGGCATATTTTTGAGGCCTTTTTTGTGTTCCCAGTGTGGAGAAGCCAGGTAAGCTCCATTACAACAGTGCTGCTCTCACCTTTCTCTCTCAGGCCTTCCAAAAGCACTCCCCAAGGCTTTCTTGGATCTGAGGCTGGGGTTGCCTTCTCAGCTCTCTACCCAAGGAAATCTTCTTTGGTGACCCCATCCCTTTCAGCATCTTGAAGAGGGGGGGGAAAAAATATGAACTAATCATAAGTGTGATTAATAATTTGTGTTGAAAAAATTCTCAGTCCTCATTCCCTGAAGTGATTAGGCTGTTGTGGGTTAGCAAACATACATAACTCCGCCACATTGGTTAGGTTCCTGTCTGTCCCAAGTTTGTTTTTATACCACCACCATTTAAGTGAAAGGGCAGAAAAAATGAGAGGAGAGAGATCTTTAAAAAAAGAGGTGAAGAGAAACATAGAATATTATAGTTAGGAATACCTTGGAAGTAGGTATATTCCAAATGTACAGGGATCCTGTTATAGCCACCACTTTCATTTGCACATTAAATACAAACTATACTTTGTATTAAGAGCATGGACTCACACAGGACTTAAAGGTTTCTTCATTCTAGAAATACCTATCTTCTTCTGAATTAATCATTTTTAATCTCACATCTTTTACATCTTCCCCACAGATTTTAGCCTCAAATGAAAATTCTTGTAATTACATTTTTTTAGGATACAGTCATTGAATAAGATTCTTTAAATTCATGGTTCTTATGTTTCACAGCTAGTATCCTTTTACTCCAAGCTCCAACAATTTATTCTTGCAACATTTGAAATTAATTGTGATCTATTTACCTGTGCATCTGACCAATAACATTTAACAAAGTATAATATTTGTCTCTTTCCAATGATAAATTTGTACAGTTGTCCAGTATTTCTTTTTCAGAATTTTGACAGTAGTTGTTCTTACATTTACTTATCACGTAGTAGTATTTTTTAAGTATTCTTCAAACACAATCCCCTTTATAAATAGAAAATTATATAATTTTAATTTTCTAACCAGAAGCAAAATTTTTTTCTCTATAGTGCTATGGTTGATATTGCTGTGCATTTGTTCAGAAAAGTGAAGGATTTCACCCTACAGCAAGTATTGTCACTTGTTGGTTATGTGCCTTGTGTAACCTTGCATGCACGCTCTTTCCACCACTTTGAGCAGAATTTTTTCCCAGCCCTTTCTTCTATG
Organism: Corvus brachyrhynchos; assembly: GCF_000691975.1. Taxonomy (NCBI): domain Eukaryota; kingdom Metazoa; phylum Chordata; class Aves; order Passeriformes; family Corvidae; genus Corvus; species Corvus brachyrhynchos. Next base: position 3,578,755 of record NW_008236767.1, read on the forward strand.
TCATGTACAAGCACAGTTTGCAACCAAACCTGGTTTGGGACTCTTTAACATTGTGAGAACAAAATTTTACTACTCTAAAAATGCTTCCTCACCCATATGGAGATGATTTAAAACTTGAGGCCATAAGAGGAGATTTTTTCCTAAAGCACACAGCATAAAAGCAGCACCAGCTGGAAGAGGGTGTGTGAAAGCACTGCCGCTCCATACTCCCTGGTTTGGCCTTGCAGAATTGGGAGCATAGAAGATAGTAGTGTTTTTGTTTTACTGCATTACATAAGGTACAACCTGAAACTTTTTAAGGCGCTTTTTTTTTTGCTGCAGAATAGAGGATTAGAAAGATTTTTACTAGATGCTGAGATTGTCATGCAAAGCTCTCTCTAGAAACAGGCTTTAAAATAGTTTAAAAAAAAAAAGCTCCATTAAGTACCATGAGCTTCAGTGAAGAGACAAGAGGGAAAGTTCTTATGCAGACAGATCCCAACTCTAACCTTTCTCTTTTGAACAGATAAAAAATCCTTTTAGCTAGATGTCTTTCCCTTATTCATTTTCTTATTTTGCTTCAAGAGTCCAGTGAGGGAGGACAAAAGGTCTCAGAAAGGTCAAACCCCTTAACTGAGGCAAGGAAATGAGACAGTGGTCTTTGCAGTGCAGTTCCACCAAGTGCAGCAAAGTCTCTGATCAGGGCAGGATCACAAACAACTTAGGTTCTCTTCACACCAGAAGACAAATGTTTGAAGGAAGTGGGAAGCTGAGGCTTTTCGTCATTTCACGAGAATCAGGAGCTCAGGCTGTACTTAACATGGAAACTCAAAAGCAAAAGGAGAACTCATGGCTGGATGGTTCATGAGGCTGTAAGCATTTCCACATGGGCATGCACAGCTCTCTGCCCTGACAGGGAGTTTGAGGGCCCCAATGCTGGTGCAGTATAAGAGAGATCTGAGCTGTATGAGATTAGGGCAACCTTGTGACTACTACCAAGGACCAAGGAGCTCATGGCATAGAAGGAAAGTGTTCAAAGGAATATGAATTTAGGAAGAACTGCCTGAGTTACTGAATCTTATCCAGTTTCCTCAGGCAGCAATGTCATATAACCCCTTTCACAAATGTTTAAACTTCATCTTAAAAGTAATTAGGCTTTTTGGCTCTCTTCCTCTTGTTGGAAAGCCTTCTGAAATCTCACTGCTCTGATGGTTTGAAACTGTCTTGCAATTTCCAGCCTAAACCTATTTGTAACTAGTTTATACCTATTTGACTTTGTGCTGGTGTTATGCCCTTAAATACTTTTTTTTTGGCCCTAGTGTCAGTCCCCCCCCCCTTTGCCCTCCTCTCCTTGATATATTTATAGCAAGCAATCATATGCCCTGACAGCTTTCATTGTGCCTGAATGCACAAACCAAGCTCATACAGAAGATGTCGATGCAGTGCAGTGAAATTTGGTGCAGAGAATCCTGAACTATTGCTGACTCCAGCTGATCTGTCTACCTGTTGTGCTGCAGCAAGACCAGCTCAGGGCCAGAAGCAGTTCATCCACTTTAATGCACTTTAAGATAATAAATACAGCCCATCAGCACCACGCTGTGATGTACTGCTTCTAGAGCAGATAAAAGTCCATGGCATCTCAGGGCTTTCATCACTGCTCTTCTTCATTGCTCAGTGCAGACATTCGCTAATCAGGTTCCCTGGCTTTTTTCCATACCCTCCTAATGGGATGCAGTCTTACTCTAAATCTCTTCCAAATTTTACCTTTTTCCCAGACTGTGACTACTTCTGCACCTTATGCCATGGTCCAGATATGATCTCCCTTATGTCCTGCCCTATGGCCGTAATATTTGTCACTGTCTGCAAAGACTGTGACTGGTAGCATGAGTTATTTCTGTGACTGCATCACACTGGTGACTCACAGGCATCCTGAGCAAAGCTAGTATATCATGGAGCTACTTGCTCTTCCAGTCTTGTGATCATCTCTCAGCTCATCAGTAATGAGGATGGGGTACAGGAACAGGTCTATTTATCACACAGAACATAAACTAGGACTTTTGCTTTTTTCCCTCCCCACGTTATGGGGAAGGGGAGGCAGAGAGAAATGAGCCATCATTTTAGGAGTTAGTTTTCTGTGAGACAGCTCCAAGGGGTGCCAGGGTAAAGATGCATATTTGGATGCAAATTCTTTTTCTTGGAGGCAGGTTAGAGGATTTATATGCCAGTTCTATCCTTTCCACATCTTTGGACTTCCAGCCATGACTAAACAGAAGAAAATAAAAAGCCCTGAAAAGGGCAAAGGAGAAAGAATGAGAGGCTCATAGAAAACCTTTCTTTATGGTCTTCAAGAGGTAAAATATCTCTAGCATTTATCAAGTCTTGTTCCATCTTTTCAATCAGTCTATTTCTGAGTGATTTTTTTTAACCCCTGCACTTGAATTATATTTCAGCAGCCTTGGTTCGGACAGAACTCCAGTGACAAAATCAACATTATATTCTATATACTCCTTTCTGTTTGATCCAGAGAAACCACATTTCTCAAAGCCCATTCTCACTTTAGGTGCTTTTGGAACACAAATAATACTATAAAGAATTTTAAATCTCCAGTGGGTGGGGTATTATTATTTTCATTTTTTTGTTCTGCATTCTTTTTAAATAGAACAGTGAAGCATAATGAATCACTGTCATTTCTTTTTATTTTCCTGTGTATAAACAAAAAACTGTGAGTCCATGTGTTTTGACTGCTGTGTGATCAGCTTCAAGGACTTTTGAAAAGAGAAGTGCGAATTAGTACAAAATTTTTTAAAAATTATTTGCAAAGATTAACTTCAACCAGGGGCTATCTAAGTTTTTAAAAGCTTGCGCAAAAAACCATTTGTTTTAATGAACAGGAACATTAGATTTTAAGTTTATATACATATTCAGTGTTAGCTTTAAACTATGAGTTATGAGCTGTTTCTATAGAAAAAAAAACAACCCCTGATACATAGAATGTCAGACTGCCTCATAGTAAATACATAAATTTGGGTAAACTGAAATCAAATACAGTGTGGTGGCTGTATTGCAAAAAAGATGGATGACTGTTTAAAGTGGTCTTTCAGCCTTTGCCAGTTGGCTGCTGAGAGGATTTGCAGCTGAGCCCATGAGCAGGCTCATGAGAGGTCTGTAGTCCATGGGTACAAGCTGCTCAGAGGAGGGCAGGCCTGTTGCTCTGTCCTTCACAAAAAGACTCGTGTTAATCTAATCCTTTTTAATCTCAGTGAGGGAGGCTTCTGGTCCTTCCTTCCATTATCTTATGGGAAAAAAAAATACTGGCTTCACAAAACCGAGTAAAGATGAGAGAAAATCATAGTGTCAGGCTAGTTCAGGAGGACATCTTTTGCAAACTCTCATGCCCCAGATGAGAGGATTTAGAGGATAATATCCTTTTTTTTTTTTTTTTTCTAATTGTAAAGTTATTTCTATGATTCCCCAGCTTTCTGATAGATAGTGATTAACCCTGGGCTTAGGAACATTGACAGTCTTCATTCCATTGATGCATGAGAGGGGCCAAAGAGAGTCTTTTTATAAATTCTTTGCTGTTAAATGCTAAGCTCTAGTAACGCGATTCCAGTCTCTGTGACTTGAATAAAGTATTCTGTGTTTTATTATACAGCAATGTTTTAATTAGAATAATTTTATTTATTATATTGCTACCATCATTCTTTCACATTTTCCCCTCATATATCTGTCAGCTCCCAAATCTGTTCTCCCACAGGTTTTATGAGATGGCTTCAGTAGTTCCAGTATTTCCATTCACTTTTTTGAAAAGATGCTACATTCATCTTAGATTGGTTTCATTACACACTGTTACAACCTGAATAGTGCTTGAAAAGGGGGGGAGGGGGAGGGAAGGGGGAAGATAGAGTGTGTTTCAGTACAAACAGATGAAATGATTAATGCTCCCTGTTAAATTATAAATCATAATTCTTGATTTTTAAAATTTATACAATATTTAAAAGTATTGTCAAGGGGACTGTATTTTCTTTTATGAGTTTGATAATTTTTGTATATGCTAAGTAACTTTTTTTTCCTCAGGTTACAGATATCTTTATCTGTGGTGAATCAACCCTGCAAAGTATTGACTTGTATGTGAAGTTTGCTGAGGGTAAAAGTATTATTCTGAGACCACGTGTGACAACCCGAGAGCAAATGAAGCCTCAAAATTATTGTTATTCACCTTATTTCTAATGCTTGCTTTGTTTCAGTTACTAAATTTTGTGTGAACATGTAATCAGAAAAGTATATGTGGGATGTAAAAGAAGATTTGAGATGCTCTAATCCAGCAGCTGTGTGCTTTCTTATGTTTTGCTGAATTCCAGTACTGGATGGGCAGATGAAGGTCTTCAGTTACTCAAGAAAAAGTGCTGCAAATCTCATGCTTTTGGAATCTCTTCAAGCAATGTCTCTTGTTTATGTGTGCTCCCTCAAATAGTCCCTGGGCCCTAGTAATTAAGGTATGATATTCTCATGAAAGGATTTTCCTACAGCTATTTAAACTGATCATATCATTTGCTAATTGTTTTTCAGCAGTAACTTTACCTGGAGCATGAACCTCTTTTAACACTGGGTTATTTGTTTTGTTGTTGTTTTTTCTTCCTAATGCTTTGCTCCTTTCAACACTTTAATACCCAAGGATCCCAGAACAGATAACCATTTCTGTTGGAAAGAGACTACTTTACAAACAAAAAAGCATCTATAGATAATATATTAGTGATGTGTCTAAGCTTACAGTCTAAAATCCTCTACTTAATCCTATTCACATGTTTAGAATTGATCTGTCAAGTACCTTTGAGACAACAGAATAAAAAATTTTCCAGACCTATTTCAGATAAAGGCCTCCACTTTTTTCATGAAGAAAATTACTCAAGGAGGAAGAAACTAACATATACCTTTTTCTTCTAACTTCTTTTATACCCAGTGGCAGAGGCCATAGCGTGCAAAACATGGTTCACTTTAAAACACTAAAAAAGACTTTTCCCTTTACTTTTAAACCAGTTCTGTGACGGTCACAATTAAAAATAAACATTTTGTTTACAGATTTCCTTAAATATCAATAACATTATTTTGAGACATTAACTGTACAGTATCTATTGCCAACTGTTAATGAATATTTGTATGAATTTAATCCACTGGCTCCTTGGATGTCATCAAGGACTGATGGGATCTGGTATGGGACTTTGTGAAAAGTCTCTCTGAAGTTCCTTATTTCTGTATTTTTTACTTTCACCCTCTTCCTTTTCTTCATTTGCTGTGCTCTCTGACTCTTGGCTTTTTGCTGATTTCTTTCCCCTTAGATTTACACCATCTCAAGGAGGGATGTGAGATTTTTTTCAGTAAGACACCCAGTCCTAAGGGAAATTAAAGACAGGCAATAGGAAATTATGTTTACAGATATTTCACATTTCTGCACTATCCAGAAATGTGTATTGGTGATGATGGAAGACACATCCATGACTTGTTTAGTAGTCTTTTTAGACCTAGATATAGTCCCTTTTAAATATGCCAATATTGTCAGCTCCCCAAACTCTTGTGGCATTAAATTCCAGAAGTTCCTTATATGAAGAATTGCCTAATATTAGCTTGATCAGGACTGTGCTTCAGCCCAGTTGGATTGCATGCTGAAATGACCTTGTCCATCGTCTCTGTGATTTGTAAATCTTAGTCATACTCTCCACCCAGCCTCTTCCTTTTCAAATTAATCACACAGCTTCTTCAGTCTCTCAGACAGAAGCTGCCGTATCCCCCTTATTGTTTTAAGTGTTCTCTTCCATAACCTATCTAACTTGAATATGTCATTCCTGAGAATGACAGGCCAGAATTATATAAAATATGGTCTGGGACAGGTGGATTACATTTGATAGCAAGATGACACCTGTCTTCCACTCAATATCCATCCTGAGCATATTCCATTCTGCTATCTTTTGCTTCTGCTGCTGCAGGCGGAGCCAATTATTTAGCAAACCTTCAACCTTGACTCTTTCTTAAATTCCAGTTCCAAATTCAGCCTCACTGAATCAAAATTTAGACCATTTTTCCCTTAGATAAATTACTTCATGTATTTATGTCCACTGAAGCTCAGCCTTTTAGTGCAAACATTTATTTGGCAAGTCCTTTTTCAGCATTTGATAGTAGAGCATTTGACTACTTGCAAGGGGTTAATATGACCTACAAACTTGTAGATGCATTACATAACTCCTTTCTCCTGTCCTGAAAAGTTATATAAGACTGGTCGCTGCAGGAATTCACTGCTGACTCTTCTGCAGTTGGGAAAATAATTATTAAATTCTAGCCTTTGCTTTTCTATCTTCAACACATCCTTTCCTCCACCCTGGTGACAGCTCAGTTTCTTTAAATGATGGGTGTGGAACATATCAAAGTCAGTTTTAAAACCCATTTCTACAGTTTCCATGGTCTGTCCTTCAAATATGGGCTAAGTGACACTCTTGTAGAAGTCCAGCAGGTCAGTGAGACAGCATTTCCTTTCTCAGAAGGTTTTGATTCTTCCTCAACATAGTTGCCATTTTATGCATAGCCTGAGTAATGTCATTCTTTATTATAGTCTCATTTGCCTCAGCAGTGGGTAAGACTCAGTGGTCTATAATTCCCATGATCTCCTCCGGTGCTCTCCCTGTAGATGCAAACATGGGAAACTAGAGATAAGTGCTGGTATTTGTCTTGGTAGCAGTTTGTAATGGTATCCACCTTTGCCATGGTTCTTCAGTTTTACAGCTGAGTTGCTTGGGTGACTGAAGTCTTATCCTGAAGACATCTCCTTGGTTTCAGATCTGCAAATTTCTCTACAGTTGCTGTTGTTCCTGAAACCTCTGCTACCACCACTGCATTAGTATGGGAGTCTCCCTCAAATTCCCAGACAGACTCAAAGAATATTACCAAATCACAAAATAAGCTGAGTTGGAAGGGACCCATATGGATCATTTAGTCCAATTCTTGGCCTTGCACAGCACCATTTCCAGGAGTCACACATGCCTGAGAACATTCTCCAAATGCTTCTTGAAGTCTGTCAGGTTTGGTGACCTGACAGACCACTTCCCTGGGGAGCCTGTTCCAGCACCAAACCACCCTCTGGGTGAAAAACCTTTTCCTAATATCCAACCCTAAACCTCCACTGGCTTCAGGCCATTCCCTCAGGTCCTGTCACTGATCACCACAGAGAAGAGATCAGTGCCTGCCCCTCATCCTCATCTCACAAGGAAGTTGTAGACTACTATGAGGTCTCCCCTCAATCTTCTTCAGGCTGAGCAGACCAAGTGACCTCAACCACTCCTCATATGACTTCCCCTCAAGGCTTTTCCTCATCTTTGTTGCTTCCTTTGGACTCTAATAGTTTAATATCTTTCTTATATTGCAGTGCCCAAAACTGCACACAGTATTCAACACGAGGCCTCCCTAGCGCAGAGCAGAGCAGGACAATCCCCTCCCTTGTCAGGCCGGCGATGCTGTGCCTGATGCCCCCCAGGACAGGGTTGGCCCTGCTGGCTGCCAGGGCACTACTGACTCATATTCAGCTCTCCACCAACCAGGACCCCCAGGTCCCTTGACTGAGCTTCCCTCTTACCCCTGAAAGCAATTTTTAATATCCTTGTCCCTAATTGTTTGATGACAGCAATTTTTTAGAGTGAAAACTAATTCTGGCCTTATTTTTTATGTCTGACACTACTTTACTTTTGGCCACTGCCTGAAATGTTTCCTAACATTGTAAATACGTGACCTAATTGACTTAAAATTCAGACCTTTTCAGGTCATCCTTTTCATGAGTACCCCAAGCTGATGTTCACATTGTTTCTGCAAATGTGATGCTGGAAGTGTGACCAGATAACGACAATAAAAGGCTTGATGTACATTATGCAGTAAATATTCCCATAGTTTTTCCCTTACAGCCTTTTATTCATTCTCAGGTAGCTTAGCTGACTCCTTGATATTGTAGCCTATAGTGGAGCAGGAAAATGCTTAGAAGGCAAATAGAAAATATTAGGGAGCATAAAGGGATAGTGTTAGCCAGGGAAATTTTTACTCTATCTGTGGGAAGATGGCAGTTTCCTAGGTGTTAGCAAATCTAAAGGCAAATAATTTCATCACCAATCCAATACCATTCTCAAACCAAAGTGCTCTTATTGTGATGTTGCCAAGATGATTTACAAAAAGTAGTGGCTGCAAGGTAAAAAAAAATAAAAAATTATATGCCAGTTTTCTAATTTCATGCCTTTCCAAATTACAGTAATTGAAGATGTCCCTGCTCATTGAATGGCACTGTAGGTCATGAGAAGGCAGAAACTAATCCACTTAGACCAAGAAGTTTCTGTATGTATCTGGGCAGATTCTTTCCAGTCTAGATATCAAGTCATACCCCCAGACAATGTTCCTTTGAATAATACGAAGGTGTCTTCATTGTTTTGTTTTTGTTGGCAGGCTTTTGTACCCCCTCAGGCTAAGCCAATTCCATAAACTGGCAGAGGCCAGAGGCATCAGATCTAATAGTTCTGTCATTATCTCTTAATGACCCTTTTGTGGGCTATCATGAGTCATCTATTTTCTGCTTGACCTATTGCAGACAATTCCAAGTAAGAGGCACTTAAGTCAAAATATATGTATAGAAACCACTAAGTCAGTCTACAGAATTATCAAATTATTTTAGAGTAGCTCTAGATGAGTCACAGCAGCAACAATGCGTTGATGAGTCCAGCAGAAATCAATAGCTCTCTGAATCTTCTCAGCAATCTGTATAAATTGTCATTGTAGACCCCAGAACTGGGGCTAAAATTCAAAATTGTATGCAAAGATTTACTTTAGTCTTACATGTGATCTTGAAAATGTAATTGTTCAATATCAATCAATATTTTAGAGGTCACTGAGAGTCAAACAAGGATAGTAGCTACAGGACAAGATCCCAAAAGATTGTTTAGCATACAGCAGTATCTCCCTAAACAGCCAGGATGGGTTGATATCTCATCTAAGGGACCATGTGAGGAGTGGTTGAAAGAAGAGTTTGGATCCTTTCTTTCTCCTCATAAAGATTAATTGTAGATTTTGAAACCACCAGAACTTCAATAATATATTAAACTTTTGCTTCTCGGTCAAAGAGAAAGAAAGGCTCCCTGAGTAGTGGATGAAAGGCTACCATTACGTAAAAATCAGTTATTTTCTTCTGCCTCCACTGCTTTGTGGTGCGCATGTTGCCAAGTAAGCCTCTAATGTTATTAGTGAGCACTTGTTGTAGTATACTGATAAATCTTATTGATATGATTTATATCGATATAAATCTGCTTTTTATCTTACCATGGTGTCCAGGATATATGGAACAGCATATATAATAACAACATGGTATGAAAACAACTGCCGTATTTTATTATTGTCTTTGGCAAACAATGTAACTGAGCAAGAAAAATTTTGTAGTCTACTTCACCAAGGCTAAAAATTTGATCCCAAAAACAAGTTCCCAAACTAAGGATCTCAACTCCAACTTGAAAAAAACTATGTGGGATCATAAACCACAAGTCAATTGGATTTTATTTTGGGAGAAAATCAAATTAATTAGCTAAGTATGTCATGGGATCATATATTGGCAACATAGGAATAAAAATTATTTGTAAGTGGATTATTACCAGAAAATGCTGGGGGACCATTTTTATAACAATAAAAATGATTTTGCCGACTTATAAAGACAATCCTGCAAAATTACTTTTCTTTTTTTTCTTTCTTTTTTTTTATTGTTTTTTAAGAAAAATATCAATATATCTAGACAATAGAATTTCATGATAATACATTTGATATGCACATTATATCAAAATGTACATGTATGCTATCAGAATGTTATATCAAAATGCAAGCAAACCTGACAATTGATGTGACTTCATATATTGTCACATCTATCTTGTAAAAGGAGGACAGAAGGAATTCAGTTTTCTTCAGTTTTCGGGACTTAGAATGAATTCCTCTGGTTTTCTAGACACTCATTATGAAGTGATAGAAAACAGATATCTAGTACAGATGGCAGTGTATTCAGCCAACAGAGTTTCTCATTAAAAAGTGATGCTGATGATGTCAGCAGAGTGGTACTAGAGAATATTCCTGAGCACTGAAATACTTTCACTGCTCGATTGTTATGTCCTACTTACATTAACTGATTGACTAAAATGATCCCTGGCACATACTTGGCAGTCTCCAAAGCAGTTCCTGGTGGGATTACAGAGTATGCACTGATCGGGGCCATTCGCCACAAGGAGACAGAATGTCGTCATCCTGTTCTGGAGTATAGTGGTGTGTGTGAGGGCTACTCAATTCCAGCTTGTCTCAATTCCAGAAGGCAATATTGGGCATGTTTAATTTATTAGGATAGATGTAGCTTTGGAGACCTTTTCCTGTGTATTAACAGAAAATCACCTCAGAAATCAAAGGCTTAATTAGAACAAAGGCATTAGTTTAATTTATCCCTGTCTACTGGTATTTTAATGTGTTTGCAGTAAACCTGTGCCTTGCCTTGTAAGTTTTGCATTTCAAATGTGATTGTTGCTGTCAAGGCTCACAATATGTCTTCTCTTATGGAAACATTGTGTCAGACCTTTCTTACGGGGAATTATATAAGTTTGAGCTTTGTCTCTCCTGCTGCTCAAGGGGCATGAAACATTAAATCCATTTGGATATATCAAATTAGAAGGGTCTGTTTCACTCTTCTGGAAGATGGAGCAGCTTATGTTATCTGTTTGGGAGCAATTTCAGGCAAGTCTTCTATCCCATTGGGACAGAAGATAAATAACACTGGTTTATCATATGGCTCTGATAAGTATGCTATTTTACCAGATTTGCGATATGGTATAACAATAATGCAATCATGGTAAACCTTATAACCAGTTTTTTCCCTGGTCCTATTGGGTCACTATCAAAGTATTTTAATTACTCATCTATGGAGATAAGTAAATTCACTGGAAATATGAAGCAAAATTCAACAACATTAGTTCTCTTCAGAGTACAACATGACTTTATGACACTTGTAATCATATTAAAATATTATTACCAATTATACTGTAAATCTTCTCTTGCTTAAGTTGTTAAAAACGTGCCATAATTTAACAGCTTGCTTAACAACTGCACAAGACTACCTCTTGGGGTGAGTCCAGGGTCGCCTAGGTGACCTTTTCATTTGAGAATGGCTCAGAACAGCTCTAACATCACAGCAAGCTTGTGGCTAAATTAATATCTCAAGTGTCTTGAAACCTGAGGAGCAAGTTACAAGCTTCAAGCTATCATTTTGTCTTAACTTGACTATTTTTTGTGTGTTGGAAGCAAACCTGAATGGGAACAGTAATCCAAGTGAATATCAAAGTCCTCATAATTGAAATTTTAAGTGAGCACAACTAAGAAACAAACCAGCATGTGTTATGAGTGAAAAGTGTGCTAGTAATTCTGACATAACCCTTCATGTTTGGTTCAGAGGCTATGGACTCAACTACTTTCAAGCAGCATTTTGTCTTAATTTCTACTTACTTTTTGGAGAAGAGGTACACAGTGGTTTGTGGAAAAAACATTGACATAAAAAATAAAAATAAAACCAATGGGCTAGGGAAATGAGGCTTTTACACAGTAGATGGTTTTTAAATGTTTATGGTTCTCACAATAATCCTGAGCTCTCATCAACTCTTATAGGATGCTGCTGTTACCAGTCCCCAGCGGCAGCAACAGTGGAAGCACTAAAAGGGAATGGCGTTTGGCAGCGGCAGCCCATGGAGACTTTCCCCTTCCATGGCAGAGCCATGGAGTCACAAATGCCAGCAAGTTGAAGCAGACAAAATAATCTTCTGCCACTCTGCAATTCAAAGCCTCTTTTGGTGTTACCTGTGACTAGTAGCTAGATATAGATTAATGGGAATGCAGTATATCCAGTCAATATCTATTTTCCCCACCTCTCCAAGGCAGATTGAAAAGCAATGAGTGATGGTTATTATAGATTTCAAGCTCATTTAGGGTGACTGACAGCTGGAAAGTCAGATTCTGACTGCTTTTACTGTAGGGGAGCATTTATTCATTAGTATACTTCATTAATTAATAAGTTGTATTGCTTCTTTCCCCTATCTATTCCTAAGCCCATTTGCTTGGGAACTAAACCACATCTTTTTCATTTATGGCACCTGCAATCGAAGCAGCTAAGGCAGCAAACTGCAAATGTTTGAGCTGTGAAATAAAAGAGGGTGGACACAAATGTGTAAATTTCTTTGATTGCCCATTTTCTGCAGAGTACCGTAATTTATGCTCTGAATTAAGGAACAGATGCACTTTCCTGTTGTCAAATTTCTATCTGCCTTAAGCATACATTGACATTTACCAGTTTTTCTCCTGCATGTCTGAGCTGCAGCCCATATGTGAAAAGCACAGTGACAGCTCCATTAGTGAGGATTTTAACTGATATTTTTAAGATGTTTAATGGTGTCCATGGTGGCACTATTAATGGAAAACATGAAATTCTTGATAGGTTCAAAGATATGTCTACTGTAAGAGCTCAACTTTTGTAAAACTCTTGTGAATACTTTATTCATTTACAACAATTATCTGAACACTATTTGTGTCAACTTGAATGGTCATGTAAATATCACCTTTTATAAATGATGAGATTTTAAGCCCAGAATAAATATAAGGGAACATGCTCCATATAAATCTGAAAAATAGCAGCCTAAGTCACAGAATCAAGAGAAGATTGATGCTCCAAATCATGTTCCAAGTAAAACATTTCTTTTCATTAAAGGATGTTCATTTCTAAGGTTTTAAATAGCTTAACCACCTGTAAAAAATCATCACAGAACTTTCCTTTACCATGTCAGTATTAAAGAGATAATAGAGCAGGAAAGAAAGAAGATAGAAAATGTATTTCAAAACATATGAAGATAAAGATAATTTATTGCAGTATAAATTAAAAATTAAATCAGTTAACAATGGAATTGTCACGAAAAGTTCACATAGTATTTGTCGATAGTCATGGCTTCCAAAGGGAAACACAAAAATTTTGACATCTTTATTATTACTGTTTTATGAACCAACTACCAGGCAAGTATTAATCCAGACAACTTTTAATCCCCTTTTGAGATAGGACCTAACACTAAAACATGAAACTTTATAAATTACTGAGCCTACATCAATGTCCAGTTTACCTTTGAAACTTGTGACATTCTTGGTCTCAATATCATTATGTTCCAGCTCATCCTGTTGTGCAATTATTCATTGTTCAGACTTTTAAAAGAAAACATGATTTGGTGCATTTAAATATTATTGATCAGTCCTATCCCTTTAAAATGTAGGGCAGAATAAAACCTCCAAATTTGTCTTCTCTAATACATATTACTTGCATATATTTTTATCTTTTTTCTTTCTTCTTCATTACATTCATGGGTGGTAATCACAAGTTTCCACACCTTAAAATGAAAGAAAATAAAACTTCCAACCCACCCAAAAAACTCTTGCAAAAAGAGCAGTATCGATACTGTAGTACTAATCACACTTAAATTCTACTCTGTTTAATTATATTATCACTTACTGCTTTGTTACAGAGGTCTCCTGTCTTATTCAAAGGACAAAATGAACAGTGCTTAATGAACATCTATTCAATATTTTCTTTTTTACTCATCATTCAAAGTCTAGTTCATGTCTTATTTACTGCATGTTCTTAAAATCCACTCTGAAGAGAGAATTATTATATCTCCAGGGGTTTCTGATGTTACCCATTACTATAATATCTCAATACTGCTGAATTACTAACACATTTATTTTCATAAGATACTGGAAGACTACTAGGAATTTTGTATGTTTGCAGACAGCAGATTGAAGACAGAAGTTGTCCACTCTCATTTGGTGTCAGTCTTTCAGGACAGTTTCATAGTTTCCACTACTTCAAGTGCTCAGGGCAGAACTCTCTCGCATCAGTCATAAGTATACACACTTGGAAATTTGGAAACAAGCCACTCTGACCTAAATTTAGAAACCCAAGAAAGAAATTGCTCTTAATACAAAAAAAGGTTGGATAGGTTTCAGTGGCTCCAAAGGAAAGGTATCAAAGCCAGAAATAAACCAGTTCTTCACTCAGAATTTTCTTCAAAGACCATCCTTTCTTTACTAGCAAGGTTATCTCATTTGTGCCATTTCATTCCATGGCTACAGCAGAGGAGGCATCACATCTGCAGACAGCTTCATTTCCTAAACAGCGCTGTTTTACTGCCATGGGGTGAAGCCTAGCAGAAAGTACTGTTCAGTAAGTGACATCCTCACTGCATATGCCCAGCTATAACTTATTAGATGATTCTGGTAAGTGCTGGTAAAAAAGTGAGCAGAGAAAGTTGTCATGGGAGAGGCTTCCCCAAAAAAGATGAATCATGTCTTCTCTGCTTTAATGGTTAAACTTTCACAGGAAAGAAACAGAGAAGCAGAGATGTACTCTCAGTGACTTTACATCCATCTAACATGTGTAGGGCAGGACACCAGAAGGTGACAGTGAGCCAGGTAACAGCAATTCATTGGCTTTAGGTACGCAGAAAATCAAAGAGATTGGCCTAGGGTGACAAGATGAAAAAATATTTTAATAAGATGCACTTTTTGTTCCTGACATTAATTATTCTGACTACATTTCTGAAAAATATATCCTCCACTGAATCTTGTCTCATGTAGCAGAACTGTCTGAAAACTGCAAGTATATATGAGGTCTTACGATATTTTCCTGTAGTTCTATTAAAATTTTGTCTGTATAATTCTCTGACCTATTCATTTTGCTAATTTTTAAAACTGCATTCTGCATTTATCCCTTAGCTGTCTTCTGTGATATTCAAGATTAGTCCTTAAGAATTATTTAGGGAACACCCTTCCACACAGAATATTCTCTTTTTTGAAATTCTCTGCTAGCAATTTTACTGCCCAGAAGGCATTTCTTTCTTCTTTGCTAACATATACAAGGGTTTTGACCACAAATCCCTAGATCCCCTTGATTTCCCTTATATCTGCATATCATTAGAATAGCCATTCCCACATCTTGATCATTCTCCTGCCTTGTTCCAAGATTTTAATTTTTTTACTGACTGACAAAAATTTTGAATTAGGGTCAATTTACCGGAAAATAACTAAAATAATTCCTATCATGAGCAATATATGAGAGGTCTCATTTATTGTTGGTGGGTTTTTAATATTTTTTTAATAATTATATGGGGGGGGGTTTAGCATTTTTGGAATTACTGAAAATTATGTGCTGCTTTATAAAGAAATTCTAGCATTAGGATTTTAACTTTTAAACTGTCAGTAGCCACTTCATGAGCAGTTGGTGTGGAAGTGGAAAACTCTGAGAGGGCACTGAGGAGAGCAACTGAAGCAGGAGCTGCAACTAGTACCATCCATTATTAGCATTAGAATATACAATAGGAACATACAGATTTGAATATCTTTATGAAATACAGTCTTGAATCCTGATATTCCTGCACTTTGGAATAAAGAAAATGGCAGAGCACCCTTAATTCCAGTGTCACAAAATTGTCTAATTCAGACCTACCCGGAAACATTTTGGTTTGGGCATTTGGAGTGTAAACACATCTCTATTGCTCACAAAACCTCAGGATCCTGGAACTTTTAGTACATATTGAAGCTGTAAATCTCACCAGGGCTTCACAGCTTCCAGGAAAGCATACCAGGCTTCAAGTGTATCTTAATTATATCCAGACTGCATTATGGCACTGGTCAAAATGTATCACCTTTCCCCATCTGTTCCCACCTTCTCCTTACCTGATGTCCTAGTTTCCACTGGAAGTAAACCAAGATATGTCACAGAAACAAAGATGGTCTAGCAGGTCTGTGCTCAAGGTAGTAAGAGAACAGGAATTGAACACCCCACTGAAACAGCAGCATTTGGGTGGAGAAATTAAGTTGGTAACTTCACATTTGGAAGCTCTGGCACCAGAGCACTTTTACCAAACTGATCTTCCAAAGCTGCAGCAATGAGTAACCTGGTTCTCAACTCTTAGTTGCCCCAGCACCTAGTTGCCTGGGTTCTACTTTTATATGTAGTTGATGCCTTGGGAGGCCTCCTAGAAACAGAGACTAGACAAGAGTAAAGGATTAAAAGACATATTTATTTGAAAGGCCTTCAAAGGTACACCCTGGGGACTCTGAAGCTATTTTCAAAATGGAACCCAAGATGAATGACAGGTCACGAGTTCTTCACTCTTTTATAGGTTCAGTTCATTTGCATAGGAGGGTTAACTCTCCAATTAAAGCTTCAGTTTTCCCCACATCTTGCCCCCCCTTAGAGGCTCTTTGGTTTTTACTTTTGGGCCTAGGACGGTCTGGGTGTCCTTGAAGAGCAGGCCCAGAGAGGCTTTGTTATGTCTACCTAGCACGAGAGAGCAGAAGTTAACAGGCTACAAGAAACTTCAGAGTTACACACCAAGCAGTACAGAATATGAAAAATATAAAAGTTAAAACCTAAGGCATCATAGTAGGAGCATGTGATAAGGTTGAAGCATAAAGATTTTCATACTATTCTTTATTCAGATGAAAGTATAGTTTATCATTGCCTAATTAGGTTGTGACTCTCTAAGTTGCTATGTTAATTTCTGTAAAAATAGAAGGACACAAAAGAAGACATCAAGACTTTATGGGGAAAATATGCGTCTTAGGACATAGCAATTCTTAAACAAAACTAGAATGTCTCAAGATGTCTGTTCTTGAAGAATGGCTTTGTTTTGGCTTACATGTCTTTCTGTCTCCTTAAAAATCATCTCTGTTTCCATGGAAACAAAAAGAAAGATCAGGTAAATTTGATAGAGGGGAAAAAAAGCTGCTTGTGTAGTAGTGCAGTAGAAGAAAAGACTTGAGCAAGCAAGTAAAGAAATATATATAACAGTAGGCAAATCATAATAATGACCCCAGAATAATATCCAGAATATAATCCTGACTAGGGAGAGCAAGAAGAAGTCATTGTGACAATAGGACTATAAACCAGAAGTGATTGTGAGTGTTCACCTCATCCAGACCTAGACAAGCTACTCTTAATTGCATGGTTTGAAGAATAAAGTATCTCCTTGTATTCTGCAGTAGTGTTTACTACCATGTAAACCACTTGCACAGTCATAGCTCAGGAGATGAATTAGTTTTTTAGAAATACTATTGTAACATGCTATAGAGTTTCTTCCATTGCATTCCTAATCCATCATGCAGATATCTTTATAGAGAAGCTCTAGACTTTAATATTTGGCCAGTGACTTGCTGAACAGGACCCAGTTACTGCTAGTTTTCTTCGTGTTTTGTGTCAGAAAAAGACTTTTTTTTTGAGTTTCTCAGCCCCATGAACAGCTCTATGCACACCCCCACCCCAATACATTACACTGCTGACCTTCAAGCAGCCATTAGGTCTCCCATTATCTTCCGAGGAGCTGAAGTAGATAAAACCAAAATTCTCAGAATAACCAGCAGAGTCGGGCAGGTGAAACTTAGTGAAGGAATATGTGGATGGAATAACACACATTAAAATATCCCAGGCTTCAAGTGTCTGATTCAGCAGTGTTGGCTTTTCCTGACATCTTTCTGCAGCACACAGTACCCCTGTACATGTTTCGAACATCAGAAAGAGCAGTGTTTAATTTGGTAGATCCACTTGTAATACCTGTTAAGTAAGTTTTTCAGTGAGAACCATGAGGACCAAAGTGGGGCTCTGACCAAACCTGATCCTTAAAAGGCTCTTGACAATCTTCCCCAGAGGCAGATTTTTTATTCCTAGAATTAGTGTAAAATTATGGTCTTGCCAAAGCCTAGCAGCTCTGTCAAGTTTCTTTCCTAATGTAGACTGCTGTGCAGTGCTACTGTGTGTTAAATGGCTTTCACACTTGGACAAGGAGAGCTTAACTTCCCTCTAATGTTGGCCTGATAATTTCCAGTTTGACATGTGGAAAATTCCATATACGTGGCGTACATGGGTTAGGCTTGTGAAATCAATTAATCTTTTTTTCTAGCAGAAACTTAACAAAAAGTTACAGGCAAGCCATTGTAGTATTAAACAAGGGTTAGAACCCTTCAGATGCTTCTCAAATACTCTAGCAAGTAAGTGATCACCTATCTTTAATTATTTTTTTTTAATGAGTAGAAGTGTGCACTTAATTGAGGATGCACAATCAAGCACTTTCTACACCTTTTTGTAGAAATTATTGACTTTTCTAATAGAAGAGATTGTATTTTTTTTATCTTTTCTCAGCCATAATAAATTATATTGCGTTATAGAATTGATATGTTCTATGTATTTACTACTATCCAGGTGGCATCGTCATTTTAGTCCATATATAAAAACATGCTCTCTGGGTATTAAAATTAGGTTTTTTATCCCAGATATTGCAACTGACAGTTTTCAAGGGCAAAAATTTTATAACACGTAAGAAATTGTCCATTCTTTGAAAATGAAATGCAATTCTCAGTCAGTGAAGCTGAGACAGAAGAGTAAAATCTGTGGAAAATTGTGGTTTACAACAGTTTATTTCATTGTTGTGTTTTTCAACAACAGAAGTGAAGTTATAAGAGAAATGTCTTATATCGAAACAATTTGTTCCCTTTGACAGGTACTTTCCACACCCCTGAAATGCATTTAGCAGTAATTATATTTCTTATTCACAAAGCATTTTTCATTGTCAAATATCCTAAAAAAGAGCAAACAGTGATTTTCAGCATTAGCCATTCTAGGTCAACATTTTAACTGAATTAGCTGATGAACATGACATTCCATATATCTAATGGGCAAAAGTCCTTCCATTGTGCAGCAGAATTGAGAAGACTGGTGAAAAATTACCTCCACTGTCTGCTCTACCTCCCAACTCAAACAAAGGAATAACAGAGTCAGAAATATGTGTGCTTAACAGCTACATGTAATAACTGTCAAAGTACCTATCTTGCATGGGGCTTGTAGATGTTTTGGACATTGGTGCCCTTTTGAGTTTCCTGGTTCCTGAAGCACAGTCACATCTAGGAAGGGTCACGGGGCTGGAGGAAGGAAAGCAAAAGTGACTGCATGATGAGAACCTGCAAAGCCAGGTTCCTTTGTCTGGATCCTGAGTGAGTCAGACAATGCTACAGTAGGCAGTAAACAAACAACCAACAAATCCTGGAAGCAGATCTGAAAGCTGTGTATCTCATTTTGAGTAAGAACTCTAAGAGAGAAACTGTAATCATGTTCTTTCTTGTTTGGGTTTTATGATTTCTCTCTGGCTACATAATTTTCCTTGCTTAGCACTATATCAGCCTTAAAAGAAAATGTTCCTTTTTTTCATCTAAGAGTAAGTTTAAAGGCATTCACGAAGGAAATTAGAGATACAAATTTCAATCTCCCTGGGCAGACACAGGATCTTGATTCAGGTCACACAATTTACTGGACAAGTAAATGTTCTAGGCTAGAAGTAAGTCATGCAAACAATGTGTTGCTTTGGTCAGTTCTGGTTTTGGCTCAACCAGTCCACATTTAAAGATCAGACCTATCATTAGGCTATGGGGTGAAGTGATGTAATCCATGCAGCCCTGTTTGGGCTGTATGTGGGGCCAACAAATTGTGAGCTTACTATCTGTAGTAGCCAAAACTAGTAGTAGCCAAAATTAAAATACTGAAAGATACACCAAGAATCTTTTATACAAATAACATGCATACACCTAAATGGCATTTACCTGATTAGTGTCCCTGATGAAAGACAAACAAATGCCAGATGAGGAGCACTTCAAATAGCTAATTAATCTTTGGAACCACAGGTGCAGATAATATAACATTCCTGGAATGTCATCTAGAATGTCATTGTTTTCTACTACACTAATAAAGTGTCTGAAAATGAATTGCTGGAAAGAGTTACTTATCTCCAACAAGTTCAAGATGTCAACTGTTTGAATTCATGTCTGTGCATTCTCTTGTGGAATTACTAAATCTGTGTATAATGTCTGTTTTTCTATATGCTAGATGGGAGAATTTTGCACTGCTAAATAGAAATCCCCATATATTTAACAAAGTGCCACAGCAAATTAGAAAAGATGGAAGACAGAGCACCTAAAATCCCACTTCTGTTCTGTAGAGAACTGGGAACTGTTTTCCACAACTTGTATTTATAGCTCATAAACCATTCTGGACTTCAGCACTTAGAAGTCATCCCTCCAAGATATACCATAAAGATGGTTAAATTGTCCTCCAAGAAAGTTCAGTCTTTTTAGATACTGAGTACTGGAATTCTAGCTATCAGACCCCTGTATTTCTAATGAAAAGACACTAAGAATTCTATATGAATAAATGTCATGACTCTCCATGTATGTTGAACTGGGTTATTAACTGCAATGATATCTTACTGATCTTCAATGAGGTGTTGTCAGTAAGGGAAGAAGAGAATGAAAGGAACTGAAAGATTTTTCTTTTCATAATATAACCACTAATTCTAGTAATTTTTTTCTTCATATGCAGTGACAGATCACTGTTGAGAGCACAGTTCTCTCATCCAAGATGAATATTTTTCACTACAGCTTTGCACATTTCACTGTCTATACTTACCCTCTAAATAGATGTCAGAGGGAATTCTTGCATCGGGAATACCTGGCTCTGTACTTGGTTTCTTCAGAAACTTTGCCAGGCTTACCAGTGATCTGCCTATATATATTGCAAACCAATAGCTCAAGTGTTCATTTGTTCCATCTTCTGGATATTGCCATCTCCGAGAAGATAGACTGGATTGGTGTGTCACTTTTCACAAGTGAATAAGGCCGTGAAGATATTGCCAGATAGCTAGAGAATTTTGATTTGCTTTGTTTTTCTGGAAGCGTACATTCTTTTGGGAGAAGCTGCCAATAGTTTAGCTGTACTTAGTATCTGTTAATGAGTCAGTGGCTCAAATCTGGTCACTGACCAGATTTCAGTTTTCAATGCAACAACTAAATAAAATATGATAAAGCTTCCCATTATGTTTTCTGGATAATGGCATAGCATTGCTGCTTTGGAGAGGCTCTATGGATGATACTTTACAGATAAGTTGGTGGATATCTACAATTGTTGTTCATTTTAGACAACTTGTTTTCTAGCTAAGGAGACTATCATAGGCTCTGCTTCAGGATCTTGCACAACATTATGCTGAAGTCAAAGGCAGAATTACAGGTGAAACTTTAGTGAGGAACTATATGACTCAGATGTGACAATTATCTAGAAAGAGGTAGGTCAGGAATTAATTGCATAAACCATTTGACAATGCTTTTAATGTAAATGTCTTTGATAATTAGTCATGTTATGACAGCATTGTATCTTGACTCTTTAAAATGAGGATTACCTCTGTGCACACACACACACACATATAAATGTACATAATTTCAGTTAATGGTAAGTAAAATACTCAGGGCATGCTCTAACTAGCAACAAAGAACGAGACAAGGGAACTTGAGCAAAAGTGATTACTATTCTTTAAGAAAGGAAGAAATAATAGAAAAATGAAAACCAATAGATTTCAGGAAGACAAACTTCAATAAACTTTGAAAGCTGGCAGCCTCTCAGTTGAAAATCTATTCAAAAAGGAAGAGACAACTGGCAGGTTCTTAGAGAAATGATACTGATATAACAGGTGCACACTCTCCTAACGCAGAAGAAAAATAGGCAGGGGGTAGGAGATGGACTGGACTAAACGATGACTTCTTCTTGGACTTGAGAGAAAGAACATATTCAAGAAGTAGATACTTGGGGCAGAAAATAGGTCAAACGTGAATGTACATCATGGAAATATAGAGAAAAAATAAAGTGCTTGGATGTTCATGTTTATAAATTAGTAGGAATGGTATAGTCTCTACAGGTGATATGAAGGAAGTTTAAGGACTTTTTTCATTAATCTTTAATAAAATGGTCAGTTTTGATCGATTGACTTATAGAATGAATTCCCCCACTAAAAGTTTAAGAGCTCAGCCTTTAGTAAAGATTATAAGCATAGTGAGTGCTTGGATAAGATGCTTTTAAATTAAGCATTCTAGGAGAATCCCATCCCAGGATACGCAAGAAATAGCTCCTGAGCTCTCATAAGCCTTATGGGTTATCTTTGAGATCTCACATAGATCAGGTCCCAGGAGAATGGAAGAACATTTCTTTCTTTTTTTTGAAGAGGGGAAAAGGAGGAAATATAGACCCGCCAACACTCAGTACTACTACCAATGATAAAAAACCCAATTGTGTCTCACTGGTAAGGAAGAAGGAAATGAGTAGCAGACAAGATGGATTTGTCAAAAACAACATATGTCAAACCACTTTAATTTCTTTCTGTGACAGGGCGGCAGACCCCATGAACAGGGAATAACCAGTGGGTGTGATCCATCTTGAATTTAGGAGAGATCTTGACACAGTTTCATGACATCATTTTAAGTAAGCCATTTGGTCTCTAAAGAAAAATATTGGAAAACTGTTTTTAGAGAATAACAGAATAACAAAATAACATTGAGGTTTGAATGTACTTCTCGAGATCATCTAGCCCTCCCCATCAATCTCCCCTGCTACCTCCCACTCCATGCTCAGGCAGAATCAGCTAAAACAAACTGCCCAGAACCGTGTGTAGTGAAATATTTAATATCTCCAGAGGCAGAGAGTGTACAACCCCCCTGGGAAATTTTTTCCAGTGTCTAGTTTCTCTCACACACCTTTTGTTCAGATGGAGTTTTGTGTCTTGGTTTGTGTCCATTGCCTCTTGTCCTGTCAACAAGTGCTACTGAGAAGTCTGATTCCCTCTTCTTCATTGTCTCCCATCAGATCTATAAACACAATAAACTCCCTCTGACTTTTCTGTCATCCAGACTGTAAACAGAATGTGAAAGAAGCTCCAGTCCCTTCACCACCTTTGTGACCTTTTCCGGGCCAATCACATCACAGATGTGTTCATGTTGCTACTGCGCTTCAACCTAAGTCTGTCTAATTTTGTGTCTACACAAATCATACACAAGCAAGTTCTGAGATCCTGGGTCAGTCACACTGCAGAATAAACCTCAGTTAAGGGGAAAGAAAAAAGAAACTTGCAGGACAGTAGTTGATGGAAACATTACTGTCCTTATTTTATTTCTGTACTATTATATTGCCTACAAAAATTAAGTCTCCATGTGCTTTAGGCAGCACTTAACTCTCCTCTTACCCAAGGTGTATTCAAAATTATTTTGTGAGATTCCCCATTCCACTCTGCACAATCCTATAGTATAGTTACAGATGTTTAAGACCATCTCCCGTTCTATAAAATAAAAAAAAAAAATGCATTTTACTCATGTAGAACTAAAATTCCAACTTATCTGTACCATCCATGCAAAGCATTATTAAGGTACAGGGATTTAAAAGTTTTTTGGTTTTTTTTTTATTGTTACAAATAAATGTGCTGAAAAATGACTTTATTCCAAGACCTTTGTCCCAGTCCAGAAGGAGCTCTAAATCTGCTCCAACTCATATATAAATTTATTAGAAATATATTTGGAATAAATGCACCATGATTTCTTGGAGCCAAATTAATTTTCTCTGTTAGAAGATGTAATTTTATTGTAAAGAATTAATGCACAATTGCTTAGAGATTAGGAGAATTTAGGATTAAGATATGCAGGTCAAGTTTCTAAGGACTTTCATTGGCAAAATATTTCTTAGAACCATTCTCAGACATTACTTGAGCACTTTATACCATTGAAAATTAATGAAAAATAAGATTCAAAGGACAACAAACAGAAAATACCACTTGCATGACTTTCAGAAGTTTTATCTTGCTTCTTTATCTGTAATTTAAAATCAGTTTAGAGATTATAGAAATTCTATGTGATAATCAAATATAGGGATAAATTATATTTTGAAGTTAATTTTAAAAGGAATATTTTTTCCTCTCTGCTCAAGTACTATAGTATACTCTGTGTTTAAAAGAGTCTGTGAGAAAATAGATTTTAGTCCCATTAGCATCACAACACAACACAGTATCAGCTGTCTGATTTCTAAACGATGGTATTACTTATAATAAATGCAAAATTCAAACAGACGAAGGAAGTGTATGGCATGCAGAAAAAGGGACAAGCCACTTGGGAGTAACATAGGATTGCTGTTGGTGTGTGCAGGGATGAGACAAGGAAGGGTAAGGTCCATTTGGAATTAAATCTGTCAAGGGGTATCGAGGACAAAAAGGATGAGGATTTCAGGGAAAGCCAACACCACTACAGTTTGAAAAGGGCATGAAAGAGGATGCAGGAAAGTATAGGCCCATCAGCCTCACCTTCATTCCTGGAAAGGTGATGGGACAGATCATGCTGGATGTCACCTCTAAGTGTGTGGAGTAAAAGAAGGTTATCAGGAGTAGTCAGCATGGATTCACCAAGGAGAAATCATGCTTGACCATTCTGTTAGTCCTCTATGATGGCACAACTGGTTGAGTGCTCCTCAGGGGATTGTACTGGGTGCAGTTGTCTTCAGTTTAGCTATCAATGACCTGGATGAAATGATGGAGTGTGCTCTCAACAAGATTGCTGATGATATGAGACTTGAGGAGTGGCTGATACACCAGAAGGCTGTGCCACCAGCCAGCAAGACCTGGACAGGCTGGAGAGTTGGGTGCAGAGGAACCTAGTGAAGTTCAGCAAAGACAAGTGCAGGGTCCTGAACCTGAGGAAGAATAACCCCCACACCAGGACAGGTGTAAAGCAGCTCTGTGGAGGAAGATGGGGTGGTCCTGGCGGACATGAAGTTACTATGAGCCAGTAGCTTGTCCCTGTGGCCAAGAGATTGGACAGGGTCCAGAGGAGAGCTACGAAGATAATGAGATTACTAAAGCATCTCACTTTTGAGGAGAGGCTGAGAGAACTGGGCCTGTTTAGCCTTGAGAAGACTGGGAGGGGATCACATCAATGTCTACAAATATCTTAAGGGCAGCTGTCAATAGGATGGGAACAGAATCTTTTAAGTGGTGCTCAGTGACAGGAAAATTAACAACAGGTGAAAACAGAAAAGAGGAAGTTCTGTCTAAATATGAGGACAAAGTTTTTTACTTTGAGGGTAATGGAGCACTGCAACAGGCTATTCAAAATGCATCCAGACATGACCCTGTGCAATCTGCTTTAGCAGTGGGGCTAGACTAGATGATCTCCAGAGGTCCCTTTCAACGCCAACCATTCTTTTATTCTAAAGTGGTGATAAATTTTCAAAATATTTCATTTTTTACTTATGTATCTGTATTGGAAAATCTTTGACTCTTGACAGAATACTGTGACATGTAGGTTTTGCCTAAATTTCCAAGATAGTTTTGTCTTTGATCCCATATTGCTATCATTGCAGCTGAATTAAATTACTAATATTGACACCACAGAAGGCCTTCTACAAGATACTTGTTATTTTTAGAAAACTCATTTTCAAACAAGGAAGGCAATAAGTAATGGATTCTTATTAAAAAGTGGCAGATCTGTGAATGTGCACTGAGCCAGACTGTAAGCTGTGTAATAGCTGTAACTAAATGCATAGCTACAATTGAACTTTACCTGTTGTGTGTTCACCAAACAAATTTTTATTGACCACTTGAATGTCTGTAGTGGTCAGACAGATTGATTAAATTTGTATAGATTTAGGGTCTCATTTTGGGAAGGGTCTAAATCAGCATGATTTTGTAGGATGAAATTTTTTTTAATAAATAAAGGATATTTTCAGCCTCCAGAGCTCGTGTGCCATGTATATTAAACTGGAGATGTAACAAGTTATAAGAAAAATGTTTGCATAGGAAAAAAACCATTGCTAATTAGTTCAGTTTTTGATGATTGACATCTGCTGCTATTTTTGTTCTAGTCATTTTTCTAGTGTTCAATTTCTCCTTCCATATAGATATGTATCAAAAATTATCTTCATATTCTCCCCTTCTATTATACTTTGCTTATTAACATTTTCCCTTAATACATGGTTCTTCACAAAATTAATATTTCTTAAATAAAGAGATGCATTAAAGAGAAAAATAAAAGTAGCATTTTGCTTTTATTTCTAGGCTAACTCAAGTAGTGTATCTGTTTTTTTCATGGGGAACAGAAGCCAATTTTTAGTTTTTCTCTAAAATAAGCAGTAATGGCTGCTGCTGTGTTTTCTATTCACACTGGGGAAACACACACTTACAGGCCAGATTACTGTTATTTTAGATCCAATGAAATTACAAAGAAAGAATACATTTATAAGGAAAATGTCTCCAAGTGTCTCCAATGGGCAGAGTACATTCCTGCATTGTGTGAGTATTAGCAGTGGAAATAAATCTCCTGGGGTTTTGAGGGTTTTTAACACAGAAATTGCTATACTTTTTGGCTTTTTATTCAACTATAGCTTCAACTGTAGCATTTCTCTGCTTCATATCAGATTGACTTAGAGAGGGTAAAATAAGGAAACGGAGTGTCAAAGAAAAAATCCCTTGAAATACTCCCTCAGTCTTCAATGTGAGAAGTAATATATCTAAAAGAATACTTAAATTTGATCCAAAAATTTGAAAGTACATACATGAAACTTTTTAATAGTGTGTCTCCTGTAAAAGAACATATATTGCATTTCTAATGATTGTATTATTAATACCTAATGAAATGTTTGTTGGTGTATTAGTACTATAGTTAGAAAGCCTGTTCATATCTTTATATTAGTGTGAGAGTGACTGTGGGGCCTGAACTGAAAAAGCTCTTTAATTTATCTGAAAATACAGTGTTTCTCCAAGAGAACTAAACAAAGACAAAAATCTTGTAGTGTTGGCAGTAAGGAGCAAATTAGTGTTCTTCGGTAATTAATCTAAAAGGAAGATACATACCTCAGTTAAAACATTTAATAAAATTATAGACCAATAGATATCATAAAAGAAAATCTTTTACATGTTTTTTAGCTTTTCAGCTAACAGATCTTTAACAAAGAGCACTCTAAGTTCATTTAACTCAACAGCACAGGCATTGGCATTCTCTTGACTGCCTGGGTGACAGCAGGCAATGAAGGAAAGCACATCTAAACACGGACTACTTCTATATATAAAATTTTTTTAACACTTAAAAATTTAAAAAATAGTATCTCTCTGCTTTTGCAGTTGTGATATAGAATGAACAAAAAGGTGAATTATTTAATATTCCTGAAATTTACTACTACAAAGCTGTCTGTGTAAGCCTGAGTTGTAAGTGCCTGCGGATGACTCTGGAGTACACAACTTTTCATCTTTATCAGTTTAGATCTAGGAAACATCAAAATGACTGGAAATTGCTCAATATACACTGTAAGTTGCTGATTCTTATGCCAGGCCATGTCTAGTTATTCAGGTGTCCACTTCCAAGTCTGTTTTTCATCCACCCCATCACCTCAAGGGGGAAAAAACAGAAGAAAATTGTTGCATTAGCATTGAACAAGCAACAGTTTCATTTTTTATATTATCAACACGCAGCGGGATCAGTAAACATCTATTTCTTAGCACTGGGAGGTTTTTTTCAGAACCCACTGCTAAGTTATGTTAAAAAATCCTGATCCAGGTAGCCTTACAACCTTAAATTTGGTAGCTGCTCTAGTTTTGCTCTGTAGGTTCAAAAGATAAGACATGTTGCTATAAAGCAGTATCTAAGTGCTGAACAAGATGATTAGGTATTCATCAGACTAATGTATCATCAGACTAAAGTATTCATCAGTCTATTTATTCTAATAGAAACATAAATTAGCATGTTATAAGGGAAAACAAGCCTCTACCATTAATAAACTCAGTCTTCCATAGTAAAGAAATAAAATTTTCGACAGAAAGAGGACTATTAATTGATTTGAAGTAGTTAAAAGCTATTTTATTGCTTTCATTAGGTTTAAATAATAATGACCTGACATCACACAAAGAATCTGGGCATCCCAAAACTTTACTGAATTTACTATACAATGACTCTCTCATTAAAATTTCCAGAGATGAAAATAACTTCCACAAAAACCCCCTGCAAAACAAAAAAAAACCCAAAACCAAACCAAAAAGAACCCAAACAAAAAACCCCACAGTCCCCCAATAATTAAACAAACAAACAAACAAACAAAAAACAAAACTAAAAACCCCTACACCCCAAAACAATCAAACAGAACTGTTTAAAGGTAAGTTTAAAGAAGGAGTGGTTGGCAGATAGCATATGACAGACACCTTCTCAAAAGCCAAAAAAGAAACATGAATAAAAAAGAGCAAAACAATAAGATGGGACGATTGTAGAGACCATTGGGACTGTGAGAGTCACAAAAGGAAATAAAAATAGAAATGTAAACCAGGATAAGACTATGTGAAAATTTTAAAGATAAGGATGTCCTGGAAAACAAAATGCATTACACTGAGACAACAGCCATCCAGAATGAATTTTCTGGAATGAATAATGGAGTTAAAAGAGAGGAGGAGAGTTTGTGCAGCATTTTGAGTACAGAAGTTGACATTCTTGAAAGCTGAATGGAAAATTATGTTAATCAGACTGTTTGAGGAGATAAGTGACTCAATCCCAACATAGATTTGAATCCATTCTATAACTGACATCGAGATTTAAACCTTAACTGCATTCAACTGATTTTTGCTAGAAAACACTCGGCGTTAATGCATGCACTTATGCACTCTGTGGAAGAATATTCCAATGGAAGTAATGAGCAAATTGTCGCCTGTTTCCCTTGACTATTTTCTCCAAAATTTTACTTAGTTTCCAAATATGCTGAACAATCCATGGGTAAAACTACATAGTACCGAATGCTTGCTTTTTAATGTTCTCATTTCCTATTTTGTTCTGCATTGTACAGAATTCAAATTACTTATGACCTCAAGTGTTCCCTCAGAATTTATCAGCATTAAAGAACCGAGCTGTGTCCTTTGGAATGGGTCTTGGATCCTCAGTGTAGAGATGAGCTATGTTATATGATGCAAGACTAGCACT
Source organism: Corvus brachyrhynchos (assembly GCF_000691975.1). Classification (NCBI taxonomy): domain Eukaryota; kingdom Metazoa; phylum Chordata; class Aves; order Passeriformes; family Corvidae; genus Corvus; species Corvus brachyrhynchos. The sequence continues at coordinate 3,607,660 of NW_008236767.1, forward strand.
GTGATAGCTTTTATGATATTTCATCTGTATCATGAGACTCCTCCATTCAGTAGAGCCACAGGGTTTCTTTCATCATCTGAATTACACTGCCACATCATCTCTGTGCAGTTTTGGCCATGAAAGTTTATCTAATTATTTTTTTCTTTTAATGTGATTGTGCAGCAACCATGGTGTTAAAGAGTGCCCAGTTAATAGACTGCCCTATTAAAGTGCATTTGCTATTGCAAGTGCTTGCAATTGAAAGTTTATTTTGTAAGCATCCTTTACTGAGGATGTACATGTCTTGGATTTGAGGATGTCAGTGAATTTTCAAGCAGCTAAGTTTACATAAGATCATAAAAATTTACATAAGATCGTCAAATTTACATAAGATCATCATCATATGCGGACCATCTCCACCCATAGACTCAAAGCTCCCATGAGTCACAAAGTTTGTAATAAAGTTTTGATTCTGCTCACAGCATTTTTTCCTAGATCTGCTGTTCAACAAAATTTGTATCACTTGTACTGTACCCAGAAGAGAAGTCTGATTGATTTTCTGTTCAAGTCTCTGCAACTTCATCAGTCAAATAGACCAGAATAACTTTGTCTTGTACCTTTCCCAGCAGTTGTCAGTTAAGGAATGCCCTGATGATTATCGTATGATGACGGATTTCATTTCCTTGTTCACAGATGAGAGCTGATAACATCTTTGTAATCTTTTTCCTAGGCTCCTCAAGTGGAGAATACTGAGCTTTCTTACCAGCTTGTGCAAATCTTACACTTTGGAATTTTTTATTTATTTGTTAGCTTTCACAGCTGCAGAGATACTCAGTGATCTTGAAAATTCATCAATTATTTGAAACAGTTTGTAATTATCTTGCACTCACTGTATACCAAATGATCATTGTGCTTATTACGTTAATGACTAACCCATTTTTTCCAGATACATTGTGTGACACAATATAAGCCATTTATTGAAATTGCAGCAGAAGTTTAATTTTCTGACTACAGACCGTACACAGCTTTGAATTCATCAGAAACAAGAAGAAAGCTTTTTTGTAATCTGAAAACTGGAGTCATTCAGGTGCCTTTTTTAATAATTTTCTTTCATAAAATTTTATTGTCCATTATTTTGAATAAAGATGGTTTTTTATCCCTGCAGAAAAGTTGTACTTTATTTCCTTGGATGCTTAGAATTCTGGAATCCTGGGCAGATAACGTGAGGACTGAGTGGTAACTGAATATTCTGTACAGGAATAAGACTGACCTGGTAAAAATATAATGGCAAACAAACAAAACCCCCATACTGAATCACTTAGTGTTTTGGGCTTTTTTTCTGCTTGTTTTGTCAAAATTGTTGTAAAGAAACCACAACAAACCCAACAAACTGACACCACATTTGGCTTGCTTTTACTGTGCTGTTTAAAATCCTAATTGGTAATCCCCTTTTAAACTCTATATTTAGTGGATATAGTAAAGCATTAAGCTTTGCCACCCCAAGGCAGTGGTTGCCTTTTTAAGTCATGGCAGCAAACTGTAAAGTAAACTATGGAAGTTATTCAAACCTTTTGGACCTCTCTTTAGCCATTAATTTATATAAAGCATATTAACAGTAATATACTGTTAAGAAGCAAAAACAGTACTTTGAAACTTTTAGACAATGTAAAAGGAAAAATGAGCAAGAAATATAGGAACATGCTGTTTAGCAGAATAATTTTTTGCACCTTTTGTTCTGATTTAGTTTTTAATCATTTCTAGTTTCTAAGTGATAGCAAAAAGAGATGTAAACTGTAGGTCAAACAGGAAGCAATACAATTATACTATTGGTCCTGTTTCTGCAAAGAATTACATATAGATTAATTTTTAAACAATTTGAGCAGTCCCATGGCCTATTTCACCATTGTCTAAGTATTTATGCATTTGAAGTAATTTTTTTAATAGCTGTTTCCACTATTGAAGGGGGTGAAGGGAGGAGGCAGGAGATCACTAGTTTCCCAATAGCTATATAGCTATAGCTCTCTATATATAAAATATCCACACATCTTTTTCAACTACTGTCACTGCATTAAAATTTTCAGTTTATTTTTTGCATTCATCCTTCAATAATTGCAATAATTTTTAGGGAAAAGAAACATACATTTAAGTTCCTTTTTTGCAGTATAATATAGCTCAAACCCAGCACTAAGTATTTGCAGCAGTTTCTGTGGAAGCCACATAAAAGAAGATTATATATTTTGAAGAGTATTTTATTTTCAGGGAGGCTGTATTTATTACCTAACTTTCGCTTACTTTTATGAAATAACCTTCTGCTGTGCATCTTAATTTTAAAAGGAAAGCAGAATCTTGAACAAAAAGTGATATATGACACATTTTATCTAAAATGTAGCTCCAAGAGAGTCTGGTTGGTGGGCACATCTTTGAATCCCTTAATATCTTCCTTGGATCTTTCCTTTCACTGAGAGGGAACACTTGGGTATCAGTAACATCATGCCACCTATCCAAATATCAGCAATGAAATGGACAGATGGAAAAAAGCAGGCACTGAATGACTGTTTATTCATATGGGCCTGATGCCATGCTCTGGTCAGCCTGTGCAGAAGTCTCAGTGTCCTTCCATCAGTCCTCACCCTGACAAAAACCACAACTCTGAATCCAGGGGAGCAGCTTCTACACAACTTCTTTTCATAAATCTAGAATGGGCATGAATACCATTTTGATGGAATCATTTAAATCAATGTCATGTATTTGCCTGCCTTTTATATTTCCCTCTCCGTGCAAAATATCTCTATTTTAGGGGAATTTCTAATTAAGAACTAAAATACAAAGATTCAGCGCATGTAGGAGCTAGTGAGAAAGCAACTAGAAGTTCAAATACTACTTTAAGATAGCGCAGTTTTAATTTAATTTGCTACTGTAAATTTATTTCAAAAGTTTCTTCTAATGTACCTTATATTGTTTCCTCATTTCAAATCTTCTAAAATCAGCCACCTTTTAAAGACACACATGATTTGTTCCTGTGCAATTCTGAGCTCTCTAAACTGCCATTTTAGCTGCTGAACATTAAAAACCTTCCACACCTTAAAAGACGGAGTGGGTAACATTTCTATAGATTTTCCTTAATTCTATTCTTTTGAGTTAGGGTGATTTCACTGCTAGTATGGTAAACAGTTATTCTCATGGAATTATGAAGTTGAGTTGTCTTGACTGAGTTCATGATAAGAAAATCAATTTTGCAAGGTCCTTAATTGTTTAGAAATCTTGAAAATTACATGGTAAGATGAAACATTTAGACCACATGGAAGTCAGTTTCTACATTCTCAAAATAAATTATGCCTCATCATGCACTTTCCTAAATAGCAATTACATGGATAGGCTTTCTCACCAGTTTTGCCTTCTTTATCTTTTCATTTTTTAAATATTCATAAACATCACTTTGTGAACAGCAAACTGGGCATTACCACTTTTTTTCCTGTCTTTCTCTTTAATTTTTCCTCTCCAGGCAAGGTTTGTATGATTAAAAGTTTTTTGGACTTCATTTAAATATAGAGCACACTTAAGGTATAGGCTTTTACTGTCAGGACTACCTGTTTGAAGTTTTTTAAGGTTTTCATTTTAAATTTCTAGGTTTTGGTGCTTTAAATGCTGTGATTGAAAAACACTCAAACAAATGGCAAATCAAACATTTAACAGTATTATTGCAGTTAGAAAGATCAAGGTGGTAAGTAGTATCTTTCTAAGGAACCAGCTGATGTAGTTGTACAGTTGTAAAAGTGAGCAATTTTCAGGCACACTAACTTTCCACAGGTCTGGAGAGACAGATCAAATAAGAAGCTATGTATGAGTTGAGAACAATAACATTAAATTTGGGAAAAGAAAGCATGAAGCTGTGGATGCTGAAAAGCTTGATGCAGAGAAATTTTCCGGCTTTCTGCCAGCATCGTGTGAAAGTCTTGCTCTCACACACATGCTAGTTGTAAACAGTGAGAGGTTTTTGTAAACCAATCCTTTATCTTGCAGGTGCAAGATTGCTATGCAGTATTGTTGTGTTACTGACTGGAGAAATATTTTGAAATGGGTGTTGTAGGGTTTAACCAAGCATTATAAGAGGTGGATGGTCAAAGGACCAATAACCTTATGCCATTCAAGAGAACCAGGTTATATCAATGAGTTTGGAAATTAATAAATAATTTCATTCCATTCCATTCCTTCCTGGACCGAAGCCTATGTCATTTTTCTCGCCATGCCCTGTACAACAGCAACATGAAACCTCTCCACAACGACAGAGACAGGGGTTGGTATCTCCTTGACAATGAGGAGTGAGATGTCAAAGATGGAGAGGTATTTTTTATGAAAATTTTTTTCACTATTAACTGTATGTCTAACTTCTACAGATTGTCTGCAAAGAATCATTGTGGCACACAGCAATTTCACTGGTTCAGTGTCTGAGTGTTAATTCACATTTCTGAAAGAAAATAATATGCTTAGGTAGGATCCATGAAAACAGGTAACTGAACCCATACCCCTG
>NW_008236767.1:3612190-3614421 GCF_000691975.1 Corvus brachyrhynchos
AACCTGTCATCTTTTTGCTTGCGTGTAGCCCATTATGCCATGCTATCACTAAATAATTTTCTACCTCAAAGTGAACAAAGAGCTAACATAATTCACAGGTTAATATTCCCAACCTGGTCTTGGATTGGCTTGATTATTTCTCTGCCTGTTAGAACCAGTGTCTGGCTCATCATAAGAATTTGTCCATTTTTCCAAACATATCAATTGCTCAACTAAAGGAACTATTTCTTAATGCTAACCTAACCTTGATTATATTTTCAGATATGCCCAAGCACACATTCAGTTTACTTAAACATTTTCATCTAAAATTCTACTATGGTCCTGCAGTCCAGTGGATTGTCTGAATGACAGAGTAGTGAAAGGCAAATTTTTAAAGAAATCTACATAGAGTAGGCAAAAAAAATTGTACATAGTAGGTACACATGTTGAAAATAATGAGCTATAGGTGAGCTAGTGTTCCTTTCAGAACATCTTGCAAGTCTTGTGACTGGTTTGATGAAAAACTTTGGATATGAATAATCAGCTTCAGTTAAAATAGTGTGGGTGGTGGGAATTACTTCATACATGAATAAAAAGGAAAATGTCCTTACATTGTTGTACACACTTAGATTATACCCAGTCTTGAATATTTGTATTCTGTCCCTCTACTTCAAATGGTGAAAAGGTATATAAAGGATTATAAATGATGATTGAGGGACTGAGGTGATACCTGTACTAAGAGACATTGAATGGACTATGACACTACATCTAAGAAAAGAAATTACCAGAAGAAGGAATTATGGAGGTTTTATATAGTGGGATGAAAACAAATAGAGAATGGTAATTTTTATTCTAACCATACAAGAACACAGCAAATAAAAGGGTCAGACAGCATGCTGGAAGCACATAAAAGACAGTTATTTCAAGCAGCAAGCAGTCGACAGCTGAAGTCCTTGCCAAGATATTTACAGTCCAAAAGCATAAATAGGTTCATAAAAGATTAGATAAATGTATGGGAAAAATACCCTAGAAACTGCTATTAAGCACAGATCTTTTGGTTGAGGCAGTCCCTAGGCTGCAAATTGCAAGGATTTTTCATTTCTTTGCTGTTAAAAGGAGGTTTTCCTTAAGCAGTGCTAACCCAATTCAGAGGCAGGATTCTGGGAAAGATGGATCTTTAATCTGACCTAAGGCATCTATACATATGTACTTACACTGTCCTGAAAATCTCCAGCTCAATTTGAAACCATAATTTCGGCAAGTACTTTGATGTTCTGCCAAGCTCTAAACATTTTGCTAAAGTATTACCTTCTACAGTATCATTTCACCTTTTGTGCTGCAGAGTATATTCCCTTTTTCCATCTCTATTTTTGACTGAGACACAGTTTACACTGAAGCAGAGGTTATGGCTCCATTGACACATAGGTCAGTTTTATTTAAATGGCAGCATTGAGCCAGGACAGGTGAACAGTGTGCTGTACCTGGGTCCGTCTACTCGGTGGGATATACATTTCAGTTGAAACCTCTCAGTAAGTGTCATAATATCAAATAAGAAAGAATGACATCTAGCAGCCATCCTCATTAAATGTAAAAAAAAGACATCAAAAATAAATGGACAATTTCTCCACTGTAGGATTTAATAAAGTGAGTAGCCCGCTATTGAATGGGGGGAGGGAAAGCTGTCAGTAAATGTCTTTTCATATATATATATATAAAGAACATTTCATATTTTGCAGAGGGAGACTATTTGAGTTATGAATTAAATGTTCTCACTAGGGAGACAGTCTTCCACCAACTCCTAGCACAAGATGGCTGAAACAGATGTCCCAAAATTCAGCTGGGTCTTTCTACTTAATGAAAGAAGAGATCTAGCCTGATCTGCCCCAGTGCTGTGTTGCCTTAGGGCCATGATTACCTTTACTCATAGTTAGATGTCACTGTCCTGAGCTGAGAGTCAGCATGAGGCTTCATTTTTTTCCCCCCTTCCTTTTCCTTTTTGCCACAATCTCTACCCTCGTTTCCAACAACAAAAAAACTCAGCATTTTTTACTATTTGTGTCCAAATAACATTTTTCTGATAAATAATTTTTTGAATGCAGGGCAAGTGGTAAAAAATTTCTTTTTACTGGGTCAAAAGCTCACTGTAGAAGATGAGAGAAAGAAAGAGATAAAGAAAGAGAGAAATAGAGAAAGGAAGGAAGGAAGGAAGGAAGGAAGGAAGGAAGGAAGGAAGGAAGGAAGGAAGGAAGGAA
>NW_008236767.1:3614528-3647586 GCF_000691975.1 Corvus brachyrhynchos
AAAGAAAGAAAGAAAGAAAGAAAAAGAAAGAAAGAAAAGGAAAGAAAGAAAGAAAGAGAAAGAAAGAGAAAGAAAGAAAACAAAGAAAGAAAAAAAGAAAGAAAAGGAAGGAAGGAAGGAAGGAAGGACGGAAGGAAGGAAGGACAGAAGGTAGGCTGGTTGCACAGGGGTAGTGAATGTAGTAAGCTTTTGCTGTTGCAGTGTATAATATACTAAATTCCAGCCGAAGCAAGCCAGAATGTGCCATTAGTCAGATATTGTCGATTTTTGTGTGAGAGTATGCATTTTGTTTGATGTCTCTCTCCCTTTCCCATCTTACAGAGGACAATTGGTTGTGCTCAAGTCAATCACCACAGGCTGTGCCATGCAAACAAAAGTAAATAATCAAAGACCCAAAGGGAACTGAGTGCTGAGAACTTGAGTACAAGTTCCTGCTCACTTCTGAAATGGCTCACGGTCTTTTTGGCAGTGTGGGTACTTTTCACAGTTTGTCCAGTCTATGAATTACTTGAGCAGTTTAGATTAAGATTTCAGTGGAACACATTAAAAATGCAGTTATATTATTTAGGATATTATTTTTTTAATGTGGACGAAAAGAAACTATCCCAAGAAGTAACAATACCAAAGGATAATATCGTTAAAGAGAATAGAGAAAAAAAATCTAGCTTTCCATTTTATGTTCTGTGCCAATGACTGTTGTCTTTTAAACACCAGGTAATACTTCTGCCAGAGCCTAGGTAAACAAATAAGAGAGAAAATTAAAGTGTTTAAATATGTCTAACAGGAAAAAAAGTGGTTTCACTAGTGCAACTCAAATAATTTAAATTAGCATACTAAAACATAACAATATCTCTGAAGATTACCTATACTTTCAGAGAAATAAATTTACTTCTCTAGACTACAGAAAACACATGTTGTATTTTCAACTAATATTTGCTTTTCTCAAGGCCCATTTTGCAAGGTTAGTGAAAGCCATGCAGCCACTTAACATGCAAGTCATTAAAGCTGAATTACTCCATAACTTGCCATTGTCTGTCCACAGCCTGTGAAGAAACACAATCCAGGTAATTTCTGAAGACTCTTCACAGAGCTAGTGTACAAAACTGAACAGATCAACAGTGATCCTCGAGTTCTGTAAAGAAATTTGGCAACACCAGGAGAGCGAATTTATTAAAAGTGAGCACTGGGACAACACACAGAGAGCTAGGACGGATAAGAAGTATGAAGACCTTCCCTTAGCACTTCATAATCCCTTACACCTTCTTAACTATTGACAACCAAGTTGAGGCTGAGATGGTTCTTTGAGCTCTGACACAAAAACCTGCCTTATTTAAGACAAAAATTCCACATGCATTTCTAAGAAAAAGAAAGGTTAAAAAAAATAGAGAATACTCTGTGGGCTCTTATCAAATTAACTCTGGATATTTTCTTTTTTTTTTTTTTAATTTTAAATGATGAAAAAAACATTTCCAATTTCAGCATAAGATATTAAGGATTCTTCTGTCTCATAGAAGAAGGATAAATACAGTAAAACAATAATCTCAAGGGACTGGTGCTTTTTGAAAAGGCAGTCTCACATGACATGTTTTCCAATAAAAAACATTAGGATTTCCTTCTGCTGTAAGCAGGAGCATGCAGCAACAATCCCAGGCAAAGAGCTACAAGCAACTGATATGTTTATTGGTGTGTAAAGGTGAACAAGAGCGTGTCTCTAACCGGGTACTTCTCCCTGAAGCGGAGCCTCTCCTTTCTTAAGGGGAAGCTGCCAATCGTGCTGCCATCTGGTGGCTTCTATTCCAGGCAGCGGCCTGCGTTTAAACTTCATTCAAAAAGGGGCATCTCAGTGGGCACCTCTTTGCAAACTGCTTCAACCAAGGTATCTGAGCATTGGTTTCTACAAAATGATGCTTTTACAAGTAACAGTTGACTGATTTCTTGAAAGTTCGTTTTGGCACCTGTGTAGAGGGCATGCTGTGACAACTTTTCTCTAATTTTTTGAATGAGTTATTGGAGGCCAAAGCTGAAGAAAAATGCTGGAGAAGAAATTTGACACTTTACTGAGATAGCTGTGTTGGTAACACTGATCTACTGTACTAATGAGGAAAGTAAGGATAACAAGGATAAAGCAAATAGTGGATAAAACAATGCAGAAATTACCGTATAAAAGCATAAAAAATAATAGGGACATAAACTACAAAAAGAGTAGGTCACCAGAGACCTACCATAATCAAGGACAGCCTGAGTCTGTAAGGTCACAAAGTACAGTTTATTCTGTGGGGATTTATCAACCCAGTCTGCAATTAGTCTTCCGTAAAATGGTTTTTAACTATTCTGCAGCACATGGACATCAAAACATGAACAGTATGATGCACAAAAAGGAATCTTTCACTGAGGTTTTACATATTTATTACGCCATTGATATTCTTACAAAGTTGTCTAAACAGTTTTGGTAGCCAAAAAACGTATTCATTAAAAATATTTATCTCTGTATTTGCAATTGAAATAGGAAAGTAATAGCTTTCATAGTATTTTAGTCTGATTTTAATAAGACCTCTTCTCAAAAAGTACATTCCATAAATGAATTTATTTCTGATTCATCCTGAACAAGCAACGGTGTAAAAGAAACTATTAGCTTAAAGTGAAACCTTTATATATACATACAGGTGAAGATTAATTTTACATTTACATTTTGTAAGTGCATACTTCCCGAGCAGTTTGCTCACACAAGGCAAAGCCTTAATATTTTGAATGTTACTATGAAATCAACAGCAGTTGCTCATTTTGCTGGAATAGGTGAAAAAAAATGCTCTTCAAAGGTATTGGGATAGTTTAAATTGAAATAGCCTGTCTCTACTGCTGTCTCATGTATGAAAGGAAACTAACAAAGTAGCCTATAGTTATCATGTGCCATTCAAACCCAATATCTTGAAAAAGTGTAACTTGGCAACCTCATCTTCAATTTCTTCATAGATCATAGCTGGGAGCTGGGAGCATCAGCATGCATCTATCTATCAACCCCATTCACTGAGTAAATCCAGCAGAAGATATCTTCTGTGTTGAACTGGGGAAAATTAAAGCACAAAGCTTTTGTTTTGCCTTGTTACTGTTTCAGTTGATTGGTTACAAAATGGTTGTCAAAAGATTAAATCTATAACTACTGGGATCATACAACTCCAACAGCATGCAAAATAACATATTTGCCCTGTTTTTTAAAGACAAACATTTTCACCTATGAATAAATACAAAGAAGTTGTGAAGGTTTGGAAAACTTTTGCGTGGGCTTTTTTTTCCTTCCCAAAATATTATCATAAAACGGTAATCAAATGCTGTTTATGCAGGAGATATTGCCACCTTGAAAAATATTTCCTTTTTCACTTAGAGAGAAATGACGTTTGGGAATGAGACTGAGTATAACACTAATGAAGAGGTAACTCCATCAGTAGCAATTTCTGTACAGTTATCTGAGAACATGAGATTAAATTTACAGAGATGCCTCTAAAAATGATAGAGTATGAATTAAAGGTCTTGAAAATTAATTTCTGTCAAAGTATATAATATCACAGATTAGACTTGTACTTTTAATTTACTTTGAATTTAGTTCCATTGTCTAAATGAGGACATATTTTGACATGTCATCACTTATGAAGCTTTGTCATTGATTTTTGCTTGCTTTTAAGACCTTTATTTGTCCTCTCTTTCATAAGGCTCACAAATTTTTTCCTTCCCTTCCCTGAACCTCTTATTCTCCTAAATTCAGTGACTCTTATTCTCCCAAATTTATTATAAATATAAATTTTAAAAGTGTCAGACAGCATTTCTTCAGGAAGCGAAGTGAATTAATTAGAGTGAGACACCTTGGCAAGTAGAGGTTATTTTGCTACTAGCCATAGTAGGGAGCCCTAGAATATAAGGATGAAATTGATATCACCTATTCCCTTATCTTCTAGTAGGAGCACATGGCAGTGGGTTTTGAGTAAGGGGTAGGGTGAAAGAGGAGAGAGAAGAGAGGACAGAGAAAGAGAAGATGAAAGGAAGAAAGGAAGAAAGAAAGAAGGATTGCCATTCCTGGCTCCAGTGTCATTCAAGCTGATGGGGAGTCAAGGGTCTGAGGGTGCCACCTGGGTTTCATGGGTGTGCCTTTTTCAAACAAGTCTCCTCTGCCCTGGAGCTATGTTTCTTGCTTTCTATGCAGGTTAGTTATCATTCACACTTCGTTCTCACAGACCTTTCTGGAGATGGGTCAGAGTGCTATGAGGGTCTTTGGTGGTCTTGATACCTCATAATGAGTTTGCCTTTGCTCAACAGTCTATACCCACTTCTCGACTTCACCCCTGCACTTGCACTGTACTTGTCTCCAAGAGCCAGAAAAATGCTGCCCTACCTCTGTATGGTCCCCTTCTCCAGCAAGATCCTGTTCTTTCTCACACTGTGTTCTTGCCAGCAATCCTTGTTTAGTAATCCATGGCTATCCAGCTATTGGTGTTTGAGACATACACATTAGCCCCTTGTCTTCTGAGCTTCTAAGCACCCGGCTGCTTTTCTCAGCTTGACTATAGCTCTTGCTCTAATACGCATTTGAGTAGGATTTGCCCTCACATAATTTGAGTAAGGCACCACCTTGATTTTCCAAGACATCAAACTTTGTGGAAAACTCCACCCGTCTCAGTACCAAACATCTCCACTGACGGTGGCTCACCAGTGCTTGTGCAATGTGTTAGCTGCAGATAGCACAAAAAATTGTCAGGGACTAGGAACACTGAACCAGTCACCATAGACCATGTCCCATATTCTCTGGCATAAGAGGAATCAGTGTAATTATAAGAAAAGGGTGATTTAAGAGTTTGTGTCATGAGTCCAGCTCTAAGCTGGGAACAAAACATTAACAGAAGTTTTTTCTCAGGAATGCTTTATTTTTGCAGGTACTGAGGCAGCTTGCCTGGGAGACACATTGTAAATATAGGGCAACACAACTGGGTGCCTCATGAGGAAGGAAGAAATTAATATTGTAGTCCAATGGCTAAAAAACTGGGACATGGAGACAGCAAGAGAGCTGTTCATTATGTGACTGGCTATTGGCTGCCTCCAGTCTGAGTCCACCTGTTTTTTCCTCCACCCTCTTGCAAGCCCTACAGCTCCCACTGCCTTCAATGGCAGTTGATTATGGGCTACTTGCTGGCAATGCAGTTTTCAAGACACTGTGTAACACTGATGCCATAGTCTGAGATCCATTAAAAGCACACTGCAGTGGTGGTATTATGCTAAAAGAGATAAGAAATCAGATGGTTTCTCTCATTGTAGTGGTCTGCATGACTTCCAGTTGTACACAGACACACTACATGTCTGTATTTATTGTATCACTATAGAAAAAACAGAAGATCTATGAGTAACTCAGGCAGTAAGCCTCTAGTATTCAGCTGCTGATCATTTCAGACAGATCATGGCATTTTCTATGTCCGGGAATGAAAAGAAAGGTTGTCAGAAAGAAAAAAATTTGGCACCATCATTTTTGCGGTTGTTTTCATTAAATAAAGCTAACAGTTACAGCGATGGTGAAGGACTCTATTTACTTCTTGGGACTGAAATGTGCTACAAAGTCTGTTCTTTTAGACCCTATGCAGACTGAAGAAGGGCAAAACCACCCAGAAAATAAAAAACCCTGCTGCACTCAGTTAATTTTTCTTGTCAATTTTTTTCAGGTAAAATTAAGTTACTGTTCTTCTGATTCTTTTTAGGCTTATTGCTAGGAAATGTGAGTGCAAATAGAAAATGGAAGACAAGTGCCTTTCAACAGGTCTCATCAGATTTTTAAATTTATGTCTGTTTACAATCTTTTATGCTTAAAGAAGATTTCTGTGCATCATTTATTTCACAAATATGCATTTAAAGACAGAATTTGATTGACATCCGTTATTCATTATTGAAAGATATTACCCTGAAATCTTGAATCACCAGTAATCTTCAGGCTTTTTTTCAGGGTGCTCTTCTTAACCCTTCTTACCGGCCTTTCTAAAGAAGTGCTAAACTATCATGGAGTTAATTTTCAGACTGTGCTGAAAATGAGAGTGAGTATTAGGCACAAGATACTTGTGATTTGGGTCATTGCTATAATTATTTTAGCAACATAATTAAGTCTCAATCAACTGCAGTCACTAAGCACTGTAGTAAACAGTGCAGTACAAATAACTGCTGAAAGTAATTTAGATAATGCTTCTTGCTAAATTCTACTTTCACTGTCAACCTCTCTAATAAAAAGATATTTTCCTGCGACGCCTTGTGTTGAAAATTATTTTATTCTTTCTACTTCTCAAAAGCAGTAAAATTAAACCTTATCTATAGCTAGTCAAGCTTCTAGAGAACTTGCAAGACAGTTATTATTCGTGCTTAAAATAAAAGTCAATAAAAATGGTAAGCATACACAGAGCAAAACATGAAAATAATTAACTTCTGCAGCCCACATTTTTTCAAGTGTTTGTTTCAGATATTTCCCCTCAAACACCTCTCTTTTCAATCCTTCTCTCATGTGCCTGCATGAAGCCAATCAGAAGGTTGAAATTCAGCCTTCAAGAATGCCTCACAGCAGGAAGAATTTAGCATTTGATCTTTTCCTCTGTTCCAAGCTGTGCAGAAAGTGTTCCATTTTATAATGTAAAATGGTTTTTAAATGATGAAAATCTGTATGTAATCTCAGAGAAAAAGCAAAAAAACAACCAAACCAACCAACCAACCAGGTTGGTTCAGAATTCTAGTCAAGAAAAAGAAAGTATCTACTGCTTTTTTTAACAATCCTTGGTTCCACTCTGTTTTTATAGGAATATTTTCACTAAATGAATAATCATATCATAGCAGATTGGACAAATGGAGGTCCTTTATGTATCTTTATGGAAACTGCATTTTTTCACTTTTAAAATTACATTTTCAAAACTTTGTATGCATGCATGCATAACATCTATCACAGATATATCTAAATAAGGCTGAATTTAGATATTTTAAATATCAATGATATTTATCACTGATAAATATCATTATAATGGTCACTATTTTTGTATTTTTAATCATATTTTATATTCTTCCTATCGAGCACAAAAAAAAGTTGTTTTGTTCTGATTTTCAGAGAAATTAGTTCATTCTTCAATTTTATCCAATGTCAACAGAGGAGGAGGGGAGTCTGTTCTGCTCTACTGTTGATTTCATAACTTACAGAGCTAGTGTTTTTCTTTCCAGTGTTGTGTGTTACTTACCTGGAAAAAAAAAAAATGTTTTAAGGGGTGCTGTTACCAGTATTCTTCTGCATTGTGACTTACAACCTGAAAGAAAATGTATCGCCGTGTATATCAGTTAGCAAATGTAACACATGCCATATTTAGATGATTGAATTTAATATGGTTGCAGACAGATAGAAAACAATAAATGTGGCAGGACAGCATTTTAAATGCTACAGTCTGTTCACAGCTGGGATTGAAGTCTCTGTCTGGGTTCAAGGGTCTCAATTTCTTTCTGCACCTTTAGTTTTCTTCTTCAGATGAGTTTTTTTTATGTCAGGGCCAAAGATATCTGTTGAAGGAAGTCAAAGGTGTATTCTGTGGCTGAAAAGAAAAAATGGGTTTTTTTGAGAAGAAGAATATTAACCTACTCTGTCATAGCCAATAACAGATTTTTTTGTTACTTGCAAGAAACAAAATGCATTTTATAGACTAGAACTCTTCAGAATGGAACATGAACAGCAATGTGTGCGAAAGGAGGCTCTCCACTGCGGAGAGCAAGGCACAAATTAAAAAAAAAGTAATCTTCTTTATAATTCTGTTTTGGTGTATTTGATTAATTAGAAGAAACCTCCTCCCTTTCTTCTCTCAAATTGTTATGTCAAGGGAACGTGATATTAATTGAAAATTCTTCTTTCCCCTCAGGTATCCAAATGTTCATATGGCAGGATTAATCCTTCCTGTTAATTTGATTACTAATAAAAAATTACCATTTTTATTTATTGCTCCGTTTAATAATTAATTTCTCCCATCTCCTGTTTGACCACACTGGACTACACTGAGATGGTAATCATAAATATTAAAGGCTGATGGATTTCTGCCAATTTATGCCAAAGTAAAATTTGCCCTGTGCACAAGCCCTATCCCATTTTTGCTGGAAATGCTATTACCCTACGTAAACAGTGAAAAGTAGGACATGTTTTCTGGGCTCACAAAAAAAATTACTGAAATCAGTGCTGAAAATCAACCCAAATGGAGTTCAGCACAGAAATAATGTACCCTACCAATTTTTTCATGGACTCAAAGAACAAGTTAGATGCCTATTTTATCTCTGAAAAACCTTCTTCTCAGTGCTAATTGCAAAGAGGTTAATCTCTGCTGAAAGAAAATTAGGTCAGTTGAACTGAGAACAATATTATCTGCTCCAGGGAAAATGTAAGCTTATGGCTTTATGGACAGATACAGGCTATATGTATAGATACATATTTCCCTCCATATCTATAGAGTTATGCAAAAACAGAGACTTATATTTGTATATATGCTCATAACCAAAGTTAAATGTACTTACTTCCAAAATGACACAAGGTCCTTATTTTTCACTTTGTATATCTGGTGTAGGTTGTAAATGATGGGAAAACATTATTTCAGTTAATAGTAGATGTTGCTTTTGAATTTGATGTTACTTGCAAATCCAAACTGCATTTGACTTTGCTGAAAGGCAAATAAACTACGATAGCAGGGCAGTTTTTTTACTAGTAACACAGTGTAAACACATGTAAATGATGTAGGTGACACCAACATTAAAAAAAAATCTGAAAATGAAGACCAAACTGATATTCTTCTTCATTTACTCGAAAGTATAAAGTTAATTAATCTTGGATGAATATAGCTCTTAGTAAATAACCTCTTCACAGAGATTTTTCATTTTGAATAACTAATTTAAATAGGAATCAAAATCAGAGACCAAAAGAAAATAACTTATGACTGACTGCAGTCTGGATTGGTAGCAATACCAGAGATGGAATATTACTTTTGGTTGTGCTTTGAATTTCAGAAAATGGAGAGATTTTATATTCAAATCTCATGCTCTTTTTTTCCAAATAGTAACTTACCCTTTCCTTACACACTCCCCCTGCCAAAAAAAGAAGAAAAAACCAAGAAAATGGTAGAGGACTGAGAAGGAATTTACTTTCTACACAGAAGAAAATGTAAGACTGAACAGGAATTCTATTGGAGATTCTGAATATGTTGTTAACATACTAATCTTAAATAATAACTTCTTAATGTACATTTTGGTTGAATTAATGTCATAATTATTTTAGGGGAAAATCACTTTTACTCTGTAAAGATTAATCTCCTATACTTAAAATTTCTGTGCATTTACCTATAGTTTGTGAATGAATTATGCTAAGCTTTAGTAAGTGTTACAGTATGCAAGTATTGAACCAGTTGTGCAGTGAGAGGTATCTAAACCGAAGTATGCATTCAGAAATCATCAACTTTGGCATAGAGTGTTATTACTGAACTAGCCTTTGGAATTCTTTCAGTTTCTTCAAAGTCAAAGTCAATTCTCCTAACTTCTGAAGCAAGTCTGAATTTACAAAATATTACACAATTTCAAAAGAAAGCTTTCCCTTCAATTGTATGTGCTCAGTGGAGCAGTACAGGTTTCCTATCCATTTATTCTAGCTCAATAACAAACAAGAAGCAGAGTATCTTTCCAAGGCAGTATATCTGATCAACCCACTTAGGGGTTGATTCTATGAATTTCACTGCAAAATTGTCTGTGTATATTTTTATAAAATATTTACCAAGAATTAGAAATGAAGCCTCATTGATTCAAAAGCAGTAGGAAAGGCAGGTAGAAGAATGTGACATGGCATGTCGGATGCTAATCTTTAATATTAAGCTGACAGAAAAGTATCAAAACATTCTGCTATCTCACATGAAGGTACAGAGATTTGTTTAATAAGCAAATACTTCTAAGGATCTGATAATATCACTACTTACATGCCATGGTTTGAAAACACAATCTCATCATCCACCACTCTTCCCGGCACCTCAGGGAATATTTGTTTGCTGCATACACTAAAAGAATGAGATAAGAAACTATGCAATTTTAACAAATAAAAAAAAAAAAGATTCTTCCAGTATTCAGGGGCAAATGTACCAGGATGTTGGGTAATACTTTTAAATTTATCCTTATTTAACTGTGGATATATGAGAGCTATTTGTGTTGTTAAGTGGTAACAAATGTTTTAAGGGAGCTGTATGGATAACTCCAACTAAAACTGACATAATTTTGCACCTCAAATTGGACAGCAAATGAATGAAAGAAAACCTGGGTAGCAAGTAATACTGATGAAGAACAAACCAGTTTATGAGTGCAGTAATAAAAGGTATCACAGAATTACAGAGTCACAGAATCACAGAATAAGCTGAATTGGAAGGGACCCTCAAGGATCATTAGTCCAACTCCTAGCCCTGCACAGCACAGTCTCCAAGAATCACACCCTGTTCCCAAGAGTATTGTCCAAACACTTGAACTCTGTCAGGTTTGGTGCAGTGACTACTCCCCTGGGGAGCCTGTTCCAGTGCTCAGCCACCCTCTGGGGGAAGAAGTTTTTTCTAAGGTTTCTAATATCCAACCCTAAACCTCCCCTGACACAGCTTCAGGCCATTCCCTCAGGTCCTGTTACTGATCACCAGAGAGAGGAGATCAATGTCTGGTCCTCCTCTTCCCCTCACGAGGAAGTTTCAGACTGCAATGAGGACTCCCTTCAGTCTCTTCTTCTCCAGGCTGAGCAGACCAAGTGACCTCAGCCACTCCTCATATGCCTTCCCCTCAAGGCCCTTCAACATCTTTGTTGCTTCCTTGGGACTGTCTCTAAAAGTTTAAGATCTTTCTTATATTGCAGTGCCCAAAACTGCCCACAATACTTAACGTGAGGCCACCCCAGTGCAGAGCAGAGTGTGACAATGCCCTCCCTTGTCAGGCCGGCAATGCTGTGCCTGATGCCCCCCAGGACAGGGCTGGCCCTGCTGGCTGCCAGGGCACTGCTGACCCATGTTCAACTT
Organism: Corvus brachyrhynchos; assembly: GCF_000691975.1. NCBI lineage: Eukaryota > Metazoa > Chordata > Aves > Passeriformes > Corvidae > Corvus > Corvus brachyrhynchos. The sequence continues at coordinate 3,625,586 of NW_008236767.1, forward strand.
GCCAGGACCTCCAGTTCCCTTTCTGCAGAGCTGCTCTCCAGCCTCTTATTTCCCAGTCTGTCTATACATCCAGGGTTGCCCCATCTCAGGTGGTGCAGAATCCAATACTTCTCTTGTTAAACTTCATATTAAACTTCATATAGTTGGTGTTTTCCCAGTGCTCTGATTTGTTGAGGTCTCTCTGCAGGGCCTCCCTGCCCTTGAGGGAGTCAACAGCTCCTCTCAATTTTGCATTTTCTGTATTTTCATACTACCCTTTCCAGTCCTGCGTCCAAGTTGTTGATGAAGATGTTGAAGAACACAGGGCTGAGAATGGAGCCTTGTGCAACCCCACTAGTGACAGGTCAGCAGTCTGATGTGACCCCATTCACTGTAACCCTTTGTTCCCAACCTGTGAGCCAGTTGCTCACCTATCACATGCTGTGTTTTTCTAGCTTTGTGCTGGATGTTTTGTTCAGAAGGATCCTGTGAGTGACAGTATGGAAAGCTTAACTGAAATCCAAAAAGATTACATCAACAGACTTCCTTTGATCAACTAGGTGGGTTACCCGGTCATAAAACGAAATCAGGTTTGCTAAAACAGGACTTCCCTCTCACAAAGCTATGCTGGCTGTGACCAATGACTGCGTTGTCTTTCAGGTGCTCTTTAATACCTCCTAGAATAACCTTCTCAAAGGAAAGAGAGGTAAACTTCAGTAATTTCAGTGTTTCCCACTCTCACACTGCTTGTAGAATATAAGAAATGCATTTATAAGAAGGCAAAAATAAAACATGGCTGAATATATTTAATGTTTAAATCTAGACTTGGAAGATTATACAGCATTTTTCTTTTGCATCATTTCAGAAATTTGAGTAGGGAAACACACTGAAACAAACCAGAATTTACTGGAATTTACTAGAAGCTGAATACAAGCTTCTCTGATTTCCCCTCCAGGGAAAGATTTGCATGTCCCAAATGTATTGCTGCAGAACTGAGCTGCAGATGTCCTATACTCCAGAGGGAAGGAGAATCACATTAGTGTTCTGTTGGAACCCTGAGTTCAGGGAATTTCAGTCTTTCAGTGCTGACAGGCAATGATCCTCAAAAGCACACCGCATTTGACCTGAGGCCTTGGGAAAGGCTTCCCAAATTATGTAACAGCACTGAGATTGTTGCTGTGTAATAAAAGTTATATCACTTTAATATGTAGAGATGTAGAAATTTTAGGTTTCTGGGATATATGAAACAAGATGGAGGATTTTGGTGTATGTTAGTTCTTCTTCTTTCCTCCTTCTTCTTCACAAATGTGGGTGTTTTGGTATTGCTTCAAAAAATGTGCAGTGCAGAACACAAATGTTTAGTTACTGGATTATAAGTAAAAATAAATTAGTTGGCATTCCATAATTGGATAGATTGGACTTTAAAAGACCTTGAAAGGTAGCACTCTGGGGCCATTTTCCCCTTGTTAACTTAGAGGCACATTCTGTGCAGCTGTGCCATAGATAAGATATAATAAACTCTGAGTCTGAAGAACAACTCTGCGTCTCCAGCATTTCAATCCGAACTCTGAGTAAAAGACCTCATGAAACAGAGGCAAAGAAGAAAAGAGACAGGGAAAATTAATAGTGTTCCTCTACTTCTTTCTTAATTAAAATGTAATGCTTTCCATGAAAATTAAATAGTTTCAAAGGAAAGCATTCCCTGACTATAATATTCTAGCTCCCACAAGCCTAGACACCCTTTTAGCTTATCTTGATAACTGATTAATTTAACCTACAAAACTGAATGAGATAAATCATACTGGTTCATATATACTGGTTACATACACAATGCTTAAATAAGAGATTTCTGTCCAATAGTAGAAGCTAATCAGTTCCAAGTTAAAGGCAAACAAATATTTAAGTGATTACAAATACATGATATAAAAGATATACTTATTATATTACATGTTTATGTATGTGTATGTATGGTGCTCATTTACGTAATTTCAACTAATTTCTGTCAAATATTTAACATTTTCTGGGTATACAAAGGCTTAAATTTTAGAGTCTTTTAAAGTTATTTTTACATTTAAAGATGGACATATTTAGTGTAAGTCCAAAAGGAAGTCTGTGCTCTTACCTTTGGGTAGGTTGGAGAAAAGAAAAGAGGAAAGGAGAGGAGAGGAGAACATATATAAATTAGACAAGACTTACAGTGACCATTTAGTCCAACTGCCTGACCCTTAGGGCTGAACAAAATTTTAAGCACATTATTAGGGACATTATCCAAACGTCTCTTAAACACTGACAGGCTTGGTGCATCAATCACCTTCCTAGAAAATCTGTTCCTCTGTATAACCAGCCTCTCAGTAAAGAAATGCTGCCTAATATCCATGGAAAGGACTTCTATGATGGGTAATGGAAACAATAGCAATATTACAGCTGATGTTGTCTGTGCCTACACCATCTATCTTCTACAGCAAAACTCTCTGAATTTCTTCCAGAGAAAATAATAAAAGAAAGAATATTTTCTTCGCTAGTAATTAAAAAAAAAAAAAAACCAAACCAACTAAAAATTTGGATTCATGTAAATGAGAAATTAAGACTTTTAAATTTTTTTCTTACCACATTTTCCAAGGGAATTTATAGAAAAATAAATTAAATTAATTCATCTTTTTGGTTTGGTCACAACAAGCAAAATACCTACATACAATGAATTTGAATTTTTTTTCAAACGGGAAAGGAATCATGCTAGAGTCAGTGTTTAGTTTTCCTAACAAGGAAAACCTGTCCATTTGACTGGATGTGACCTAGTAGTTCTGAAGATGCTGCAACATTTATCTTTCCCCATTAAAGTCCTCATCAGTACCACTGACTAAATTTCTTTTAATAATTTATTATTACAAGGCTGCTGTACAATAGACTTTGTTGACTCCAGCTTGTGACTTTATTTCTTTTTTTAATTATTCCCTGAGTTTTCAATTTTATTATGATTACATAGCCTGAAGTGAAATCTAGCAAAAATAGGCAATTGCTTGTTATACTAAAGAACTTTCACAAACAGGGTCATGAAATCAGATGCAGAGGAATTACACAGGATTTCCATGGATCTACTTTGGTCACTGGGATTTCATCAGGAATTTATATAAATGTATGCATTTATATGAACTTTTCTATAATTTTTCACTAAAAATATGTAAGCATTTTTAGTTGATTTCAGTGTTGTGGAAGAAGTTTATATGAACCAAGCAGTATCTCATGTGTAACCTTTTTCCTAAACAACTCTCAACACAGCTGGTTATATGACATTTCATAATGCCACAGAAGTCAGTTGTTCTTTTTTAAAAATGATAATCAGGATGACTTTTAATCTCAGCTCCTTTCATACATTCACCCATTTTACATTATTTCCATCTGCTGTTATGGTCCATTTTCCATTCTAAGGCAATATGTTAATATTTCTCAGTGATGTTGCCAGAGTGTTAGTAAAGAGCTTGCACTGTAGTTTAATTTGGGTTTCCTGCTGCTCGTCTTGCATTCTTACTCATGCAAAGGTCCTGCTAGTGAGAAGTTTGAATGCCTGATGAATGGAAATTAGACCTTTTGTCTGTGTGTAATGAGTGGAATTTGAGCACTGAGTAACAGCTTCAGCATGCTGGCTGTGGTTTCTTTGTTACTAGTTTGTAGTTTTATATTTACAGATATTTTGTGGGGCTTGCTCTTTTCCTGATAGCATTGCATAAAGTGGAACACATTGGGCAGTTTGGGAATGAACAAAAAGGGAAACAATCATTTCTTATTCTTCATGCTTTCCATAATGAATGTACTGGGGATTATATGGAGATTACTTCTAAAAAAAGTCTCATAAATAACTGAAGCAAGACAGCAACACTGTGCATTAAGTTGCTGGGTCTCCTATGGAATCAGGTCTTTGAAGTAAAGAAAAAAAAATCCAGACCTTCAACAAATTCATCGTACTCATAATAACATCTAACAGCAACAAAAAAAAGAATTCAAGGTCAGGTTGGATGGGGCTCTGCGCAACATAGTCTAGTGGAAGATGTCCCTGCCCATGGCAGGGGGATTGGAACTAGATGATATCTAAGGTCCTTTCCAATCCAAATCACTCTATGATTCTATGAAATGGAGTACCTTTGTTGTGTAGACAGGCTCCTGAAAGTCAAAACAATTACTAGAACACAGAAAAGAAAGCTGTACTGTAAATAAAAACAGCCAAAATAAGAATAGAGTAGAAAGCTGTATACGGATTATGCAAAAAAACTAATGATGTTAAAGTATCAAGAGGTATCTACAGTTCAAGTTTCAAGAAAATTTTAGGCAGAACTATGCACAATATTGTGGCCCACAAATATAGATGGAGGGAAAGGACCCAGTTTTCCGTGGGAAGAATGACTTATGAAGAACTTATGTGAGAAGGAAACCAGTCATTATAAACTGGCCACAGTAGAGATTGCCTGGAGATCAGGATAATGCTAACTATTTTTAATTGTTGCATGAAATTTTTATTTGGAATAGCAAGAGTACCTTGGTTCACAAGTTCCATCTAAAGTCACATTCCTTCTCAGTTTGTTGACTAACAAAACCAGGATGAAACCGCAGAAACTAGAATAGTGTTCTAAGGTTACACTTTTTTCATTTTCTTAAGGAACGGTTTGTTATAATAGCAGTTTGGGCATGTTTCAGACATCACTGAAATGTCACAGTGTAGTTGAAAAGAGTTCTAAAACATTAAAATGTTCAAGTTTTAGGGTAGTGGAATCCCTGGAGAGGCAGAAAACAGATTTCAAAAAGAAAGAGTTGTGAGAAGGCACTGTTGAGCTACTTCAGGTACAGAAATCTAAGATGTTAAGCATATCTGGAGTGCAGCTTAATAAGTAGGTGTCTAAATATTGCAGGAGGACAGCATTTCGTCTTACAATCCAGGATGTAAACTTGATTTTTTACCACCTAAATAGACCTCACACTGCTATCAGTTAATTGAACTACCACACAAGCAGAGACAGGAAATTAAATGTTCATTGCTCTAATCCAAGTTGATAGGACTTGATGTTTAAGGGAAAGTTAAATAAAGAATACAGAAAGAATGGGCTGTAACATTTATATTTTAGATATACAAAAAGCTGTATTAGAGTAATGTTATTTTTCCTTGTCATTATATCTGGATTAATTTTTTTAAGTCAATTGATTAGATTTACTGCCCTAAAAAAATTTTAAAAATATAGAATTTATCAAAATGTTGTTGAAATCTGAGCAAAAATTTATGATAATCAAGGTCTAACTATGTTGCTAATATTTTTATGTCTAGTGGAAATTTCATACATAAATATTACTATGATAGCAGAAAGAATTAGAATAATGATTTCTATTGAGTTATATATTGATTATTCAAAATTATTTAGACCTGATTCTTTTTAAGTCTTCAGATTTTCTTGCTTATCATTATGCTGGTATAAATTTTGAGTTAGTAATGATGTGTGTTAAGTCAGCAATTTTAACCATGAAGCATAATCTACATCCTAAATCTTCAGATGATATACTGTAGCTTGCTAATATCTTAAATTAAACATTGCACATATACTCGTATAACATATAATTTTGTGGAATTACCAGTGCTATAGCTTCTGCTGTATAGTGCCCTTATGGTGCCTCATTTGCAGAGGTATCTATTAATGCATATTTCAATAGGTTTTTAAATTTCACTTAGTTGTAAACTCGAGGTCTGTGAATGCCAGTGCCATATGAAATTCCTTTCAGGTTTGAGTCCAGGCTTTTTGAACATGTGTTGTTCAAATGCTTTTAAATCAGCACCCTGTTGTACTTCAGTACGTGGACCTGTTGAGATAAATATCTTCAGAGCAGGAAATATGAATGGGAAATTATTCCACACAAGATTGCCAGCTACAGTTTTCAGGGTAGATGCCAGAAGAGTGGTGTTTTAGTGGTTAAAAAAAAGAAAAAATAAAGTGATGTGACAAACTATCCAGAAAATGGTTGACCTCATTGATAATATCAATTCTTCATGTCCTTTCCCATATGGCATTGCTTTTCCCCGTATCCCATCAATGAGAAACAAAATACATTGATAGAGTCTGTTAGTGTTTGGTAAAAAGCTAAAATTGCATCATTCATTGTGAAAAAGAGGTTTGCATAAGCCAGGAATGGTGTTAACACCAAATGAATCTGCCCATTTCTTCATTCATCAGGAGCTCATACCCTCTTTTCACATTGTATTTGAAAGTTATGGCACAAAAATCTTCTCTTTAATTTATTTTATGCTCCTTGAGTCTCAGCTGCATGGACTTAAACCATTAAACCAGGTTTTTAATTTAAAAATTGTCTACAAAGAATCATCATAAGGTGGAAACATGCTCATCATTTTCAAGAGCAAAGAGAATGAAAACAAGATGCTTCAGTTCTTTCATGAAAAGAAGGCTGATAATAAAATTATACCCTTATTTATAAATGCAAATGTGATTGTCATGGTGTCACATTCTCAGTTACACATATATTGTCACCATTTGTGAGGAGCTTTTCATGTGGCAACTATACGATAAGGTTCTGTGTGATTTTTATTGCAGAAAACTAAATCAAATAATCATAACACCTTAAGAGTTTCAGACCCTCAGATCTTCAGATGTGTTAGACTACATCAAAATCTCATTAGGTAAACCCATAAAACTACAGAAGTTTGCAAAACTTAGGAAACTCCTAGGAAAAGATTAATGTTATGTGATTAAGTACTAGATATGTATATAATATGATTATGGTATGCTATGATATGATTATGGTATGATATGATATGATGATATGGTATAATGTGTTGGTTTTGGGGGCGGGTCTAATGTATTTATCAATAAATGTATCTTCATTCACCCTAAAAGTACTATCAAAATCCTCCTTAAACAAAAGTCCCCTCATAGTTACCAATGAAGAAGAGGAATTATTTGGGGTTTGTTTTCATTTTTTCTTAGAAATAGTTAAGTGATAGAAAAAGAGGCCTTACACCATTCCCATTAACAGAAAAAAAGGAATGAAAGAATCAGGATATTATGTGATTTTAACCCCAGGCATTACTCTTTTACTGCAACCCCTTACCCTATTTTAGACTTTACGGTTGATGTTTGGAATCCTTCCTCATCAAATCTCTCTTCTTATGCTTTAGTGAAAAGATTTTAAACAGTCATTTTTGAACCATTCCTAAAACTGATCACATTATTGAATGAGAAAGCATCTTGAAACAGAGAGATTTAAAGTTTGTTGAATAAAAAGAAGTCAAGGGAGAAATTAAGAAGAGATTCTTGAGTGAATCTTATAGCATTTTGATCAAGGACTATGTGTCTACACAGTAAATAGTGAATGCTGCTGGCCAAAGGGTTGAAGGACTTCCTGTTCTGAGTCCTGCTAATAAAGGAAGTGACCTATGGGATTAAAAACCAAAAAAGAATTTATAGACTTTGAGAGTAAATAAAATATCTTCAGTGCATATTTTGAATTTTACATAGTAACTATCTACTGAAAAGCCAATATGCTGAACTAAGAGTTTCCTGGAGACGTTTTGTTGTGTCTCACTCCATTAGTCAATTCCCTGCTCAATGTTCAGCTTCTCCTACTGAGTCACTGATTGCCCAAGGTGTAGACAGTCTTATACAGAAATAAATTAGCTTGACTTATTTTTCCACTTGATTTTATGTCTCTTCTTTGCTGCTGAATGGTAGCAAATTAAATGATCTTTTTTAAACCTCCAACATTCATCTCCAATGTTTAGTTCTTAGTTACATTTCATACTTATGCTTCATAGTAAATGAAATAATTTAATTTCAAGAGATTATATTACTGTATAGGACAGAGATTGAAGATCTGCTTCTGAACAATTTGTAAGCAATAATATTACAAAAAAAAAAGTAGTTAGGAACAATTTATAAAGTTGTTCTAACTAAACAATATTTTGGGTACCCATTTTCTCATCTAAAAATTGATTAAATAAGCAGTCAGTTAGATTATAAGGACACCTGCCCCTTCCTGCTTAACATTGAACTTCCCACAAGCAAGAAAAGAATGATATTTAATCTTATGTATAACAATAAGCATCTTAAGCATTCTCACTTCTTCCTTTGGATTTCTTTCATTCTGTGTTTAAATAGTATTTTCTTCCCAGAGAAACATAGAAAAAGAAAAGTATTCATACAAATACCTGTTTGCATAGACACCATGTGTTGGAAGAAAGGTCACAGAGTTTCAAGTTCTAATGTCTGCAGTAAAGTTTAATAACAAAATAGGTCAATTCAAGCATTAGTCAAGCAGAAAGTTCTCAGTTGTGTGCAAGAAATATTACCTTTTTTAACAAGTATAAGACACAACCACTTGAAGTCAATGGCTTCAGAAAACCCTCTAAAAAGGATAAGGAAATATTTAAAGTCCTATTTAATGGCGTAAATTAATGGATGATTACTGGTTTTAGTCATAGTTAAAACAAACAAAAAAGATATTTCACCAAAATCTACATTTTAGTAAATTGCATCCAAATCTATGTAAAAAGTACATTTTATAGGAATGATACCTCAACACCCAAATCTGATACTGTCTGTAAAATGCCATGAGAAAAGGAAAAGCCCATTTTCAGTACTCACACCAAGAACACATTTTTCCTAGCCATCTCTTTATGTAGAAGTGAATTTACACTGTTGCAGATTAATGGCAAAGCAAACTCTGAATCACCGGGGCTGGTCTCTGTTCAAGCGTGTTTATTTCCACAAGGGTTTATTATTGAAAATGTAGCACTCATGTGGCTTTGTGCAGAGATAAAGCATTGGGCTGGCAAGGTGTGCTACAGGAGCATTAACAATGTGCCACAGCTAAACTATCTTTAAGTGAAAACACATACCAGAACATACTTTAGAGATTCTACCAGCAAGCATGCATTATTTTGACGACCCAGTTCTTCCTTACTCAGGATAAGAGGGCTTCATTGTATTTTGTTGTACATGCAGTATAACAGGGATTTGGGGTTTTTTTGGTCTTTATCCAGTTTGTTTCCTGCAATATTATAACCATCTGACAAGCATCAGTAAAAATTGACATAACATGTTGTCAGACTCAACCTTAGGGAGCTGTTAATTATTGCTACAAAAAAAAAGCTGTCTGCCAGCTTTGCTCTCTATTGCTTATTCTACACATTTTAAGACCTCTCAGTCTCCATTCTACACAAAATACTCCTTGGGACTTAACTGTCAGTTCTGAAGTATTTATTAAATAGTTTTGGCTGAAAAGCTCTTTTTGAAAATAGTGTTTCTTATGTGATCAACTTAATCAACCTAAGCCATAAAAAGGAATCCTATTCTTTATATACCAAGAGTAAAAGTAGCAACAGGCTGTTTCTTAGAAGATATCCTTCGTGGTAATTTTTACCTGAGTCACATGTAACACATTCATTTCATTAGGAGAAAAGAAAAATATTCTGTATTTTTTCTGTGTTTGAGAAATCATACATTTGTGACTCATTCATATTCACCCATAGACAACCCATGTTGTCTATGCCCTGACAACATAGAATTAATAGTAAACTTAGTCCTTTGAAGTTCACAGACAACATATAATAAGAAAAATTCTCATTAATCTGGTTTTTTGAAAGAGCTGTTCCATGTATCCATTTCAGTCAGATGAGTGCTAGAACCCAATAAAGATTTTTATGGGAAAAGTGCACTTTTTTCAGCTCTTTGTCCCTTGTCAACCCTCTCCCACTTGCTCTCAAACTCCCATGGTCCAAGTTATCAAGTTCTGTGTTTCACTCCCGCCAGAAATTCCACCAGACTCTTAAAAATGACCCTAAAAATTAATAATTAGTGTCTTCCTCAAATTAACACATTTTCTTTAAGAGTCTTCACTGTGCTAAATCATATAAATATATGTGTGTGTATATATAACTACAAATAAATTGCTGTTTGTTTTAAAGCTTCCATTAAGCTTCATTTTTAAGCAAATATTATAGCTAATAGAAAAATGACTTATTTTTGCTTCCAGATCCATAGGTCGTAGCAACTAGCCTTTTGGAAATAAACAGTGTCTCATTTATCCTAAGTGAGAATTCTGCTTAAGTTTTATTTCTCTGTGTTTTATAGCAGGTCAGATGGCAGGTTTATAGCGTCTTATAACCTTCTAAAAAAGAAAGGAATCACTCTGTGCTTTAGTCTGTGTCTCTCCTAGGATTCTTTCATAGGAAAACTGTGAAGTGGTTTCCATGAATAGAGACAAAGTTCGGAGTAGCTCAGCTGTGCCTATGCTTGTGCTGCTGGATATGAGCTCTGTGTCACAAGTATAAACCCGAGCTGATCACAGCGGGGCCCAAGACTGTCCCTTTGCATTATTACTTCCTCCAAGTACTGAAGTATAATATCTCTTACCATTATACTTAACCCCCTCTGCAAACCTGCACAAGTTAAACTCATTTCAGAGTGACTGGTTAGAATCATTAGACATTTCTAAAGGGCTTTTTGTATAATAATTTATAATATTTATTGTATAATAATAATTGAGTACAAGATACTGCAAGAATTCCACGCTTTCCCTTAATAATTAAAACATTTCTATCGTTTATGATATTTACTAATTATTTGAACATGAACAAAAATAACCATTGACACTTGGTTAACTGATTTTTATCTTTTATCATCACAGAACTTACTAAATATATCTTATTCTTTTTCGACTAGAAGGAGGAGAGTGAGAGTGAGAGGAAAAGAAGGGAAGGGAAGGGAAGGGAAGGGAAGGGAAGGAAAGGAAAGGAAAGGAAAGGAAAGGAAAGGAAAGGAAAGGAAAGGAAAGGAAAGGAAAGGAAAGGAAAGGAAAGGAAAGGAAAGGAAAGGAAAGGAAAGGAAAGGAAAGGAAAGGAAAGGAAAGAATTAATGAGTGTTATTACTTTTATTATACATGTGTTAAAGGAAAAGATTTTCAGATTGAATATTTAATTTCCATTTATCCTTCTTAAAGTCTTCCCCTGTGGTAAGTGAGTTTTACTGAATGAAAAATATTGTTAATTTTTATTCATTCTTTTCTCCAATATAATGAAAAAATGCTAGTTTAAAAATTAGAACAATTGTTCCTCCTTCCCGTTCTTCTCTTTTCTTTTTTTCAGAGGGGTAGAAATATCCTTCAGTTTGGTAGGACATATAGACTTTGCTTTTACATTTTGCTAGTTTTTAAACTGTTCTTGCCACAGGTTTTGAAAGAGATTATCTTATTTGCTTGTGTCCAAGTGTAACACTGAATAAGTGCTAGAAGCTGCTCCCATCTCCAAATCCTAAGCAAAGCTGGAGGAAATTATTAAATTTGGCATGTACTCCCTGAAGGACAGGATCAATGTGATCTAGGCCAGACAAAAAGAAACTAATCCTACAGACCAAGACACAGCTCCAAAAGGGCAGGAAGATGGAGAATTTCAGCATCACAGCAAAAAACTGTGATCCTTAAAATCACTTCTTTGCTGTTACATTATCTTGGAAAGAATGGAAAACCGCACATGCTAGCAGTTTACAATGCTTGTTTTCCAGACATGGAAAGGGCCTAAGTGTGGGTAAATCCAGCTCAATTTGTCAAATCTGAGCAGAGTCACAATAGAGCTCAGCCAACACCTCTAGTTAGGCTCCTACTTGTAACTCCACTAAGTCCTAGGAATGGTAAATGTTCTTATATCTTGCTTATGGCATGTTGACAGGGTCACGTGCAAAGCTGGGGCTGCTGCTATTGCTTCTCAGTGACAATTTTTCTTGTGACACTCTGGAGGTTGAACGCAAAGCATGAAACTCTTTATTTCAGAGCGCTCCCTTGCCTCAGTAGGTTCAAAGTCATATGTACCACTTTGGAGGGTGTATTAGCATGGTGAGTTTTCTGTAGGGAGGGTGCTACAAGGATGGCCTCTGTGAGAAGAGACCAGGGATACAGATACCAGAAAGAGCCAGTTTCAAGCGGCTCCGAAACAGACCCACCGCTGTCTAAAGACAACCCATTGGTGATTCTGGTTGTGCCTCTGGTAACATATTTAATAATGGGTATGTGATAACATAATTAAGAATGATAACATATTCAAGAAAAGCTAGTATGCGAACACATTTGGTGTGACTGAGGTTACTGTTCTTTAAGCAAATAAAAAGAAGTTTTTATTTTTAAGCCACTAACATTATCAAAAAGCACTGTGCAGTAGCTATTTGAGAAAGGTGTGAGAAAAATGTGAGAGAAATGACTCAGCAGACACCAAGACAAGTGAAGAAGGAAGGGGAGGAGGTGGCTCCAGGTGCCATTGCAGCTTATGGAGAAGATCATGTGAAGTAGGTTGAAGCAGCCTGTGAAGGACCATTGTGGAAGATATCCATGCCACAGCTTGCAGAGGATCTAGAGAAGGTTTGTGTGCCCTGAGGAAAGCTGCAGTCTGTGGAGATTGCATGCAGGAGCAGACTCCTAGTAAGAGCTGTGGACCAAGGAGATAAGCCCATACAGGAACAGGTTTTTCTGGAAGGACCTGTGACCCACAGGTGACCAACACTGGAAAACTGCAACATGGACCTTTCCTGCTGGACTGTACTCCATGGAAAGTACCCATGCTAGAGAAGTTTGTGGGACTGTATCCTGTGGGAGGGACAGATGACTAGTGCTTTTGGGTCTATGTGATAATTCTTCACAGGTGTTAGTCAGATCATCTATTTTTATTCTTAAAATGCAAACTAGTATACTAAGGACTTTTATGTGATTGAGTTTAGTTTTCTTTAAGAAAATAAAAATACCTTTAGTATTTTTAAGCTACTAACACTGTTGAAGAATTCCAGAGTCCATCTTCTGGCCAAAACTAAACCAAAATTAGAAAATACTATGACAGCTAGATATGTACAATTCCCCAATACATTCTTCAGGTAAATGAACACTTTTAGACATGATATGCCTAGAATAATAAAAATTATTGTAATATTATGATGGCTTTGTTCTATAGACTTTTATCTACAGACCAGTCATTTCCCCTTTTTGAATTCAGGTCTACTTGATGGGTTCAGATCTATCAAACTGGAAGATTTTCTTGATTTCTCTGCCATGTATTAGCTTCAAATTTTAATATCTGCTCCTTGTCACAGAAGTCATCAGTATTTAATAAACTTGATAAGGATGTCATTACAGTGCAGATAAATGCCAACCGGAGTAAATACCAAAAGTGCACAAAAATATAAATGAAAGCATATGCAAATCTGGGCAAATAATAATGCAAATCTGTTCTCCATGTTTGAAAACGTATGTACTGTAACAGGAAGTATTTAATGTCCGAGGTTTCTCACATGCAATATCAGGAAAACTCAACACCTCTTTAGTGGTGGGACTTCTCATACTTTTTTTTCCTGGCATTACTTAGAAGCTCTTCAAGTGTTTGATTTTTCTTTACCTGCAGTAGTGATTCTGATGTCATGTCAGCTGTTATAGAAAGACTCTAACATAAACAAAAGATTATGACTTAAAGAGGAGATAGAATCAAATAAGCTCCTTATCTGTTTCGTGATTGCGCAAATGTCCTTGAGCAAACTTTTGAAAGTTTTCTTTCGAAAAAGTCTACTGGAGTATTCAGTGGGCTTTCTTTTATCTAAGGGATTTAATTGTATGTCAGCAGAGTTGTTTGGAAGCATTTTGGTGCCTGTATAAAGATTTTTATCTCACCACTTTTAATGACTTCTTGGAAGATTAAAATGATACAGGTTTTAAGAGTGTAGCATCAGGTTGAAAATGTCATCTTTGCTTTCACACTTGATGAAACCTAACAACACTGTACTAATCAATAAATTTTACACAAATTTCCTCAGTGGCAGTATGTTCTTGTTATTGCAGACACACGGTGCAAGTCTATATGTGAAAGCTCTGTGAGGAGAGGTGCTTGCTTAACTTATGAAGCGTGAGCATCACGGCAGCACTATCATAAGCACATTGTCAGCACTTATTTTAAAAGCATCAGCTGGCAAATTTAATTAATTTGGTTTGGACTACAAGGATTGACTAAATGTGATATACGTGCTATTTTAAGAACACTTACTTTCTGAATTTTGTGCTGCAAAATTGGCTACTGTTTTACACTGGGACTGGAAAGAAGAGTTTAATGACTAAGTGACTGCCTTCTGTTTTTTGGAAGAACCTGCTTGTACAGACTCCCTTCAGCAAGAGGCATAAATCTGAACACTTAACTAAATTACCATTTTTTATATTAAATATATATTCATAAGTCCTTCTTAACATGATTTTTTTGTTCTGCTCAAATACTGGTTTTACCTCTTTTGTAATATTTGTGGGTCTCGCCATCCCAAGAATTTGCCTTGGGCAAGGCCTTATTCCCAGGGGCATTGCTGTAGCTCTATTTGGGCCAAAATTAAATCACTTTCAGCTTTACTTTCTTCCTATTATGAACAAAGCTTTTCTGAATTAAGCAGGGAAAACCCCAACACTTAAGTGAATATAATGAATGTGAAAGATTAGGAAGAAAATTTGCCATCCAAGAACAGTATAAATTGTTGGACAATTTTCTCTACACAGAGAAGTGGTTAATATTCTGAGCCTAAGTGCAGCAACTGAATTTGACAATAAACATTCCTTAACAATTTAACAATTGCCAGAACGGGATACCCAAACAGTTTTCTTATTGGTTGCTCTTATTTTCATCAACAGTTATGTCCTAAAAATGTACTCTGGGTTGAATAAGAGCTTGTGAGATGAGAAAGCTTTTATCTTACAGTATTGTGCTGACCTTTTTGTTGGGACACACCAGGTAAACTGATTAGAGTCTCTCAGCACCAAGAGCAGGAAAGGGAAAGAAAAATTATTATAAAAATTTCAATCTATGATGTTGGAAGAGTGTCAAGGGAAAGACAAAAAGTACTATGTTCTTGTCATCCACTGTTCTTAGGATTTAGGTCTAGAAGGGAAAATATCAAATAGAACAGTGCATATTAGAGTTATAGTGCAGTGTCTATCTAGTTTCTCCATCCCTTTTGTTTACATTTTAATATATTGAATTAGTATTGGATGGCAGAAAACTGATTTGAGATTTGATATCAAATATTGAATTTTATTTACATGTGAATTTCATCCAGCTGTTGGATGAGTAGTTTGCATCAGTTTTAAAATGCCTCATTCATTTCACCTTGTGCAGGTTAGGAATAGTTTTTTGGGATTTCTGCATGTTTTACTTAGCTAGCATTAGCATCAGCTGGTAAAAATATTAATACCAGACTCTGCATACTTCTATTTTCACATGAAGCCAAAGAAAATGCATGAAGACCGTAAAGCTGATCTGAAGACTGCTACAATAAGGGAAGTGTGCCTTTGTTTGAAAAGTTTTAAAACGACATTAGCATTTTTTCTTTCATGCTTTCCCTTTCACAATATGCCCAGCATACACAGACACCATAGAGAAGTATATTACGGTTTTTAACAGCATTGAGGAAGAATTTATACATAC
Organism: Corvus brachyrhynchos; assembly: GCF_000691975.1. Lineage (NCBI taxonomy): Eukaryota > Metazoa > Chordata > Aves > Passeriformes > Corvidae > Corvus > Corvus brachyrhynchos. The sequence goes on from NW_008236767.1 coordinate 3,641,040, forward strand.
AAAATGGAGTTATGTATATATATATGTAGTTCACACAGCCCATATTTTTCCTGTTTGCAAGGAACCTAGTTACTTTTTCAGCAGATTTTTGTAGTAAAACAGCTGCTATTAAATAAATAGATATAGGTTTCAAAAATAGAACCATTTAAATTTACTTCTCAAAGAAGAAAATACTGTTGCTGAAGGGAGTGTATAGCTCTGCCAAAAGGACAGCTTTCTCTTTGGAAGCAGATCATCTGATACTGAGCTCCTGGGAATGTTCCAGGTTGAAAAACTTAATCTCTGATAACTGAAAAAAAATTGTAATCATGAAACAGAGTCATCTTACACACTGATGTTGAATCTTTAGAAATCTTGAGACTGAAGTTCTGAAATAGGGTTTCTCAGAAGCATGCACAAATGACTGGTTTGTGTAAGTTATTCTCTCCAGATTTTTCATGCCAGCCCTTAGCTACTCTGTTCTGTCTCCTTCAGGGGCAGGTCCAAGACTGCCCTGTTGGTAGGCATGTGAAAAGGTAATTTTTTGCCTGACTATAATCTGTTCTCATTCTTCTCATTGTCAAAGGCTTTTTAAATAATTGGGCAACCATCACTACATGCACTATGCACTTATTCAGGCTCCTCTTTGCACACATATATTGTCAGCCAAAGCAATGCTAGAAAGCCTGCACATGACTGAAGAAATCTGTCTGCTGCACTTGAGTATTAACTGAACATGAGCCAAGCTCAAACTCAAATTCCACAGAAAGGAAAGCTATTCAATAAAGGCAACAAAATATACTTTATCAAAGTTTTGCATTCTGTGACATTTTCTGTAAATAGAGTAATTTTGGTTCTCAGACATGGGGGGCCTGGCTAAGTTAATACCTTGTGAAGTTTCATCTTCCCTCCATCTTATAGCTCACCTCAGATGGTTATGCTTCATATATCATTGTGTTCTTCATTAAGACAAACTCTAGAAAGGATTGTGTTTTCAGATATTGACTCTAAAATGCCTGCAAAATCAAATCTTTGCTGTGAAATGGTTCTAAAGGAGAGAAAGGGTTATATATTGTCTGCAAGGTTTTGAGGAGGCTTGAGCAAGAGCTTATATTTTTGGGAAATGTATTTATAAAATCAAGGCCCTTGTAATCCTTAAGTCATATTGACTCTGTTCTGTTGCTTTCTGTATGTCAGCTTTTTTGTTGTTGTTGTTCATCTATATGTTTAATTGCAGATTGTCTATTTTGGAAAAAAAAAGTCAAAGACTAATTTCTTCTCAGCATTTCTGTTTCCTTCATTTGTAATAAAGGGCTTCTTTTCACTCGGGCCTGAGGATACTTAGTGAAAGTACTTCTGGTAACATTCTCTCTCTGTCCATCTAATATGACTGGCAAGAAGATTGTCATCCAAACATTTGGATATAAGTGGCAGCTGTGCATCACTGTGAGCTGAAGCATCCCATCAGTCTATCAGAATATGGCATTTGGCAACCAGAATTTCCAGGTATATTCACAGCAGTAACTTCTTCTCTCTGTTATTCCAAACAGATATGAGGGCTTACCTGAAGGCACAGAAAATTCCTCTGTTATCAAGAAACTTGACATAGCAAGGACATAAAAGCTGAGATAGTGAAGATTTTTTTCTCTCTCAATCACAAGCTGAGCAACTGGCTTATGCCCTGGTCCCCTGACAAAGTGCCTCTGGCTATGATAGTATTTCTGCTACATCGTCTCAAGGATCTCTGTGACACTGCTATGTAATAACCACTGCAAACAGATATTAACCTTCCCCATATTTTTAAAACTGGTAGACCAAAACATTCTATCTGAGACTCCTACTGATTCTAATCGAAGTCAGGGCTTTTTTAGAGTTTTGCTTCTAAAAGGTGACCGAAATTTGGAGCATTCTGTTTTTAAGAGGCAAGATGCCAAGACATTCTGATCAGCAAAGGTCAATTTTAAATTATCATTATTAATTATTATTATTAATTGTTATTGTTATTGTTATTGTTATTGCTATTGCTATTGTTCCTATTATTTAACATTATTAATCTTACAGCAAAAATAAGTAACTTTTTTTCTAATTATGCTTGAGATAGTGTCTAAATTATACATCACCAGATGTGTACTTTGTCACACAAATAATCAAGAAAAATACAATGATGTTAAACTTAGACATATACACATTTAACCAGTGAGAATAACTAATTTTCATTTTGAGTTCTGAGTATATTAGGAACAGGACCAGTATTACAGGTGGACAGGCACCTCATATTTCAATATGATTTAATTTCTGAAGAATACTAAGTGAGTACCTTCCTAATTCAGTGCACTTGCCAGTAAAAATACTCATCTATTTAATTTAATTGACTTGTCAGCAGAAATATGTCAAATCATCAATATATGTGAGACACCCCCATATTTAGGTAATTTTGCTGATTGGTCCAACACTTTATGCTAATGAATACACGGGTAAATCAAACTGTAATACAACATGAATGTGCATATACCTTTTGCTAACTCTCCAGGTACACTCTAGGCTTCATTAGAAATGATTATTTTGTGCATCTCAAAAATAGTTTCATTTTATAAGGAAACACAGAAATGGAATCAATTTGTAAATTAACCAAGGAAGCTTCAGAATTTGGCACATACTGATGAATAGTAAAAAAAACCCCATAAAACTATACAAGTGATTGAGCTGTTCTAGGATCAGATTCTCACTACTGAATATACAGGACACTTCTAAAAACAAGAGTTAGAAAATGAGTAAAAGATGTAGTTCTTCTGAAATCCAATAGCCTTTCAGATCTCTGAAAGTATTTGCAATGGTTTATTGTAACGTAACTGCTGTGTGCTCTGATTATACAGCCCATATCACATATTTAATTCTTAACAAGTTCTGCTGATAAGTAATGTTCAATATGCAAAATTTATTTTTCATTCCACCATTTATATGATTGAATACGGTATGAAAAAAGTAGTTACATTCCTGTTCCTATCATACAAACGAAAATACTAACTCCTCTATATTAAAAGTAACAAAATATAGAATTTCTTGTTGTGTTACCTCTCAACAAGAAAAAAAGGTGATAATTTATAAATAAGTTCCAAAACAATGAAAGCTGGCAGATATTTTTCAATCCAAACCTCTAAAAATTTCAGAGTTTACCAAACTGCATTAGTTAATGGGAGGTAGAATATGGTTTAGAGCTTTGTCTACAGGCCCCTTAGCCATACACTTGCAGTTTAAAGGATTGCAGGGGCTTGGCACTAGACAAGAAAGAACAGTATTTCTCCACTTCACTGTGAACAAAATTAGGTGCAGAAATGGTGCATAATGGAACTATTTTGTAGCATAGCTAAAATGTGTTGTTGGGTTTTCGTTTTTAATTTGGACATGGCTGAAGCGAATAAAAACAATAATTGCTTATTACTCTACTCAGGGCTTAAGATTGTCATATTGAAAACATTTCAAAATTTTTGTTTGGTGCAGGTAATAGTACAATTGCTTCTGCTGTTAGGACTGGTGAAAAAGCAGCAGACAGTCCTTACCTCCAGCAACTTAGCAGAAATATGTGACTCATTCAGAGTTAAGAGAGGCTTCTCTAAGGTACTTCACTGGCCTGGCAGGTACCACAACTGCAGCAGTCTGTCCAGATAATAATTGTGTTCTCCATTATAGACTAGAGTAGAAACCTGGAGACACGGTTTATTTCCTTGTTACTATGACATTGGTAATGCCAGGTTGGTTCTCTCCCTATTTCAGTTTTCTACATTGTGTATTTCCAAAGGTGGGCCATTAAGACAATATATCAGTATAGAGAAGACATCTATCATAGTGACCATGAGAAACAAACTTAGCTAGAAAACCCCCAGGTAAAACTATTTGCTTGCACTAATATCTTTGGATCTCAATTATAGTGATAAAACTTACATTAGTCTTTCTAATTTCCACTAAATTCAAAAATTTATGCATGTGAAATGAAATATCAATTAATAGTGTTTACAAAATAATTTGATGTAGAATTCTTGGTTTAATTTATCACATGCATTTTCACCATGTGATGTTGTGACTGTAGGAGGAAAAGCCAAAGCGCTTCCCCAAAGTGATTTCTGGCACAATACCCTTTCATTTTGGAAACAAAAATTAGGCTTCATTCTTGACGTAAAAACTCAGTCTAACATGATGGCTGGACATGCCCATCACTGGGATAATTATATTTATTTTTGTCACAATGAGTGCTAAAAAATGGGAAATGTAGCATTCATCATTATGGATTTGTTTTATTAAATAAAAAAGAAATTATTATTGGTATTTCTTTTTAGAATGAAAAATAACAAAAAACTTTAATGCTGTTTCCAGACTTGTGGAGAGGGTCTCGGAGGACACCTTAGGGGTACAGTTTTCACACAGCAAATTCAAGAGCCAAATGATGGTTTGGCAGCTGACCTTCTCCATGAGAAGCAGGAAATGAATGTACCAACCTTGCAGCTGCTTGGCACAGGTCAGTTGGCCTTTTTTCCTCCTTCAGAAAGGATTTTCAGCCTTCCAAATCCCTCTCTATCCATGCTAGCAGCTCCTGCTGTGCCTGAACAGTTCCCCGCACAGCAGCTCTGCCCTGGAGGAAGAGAATCAATGTGTGCTGGGGCAGGTGCCCAAGCACCCACCTGGCAGGAGGCAGGTGGGCTCTTGGATGTGGACATGAAGTGGCTTGTGCAGAACAGATCTGTTGTCCCTGTATTCTCATAGATCTCTCTGTTACCTATTGATGTCTCTTTCAACTTAGAGGCACTGTCTTCAGAGAGAATTATTAGTAGGAAATGGAGTACCTACTGATTTATATGTATAGAGGCTTGGACTAGAGACAGCCTAGATTTTAGCAAACTTGTAAATAACTGAATGAAGACGTCAATAGAGGTGAAAGGAATGAGGTCACGCCACCATTCCTTCAGGTCTCTACCATGAGGACTCTCACTATTCAAAAGGATTTTATTCCCAATCCAGAAACACAGTAGTATAATGTAGTATTCCAAGACAAATTAGGCTTTCCCAGCATAGGAATACTGGCACTTGTGAACAAAGTAAAAAATTTTGTCATCACTTGAAGTCAATTGCAGGTGTCTGGCACTAAAATAAAATATTTTCCCTGTGTAGCTTAACCCATTGGCGGTCTCAACTAACAAATCAGATAAAAAATGGGGGTCATGGCCTTGGAGTGAGGCAGCAGAGCCTCACTGACTAAGCCGATTTAGACCATCGGAGGCTAGCATTCTGTGAAGCTGAAATTGTTCACTTGGTTAATGGACCAACTGTCTAGCTCTTATCTCACCTGGACTGCAACCAGAGTCTCTTTTGTTGTCAAATGCCAGCATGAAGTCCACAACCATGAGTGTCAGTAATTTAACATGTAATGAGCTGAGAAACAGCACCACAATTTTTGCTACCTTGATATATGATGCAACTGCAATTCAATGCAAGGCTTGTTTTCTGAGTTTTAAATAATATAGAAACACTATTCTGAGAAGAAGGAAGTGTAAAGGCTGTGTAATCTGTTAGCAGCATCTGTGTTTGGACGACTGACAGAAAATATAGAAGCAAAACACTGTTGCTATTTCAATATCAAGTGCAACACTGATTGAATGGGTAAGTAAGGGACATAAAAGGTTATTCAATGGTCTACACTTTTAAATTAATGTGTATCAGGGTCCCTCCCCCCCTGCCATGTAGTCCTGGGAGAGGGGCCCTGGGGGGGAGACACAGGGCTTCCCTAGCCCCTGGTCAACCTTGTTCCCCATTGGTTGTTTTGTGTTCCCCTGCGCGGGCAAGGACCCTTGGGTCCCATGATTGCCTCAGTTCCTGAGCAGAGCTCTGGCCATGTGGCTGGAGAAATAAACATCTCTCTGAAACATCTATCAAGAATCGGTCCATATACATTGTTTTCCACGGACTTGCTGATTGATACACGTGTTGCAGTTTCCCCACTGGAACAAATGGTGGATAATGCGGGCAGAACAATCCCCGATCCCTAAGGACAGCGACTGATTTGTGAGTAAACTCCGGATTTCTCTTCTTGTTTTTGTCTTGCTGTTCCATCTCTAAATTATGGAGGAACTGTGGAAAGACTCTTGGCTCTCCAAGCCGCATATGGACATTTATCTTAAACTTGAAAAGATTCTTGAACAACGATTTGTAAATTTTAGCTTAATTCAAGCTCAAAATGAACTGAAACACTTTCTGGCATGGTTGTTTAAGAACTTTCTCTACGTTTCTTGGGATTTAATTCTTACCAAAGACTTTTGGAAGACCGTTTGGACACAATTAACTTCTGAGTCAAAATATATGCCGATGGAAGAATATTTTCATGAATATTATTAATTACCGAGACTGTTGAGTAATGTCAGCTGTGTCCTTGTGAAGTTAAAACTGCTTCAGGGACTGTGCGACCCAGGCTACGTGGACCGAGCGCTCTCCGAGCAGCAGCAAGGCAATTCCCACGTGTGGGCGGAGCGACGCTAGCTGCAGTGTCAACAGCGGAGCGCGGCGCAGCAGGAGCCTACCCGGC
>NW_008236767.1:3648407-3673209 GCF_000691975.1 Corvus brachyrhynchos
CCCTGCTCAGCCTCGTTCCCATTGGTTGGTTTGTGTTCCCCTGCGCGGGCAGAAGGACCCTCGGGTCCTGTGATTGCCTCAGTTCCTCAGCAGAGCCCCGGCCATGCGGCTGGGGAAATAAACATCTCTGAAACAGCTATCAAGAATCAGTCCATATATATTTCTTTTCCAAGGGCCTCATTGATTGATACACATGCTGATGTTTCCCCACTGTAACAAATGTGACTAAAATTTCTATTGCAATGTATAAAGGAATTTCACACAGATAATTTTTTATAATAATGTATTTCTAGATTTCTAGTTTTCATGTGATAGTACAAATTTTTGTCCCCACAATTCCTCCTGGTACACACAGTGCTAGTAGTTTTTCAGTAGTTTAAATAGATTACAGCTGTTTTCACTTTCCATTCAGGTAATTATTAAATATTTGAATGTTTGTCTGATTAATTCCACTTACTAATAGAAACATCATAAAAGAGATCTATTTCTAAGCAATATCATCTTACCCAAGCATAGGGAGACACTGTTTGGCTTCTTAATTATTTTGTAGACACCCATGGAATTTGTCATGAGCTTCAGACAATATCACTGTACATGAATTCAAACCAAATTGTCACCAGGAGTGCAAGTGAGGATTATTTTGCTCTTTAGCATCTCTGTTGTTTGAGAACAGAGTTTGTTGCAGTTCCAAGGTTCTATAAAGGAGTTGCTTCTATCCTCAGTTACCCACCTGGCATCATTCTGTCTCAGTGATAGCAAAAGTATATTCTAAAAGATGGTTTAAACTGGCAAAATTACTTTGACAGATGTGTATTATTTGCATTTGCTGAGTCTGAATGATCCAACACTCTCAGAAGAACAGGTAGCCTCAGGAACAATTCAGTGCTACGTAGGGGCAGATCAGTCCAGGTTAATCAGCTTATTGGATGTCTCACTGTATGACTCAGGAAGATTTTGAGTCTATTATGAAAGTGACTTTATTGTTAAGTGCCTCATTTGACCCTCTTTATTAGAATATTTTGAATTAATTTCAGGGTAGTGATGAAGACCAAAAATATGAAAAAATCTGATTAGATGATTACACAACTCAGCTTGCAAAAGTGAATGAGATATCAACTACATCCTACTACCATCCTCTATCTCCTCCTTTACAGTTTTCCTAAACTCAGAAATATTATCAAACATTACTTTTGCTTTCATACAGAAAAAACCTTTCTTGACTTAACATTGAGAGTTTGTCTGAAGCCAGTTACAAGTGTGCACATCACAGATAACCAGCTGGAACATTTCAGGAGCCTGTAAAATACAAATGTTACCAGTGGCCAAAATTTTTGCAAAGTTGGAATTGTTCCTACCTTTTAAATTCTGTTTATTTCCGTGATTAAAATCTGATCAAATCAAATAGAACAATGGAGTGATTTTTCAAAGGCAAAACGTGATCTGGGTACTTTTAGGAGTTGTAAAACTGCTGGTCTAGCAGAGGTGAAACTGTTGCAGCTTCATGTCCCCAGGTCCAGCCAGTAGTGAGTCTCAGCATTATACCCAACACAGAACAGGCACACAAAACCACCTATGTACACATTGCATATACACGTACACACAGCCAACCACATAGATCAAGGCAGACAGAAAGCATAGCACTCATACAGGCACAGCACCCAAAACTTCATCCTCCCTTCCTCTCTGTCTGATCAGGTTGAAGGTCTGTTGATGGGATATCTATAAACACACACATGCTAAGTGTTGCTGCCTGCAGCACAGGGCTCAGACACTGCAGCAAGCTGTGTAGAAGTTACACCTGGATACCAGTCTCCCCAGCTGCTGGCAACTGGGCATACGAGCCCCTGAAGTCACAGCCAGGTCCAGGTGCCGGTAGAGAACCATCTCTCAAATGCACACACGTGGTGCTCTCAGTTGATGCCCAGGTCCCATGGTCTCACTTGGCAGATGGCCTGGACATCCTGGTCTCTCCAGCAGCCAGGTCCTTTGGTTGCCACATTCCTAGAGACCCATCCATAAACACCCACAGTTCCCAGACCACCTGTTTTGTGGCTAGCCCAGCTTGGAACTCTCTGTGATCACACCCTGACCTGCAGCCCGCTCACAGGTGACCTGTCCCTCATGTCACCAATAGCCCTGGTTTTGCCATGCTCATTACTCCTCAAGACACTGGGATCCCTCTGTTTCCCCACATTTGGTTCCTCCCCTAAGCGTCCCCCCCAGCACTTGTGCAAACCCCAAGTGCCTGCACCCCATGATAGCTCTAGTAGCCCTGTAAGAGTCACACGTCTCAATCTGAAAGCTTCGCTGAAGAGGCCTGGTGGTGGTGGGAATATGGGGAGAGCCAATGGTTCTCCTGTGATGGCCATGGGAAGAGCTGGGGCAGAATATTTATTTGGATTCCTCCATCTTCTCACACCTTAATCTTCTTTTTGAAGCTTAATATTTCTATCAGGCCAGCATATAGCCTTACCATTTTAGGTAATGACCTAAAATTCACTAAGAATTCAGAAATTTAAGTACACTTAACAGAACTTCTTGCATTTTTTAACCACAGTCTAGCATAAGGTACAAAAATGTGTGTCTCCAGTTAAGCAATCCATATTAAGTTCACTGGTGTCTTAAAACAGTTGTAATGGTTTAGGAATGGTATTCCCCAATTTAGTAGCCTCACTAAAAGGAACATGAACATTTCTTTAATTTATTTTGCATTTTCTTCCATTTTAGTCAAGTTAAATTAGAGCAGGTTTAGAAAAAAGTGTATTCAATTGTCAACTTTAAATTTGCAACATTGTTTCTCTCCTTGTTCTCCCACGTTTAAACATTCATAAAATATAAATAAATTAATTTTCACATAGTGTGTATTTATTTATGGGTTTGAGATATAGGGAATAAGTCACTTAGATTCTCTTTGTTTTCCCATAGGGCCTCAGTATTTAGCTTTAGTCAAGCTATTTCCCAAACTAAGCAGTCATCCAGCAGTTATTTTTCAAAAAAGAAAACTTTCCTTCTCAGATAATAATCCAGTTTCAGCAGCTGGGGCAGATAGAGAAGTATAAATCTCTGCAAAATCAAATACTCAATAAAATCGTAAGAGTTGAAAACTCTGTTCTAACTTGATAATCAAAATCTGACTCATGGGAATTTCTTAAAATAAAACTTTCCATGCTAGTTTCACTGAAGAAAGACATTTCAGTTTTGCTTTCACCAATACTACTGTACTCTAGAATCACAAAGCAAAAAAAAATGCATCTCATTCTCAAGGAACTCTAGCGATATTTAAGGTGTTCACAGTCCAATTTACTGGCATCTGCTCAGAGAACTGGGGTGATGACAGATCTGAAAGATGACTCTTTTTCCTCATCCACATCTGCTGGGAATCTCTGATGGAAGAAAGGATGACTTTTATGACATCAAAATAATGAAAAAATATTAAATCTGACAAGTTGTCTAATACAATTTTTGTAACCAGGTAAAATTACATTCCTTACACAGTATTCTTATTGGATTCACAGATAACAACGTGGTACTCTACAGCCCTGCAAAACCTCAGCCCCAAAGGAGATGTTCTTATCTCTCAAACCATGTACCTACCTGGATATGGTACTTGTGTGGACCTGCAGCAGAGGAAAATCTCCCAGAACTAGTGAACAAAAATCTGAACCCAAGAATTCACTTTAGAGACAAATGCAGTCACCAGTTTGGGAAATTACATAAATCCTGTGTTACTTAGTTATGTCCAGAATTTCACTCATACATTTCATTAAATATTGACTGCTCAACAGATTTTTAAAATTAGAGCACTTAACTAAAAGTGCCAGGCTGTTACTTGGAAATAAGAATATGAACATGCATTACAAGCTTACTGTTTAATATGCCAGCTAAATGAAAATGAGTCTTTTCGGTTGCTCAAGTATTTAATACAGATATCTGAAGAGACACCTCAGATTACTCAAACCTCTTTACTTTTACAAATTAGCCATATTTTTTCAGTCTTTCATGAGGGTGTTGATCTACAACAGTGTGATCATTAATGATTAAAAACACCCCTGTCAATGAGGGAAAAAATCTTCTTTGCTTAGTATATTCTTTCATCTGTTGATCTTAGTTGATCTCAATCAATATGAATGACTGAATTCTAATTGCAAATACAGGGACATTAGTTAATTTAGGATTGCAAACATGCTCATATCCTTGTAGTTTCATTAGTGAAGAAAGAGATCCTTCTGATTAAAATAGTAAACCATTTTTTCTTAAAACTTTAAATAAGGGAAACTCAATCAGAGCTTTACATCTAAGGTTACTACCAACAATGTATCTTGAAAAGCTACAGAAATCCTTTCTCATCCAAACTCCCAGCATACACTTTTATGCAAATGCACAAAACATAAAAGTTTTTCATCCAAACACTCCCAAGGCCAAAATTAAAAATCAAGTCAATAAGTTTCGATGAGGTATTTCAGAGGAATCCATAATACTTATTGAACAAAGGGATGGCTCATGAATTTAAAAAATGGTAAAGGTGAAATAATACTCATAAGGAAAAGAGGGTTCTGATTTTCCATATGTATATTTGGCTCTGATCAGACCACTGCAATACAGACTGATACCTTGGATTATTCCAAAAATTTTGGCGGAGGCACCAGACCAGTAGTGCTCCCAAAAGGGTTTATACAGGCAGGAATGGAGAACAGAACAGAAAGTTTTATTTTATGCAGACAGAAAAGGTGAAAAAATCAGACAATGCTAAGCTACCTCCATGACAGTAGGTGCCAAAAGAAATTAAATTTTAATACAGACTTAGAAAAGTAAAAAGCTATTCCTGTTTAAAATGTGGCACAAATGAGAGCAGGAGCAGACCTACATTTTCCTATGCATTTCAACTCAGTGTTGCCAGTTTTCAAATGGATGAGCTTGGTTAGCATATCAAAATCATAACACGTGCATACTCACTTTTAACTGTCAAGGCTAAACAACTCTGCCATTTTGTAGAACATTATTTTTCAGTGTGCACCATCTGTTCAGCTGAAGTGCAGCTTACAAAATTTACTTCAGTAAAATAAGAAATAAATCTGTTTTTCAAACTTTATTATCCAGTTGAAAATCATTACAATGATGTCTCTGTAAAGTTAACCATATTTTATGAATGAAATTAGATTTATGCATCATATAGCACTAGAACAGTTTCATCATTCTTTCTCTTGTGGTACTTCAAAAGATAGAGGGGTGAGCTCCTTTAATATATATCTAGTTACAAGCTTCTGAAGATCTCTGGCTGAAGGTCAGATGCAAGTTTCATTACACAAAAGCTAGCTTCTTTTATTTATTTCCAAATTTTTGTTTCATAAAGCAAATCAATAAAAACTTGGTAAACTCATCAGTCATTTATATTGCACTACTGTACTGTACAAAGGTATTGCTTTATAATATTTGATCTTTATGTATTTTCCATGCTTTTCTATTTTGTAACTGAATAACCTTTTAACATGCAGCATAGAATTGAATTATTGAAAGTCCATGGCTACATGAACAATGCTTAATAATATGCAAATTTTTCTGTCCTCCTGAAATTTGTTTGATAAAAAAGCAGATTTCTGTATCACTTTTCAGCCTTGCTCACATTTGGCTTTGTGTGACTTTAATGGAATCCAGCAATTATCAAAGAGGACAAAACTGCAGGTTCACTTTCATGGAATAGTTTTGGATACTGTGCTTAAGGTACCCCGTCTACGTGTGTATAGCTCACTCCAACACTTCCAAATAAACACCCTCAATGCTTCCTATTCTGTCTCCCTAGCAACATCTCCTCTACTCTGCCCTTGCTAAAGCCATTGCTGCTTTCTTTCTTTTTCTCTGTTGGATTCCACCTAAGAAAAAGATGTAGCAACAGTGATGAGGTTTGGGTCATTAAGCAAGGCATAGTTAATAATGCCTTTAATAAATTTAGATTTTAATATAGGAGATTTCTGGTAGAAATAGGTGCTTAAAAAGAGGCATTTCACTATTTTTTAAACACAAACTTCTGATAATACTCATTTCTTCCCAATTAGTCTTGGTAAGTATTCTTTCAGGGGCAAACAGCTGTTCTCCAGATCTAGTAAAACCTGTTCAAAGCACAATACTTTATGAAGTCTCATGTAGAAATGACCAGGCCTTTAGTCTGAAGATGTTAATCTAGCAATTTAATAGTTTGCTGCTTTTTAATTTTGTCATTTAAAATATAGTCTTTACATTTTTTTTCATATTGAATTTTGTTCAAAGATCAGTTGGAGACAGAAAATACTCCATTCAGTGTAGCCAAAATAATAAATCCATCATGAAAGAATATAAAACTTCTTCTTACATGATTTCAGCAGGTCTTTCTTCCAGACCTAACATGATGAAATTTCCTTTGGGTTAAGTAATAAAAAAATCTCAAAATAAATACACAAGTTGCATAAGTACCTCACTCGTTCAATTAAAAATGGATTCCAGAGGTATTTTATGATGCGTTGTCAGATGGCTTGACAAGACACTACTACCTCCTAACAAAGATAAACTTGAAAGGTGCAACTCATAAGCACAAAATATATTAACGCAAGAATTTATTTACACCGGTGTTACCAGTGAATTTTTTTCAGGATCAACTCAGAAAATATTACTGATGGTTCAGTGATGTTAGCATGGGAGCAGATAAGACTACTATGCACAAAGGAATGTGAGGACAACTCACAGAAAGCAACTAATGCCAAAGACCATGATCAACTATCTTCATTAAAATTACATACTTTTTAAATGTTTCCATTAAAAATTTGGTCGTCAGTAAATTCTTTTAGAGGCTATGGCTCTTTTTTTTTTGTTTGTTTGCTTGGTTTGGGTTTTTTTGGTTGGTTGGTTGGTTGATTTTTGTTTGCTTTGGTTGGTTTCTTTTAATTTGTTTGTTGGTTTGGATTTTTTAATGCTTTTTTCTTTCTTTTAGCTGAGGTTTTTTGAGAAAAATGAAGCTATCAGTACTGTTTAGCCTCAATATTTAAGGTAGATAAATACTTTTTCTAACATGAAAATTAGGATACTCCTCTAGATTAGAGATCACCTGGATGTTCCTGGTGAATTGATGAGAAAAGATGGAATAGGTGTCCTTTCTTCTGCCAAAGAAGACTGAAAAATATCTTGAGTTGATATTCCTACTAGTAATACTACTACTACAAAATATTTTCATGAAAATATTTCTAACAAATCCTAGTTTTCTGAGAGTATACTGAAAATTGAATCACTGAAATAATTCCTAACACTGTCTACTTAGAAATATTAATATATTCTTCTCAACGATAAAGACAGTGTTAACCCAGAGAAAGCTGCTCTGATATAGCAGAAATAACTTGTACTTACTATTTTCCCCAAGTTTATTTTTAAAATTACAGTAGCAATTGAATTGCTGGTCTACAATATCAGTAGCAAATTGCATATGATTGGTATCTACTGCAGCGATTTATAAGTAAGATTCCCCATGAGCTTAACAACTATGACAGTTACTTTAAAATCTGAATTGTTTACACTGCCGTGGCTGCATATACAGTGCTGATTTGTCAGATTGTATTATTTGACAAAAATGCCTTAATTTACTATTGAGAGGAGGACCATAGTGTCATAAGGAAGAGATGACTGTGGACTGCTCACAGGTGAACAAACAACTGAGTATCTTTATTGTGGAATTCACAGCACTCCTCAGGGTAGGAGCAAAGATCTTCTTTTCAGGTATGCTCTTCTGGCATACTTTCACTGTGCAGCTTCATGGTCTCTGAAGGAATTTATGCTTTATTCTATCCTAGGCTTCATTACCACAGAAGACCCACTTTTGAATAAAACTCCCCAGAAACTGACCGTTGTATTTAAAGCAGTTATGCCTTCAAGGTCTACTTTAAACACTTTCTTAAATGACAGCATTTATTCCTTCCCAATTTTCTTTGATATGTCTGTCATTTGTGTACTGCTCAACCAAAATCCCCCATTCTTTTGGCTGAGCCTTTATGGATGTGCATTCCAGATGCTACAGGACTTGTAACTGGTCGTTTGGCATCCCATCTAACTCAGAGTAGATTTAGTTGTGATCTTTGCTGGAATACTTTCAGCTGAAAAATACAACATCCACAGTTTTCATATTTGTACGGTAGCATAATAAGCATTAAAAGGCCCATTTTTTTATTTGATAGAACACTTTACACCATCTTGATATTATATTTTTTTCATAAACCAAACAAGGGGAATTCTAGCCTTCTAGAAGTTAAGTCACCAAGCTTGCTGATAGAATTATTCAAAAATTTTAAGAAATTATTGTCTGGACAAACAAAACTCAAGTTCTATGAATGGATTTTGATTGGTCCCTTAAGGGACTAATTAATAGCTACCCTATTTGTTAGTCCGAAGTTGGTTGCAAACTAGCAAACCGGTCTACTGAACACCTCCTAGAACTCTCTTGCTTTGAGTGTACTCAATATTTGGAGTCAAAAATCTTGGAGGGTCAATCAAGTGAGTATAGCAATTAAAAAAAAACCCAAACCAAAAGCAAAACCCCTCAAAAAATAAAACCAAGAACCGCTAATGAAGCATATTTCCTACTAGAAAGACATGATGAGAATTAGAACTGTGAAGAATTTTTTTAAGTTGCTTTAAGTTTGCTGTTTATGATTTTTCCAGCTATTTTTCTCAATAATGGAAGTCAAGTATGTAAAAATATCTGAGTTGAATGAGTACAAAGTTTTCTCTTAATGCACATTCTTGGATATATTAGTATACTACTGATGCTTATATTACATTTTATGCAATTTCTAACCTTTAAAGGGTAACAGAAGAGATTTATGTGATACAACAGCAGGGTGCTTTAGTCCCATTGTTCTTTGTGTCCTGATGCTTCCGCAAAAAGTAGGATAAAGTTTAAAGTTTACTATTGATTGAAACCTCATTTTGCCAGGCCCAAGAAGCAAAGGTGGTAGATAACTTCAGCAGCTACAGTGACCTTTGGCTTTGGGATGAGCCGTATCTTGACTTAAGGTGATTTGTACGCCCCCAGTTTGAAAATATTCAGGAGACATGGGACACAATTCTGAACAGATTTGAAGGGCTCTTTCACTGAGAATTTCTGTGGTCATAAAACAGAGTAAACACAAGGTCATTTTAGATGCAGGAATCGAGGGAAGCAGATGTGACCTTAATGAGGATTTTAGTAGAAAGCAAGACATGCTGAGCTCATGCCGACAAACTGGCTGGTTCCAAAACCAGGTTTAATCAAAATAGTAATCATTCTACACAGCTTTAATTAAAAGTTGCACTGTTGTCTTAATCTCTAGATAATGGTGCAATTATGTGAGTGGACAAAAATAAGTATTAAGAACTACAAGCGAGTTATTCAACAGGCTGATTTAAATTATCACCTGCTAGTAAAGGAAAAAATGTTGTCAAAGCTTATGGCATAACAACCAAATTAAAAATTAAACTTACTGCAAAGTAAAAGAAGGCCGTGTTTTTACAGCTGCAACACAATCTGTTCTGAGCTCACAATTCACAACAGGTATTTCCAATAATAATGAATTTCTTTTATGGTGAAGTGTCTGCAAGTATTTCGTATGCATAGGGAGAACTAAGCAGCAGCTCAACTTTAAGTACTGCATTGCCTACAAGTATTTACCTTCCACTTAATAATCAACAAGAAAAAATAATTAGGATGTTTTCTTCTTGAGGGGATAATAAATAATCCTACTAAATGTGGTCAGGCACAGAAACAAATTATCTTTGAAAGCTCTAGAAATTCCTAGGACAACATATAAGCAAACAATTACACAGTGAAGGCTTGTAATAGGTCTTAAAGTGCTTAAATCAGTCATTCAGTCACTACCAAAGGGTCTAGGCTTACTAGTGAAGCTTCAGTACATCACAAACTTCAGCTCTTTCAGCCTGATATTTGGAATAGGAAACACAGACCTTCTATAGGAGAGGGGAAAGTAGCAGTTTTCAGAAAGGGCAAATAAGATGAGAATGAGCACCAGTGAGGACTGGAGCAATGTCAGGTTTTTCAAATGAGATTCAGCTTTAAAAAGAATGGGATCCACTGAACTATTCAACCTGAAATTAAACCCCCAACATTTTTGACAATGCAAGCCAAGACACTGATCTGAATTTTTGGGTACTCACTCAGACCATAATAATGATCAACAAATAACTTAAAGTACACATCTAGCTCCCAGTCAAGCAGAAAAAAATTACATTGGTGTTATGGAAGTTTCATTGGATGACACTATTATTTACTATTTTCCTCCAAATTATTTCAATGTAAAAGAAGGAAAATCTAGGAAGACATGGAAACAAATACATGAAATGAGATTGCTGATGAGAGTGAGGTTCTTTTCAGATAAACTTGGTACATAATAGAGGATTTTGATCTCTCCTTGACCTCCAGTAAAAGGTTTCGAAACAAAGTAGTTCCCTGAAAGATAGGATGAAATTCCTAAGTCTTGTTACACCAGTATTATCTTCTATTTCCACATACAAGCAAAAAGCATTCATACAAAACATAAAGTCAAAAGGGTGCATGAGGGAACTGCCAACTTGTTGTCTCAGAGCCTCATTTTTGCTAGCCTGGATGTATTGGCACAAGTTTCCTTTCATCCTTTCATACCATGCACTGAGGTAGCTGTGGTTTGCAGAGCATGGGTTACTGAAGTGGAAAGGGCAGAGAAGAGTTGCAGCAGCTCACAGTGTAAGAATGACTTAAAAATTACAAAGAATAGCACCAGAGAGCATTTTCTAGGGTAATGACACAGAGTTAAGAAGACTGATAACAGAAAATGAAGTAGATTTTCTGTTAATCTGTATTATTGATAATTTTATTTTGTTCCCACAAAAAGCAAATTATAGTTTCATATATGTCTCCTGACTCTGCTGTCATGGGGATCAAGCTATATTTTGTAGGTCTACTTTTTGTTGCTTTTTTTTTTTAAAACATTAGCATTGTGGGTCAAAGGTAGAAAAATGCCTAAATATGTCTATTTTTCTTTGTATCCTTTCTAAACCTGAAGTTAGGCTCTAATTCCGGTCAATGGAGAATTTTTATTTCTTTAATTAAAACATTAGAATTGACACTCTTAGAGTGAAAAATGTTTGTTCTCATTCCCTTTACTGATATCTGCAGAGTTTCAGTCCTTCACATTTTGCAGCTTTCTCAGTACTGACCTTCATTCATTCAAAACTTGTTAAATGCTTATCTGAAGAACATAGGTTTGAAATGTTGAATCTGACATGTAGTAACCTTTTTCTGGATGAGGAGCAGTCACACACCTTTGTTTTGAAATAAAGCATCTTATCCTTCTCAATTCTTTAGTTCTCCTTTGCAAGAACATTATATTCCTATATTAATCAAGAGTGACTACACAACACTTCAAATCCAGCATTGTTTTATCTATATTCTTGATAGTGACCAGAATTTGATGGGACAGTGAGAGATTTCAGTAGATCAGAAGTAGGATTGAATAATATTATTTCTACTTTATACCTTGACAGAATGACAGGGCAGTTGTCTACCTCCTGAAATCTCTGCTCATTTCTCCAGAGGTAGAAAGATGTTAGCAGATAAGAGCAGGTATAGATTACTGTCAAACCAATATAATTTTTATTTTTTAATTTGCAAGAAAACAACATCACAGAATGCACATATAAAGATGTGTTAATATTGAGAGCTTTGCAATTTTTCTGTTTCGTGAAGTAATTTCCTTTCTTTAAAGAATAATTGAGAAACCACCCACTCAATATCATAATACATTTCACAAAAGAGGCATATCTGCTCAACCCCAAGATCTGTGTTCTAGATCTTGGACTTGGGCTGCATCTGTTTTTGACCCCTGTCATGCAGGTTGGAAGACATGCTCTGCAGATAATTCCTTTTTAGTGTCTCATACATATATATACATTGTATATATATTTTGTATATATACACCTGGAATTTTATAGATTTTTATGTCATATTAAACCAGTCAGAAACTCCTTATTTACAACACAGTGAGAAGTTTTAAAAGATACAAACATCATAACGTGCTTGATTTCTAGGTGTTCAGTGTAGTAGCCTGAAAGAAAGATACCTTTGCAAAGGTCCATCACCTAAACTACATTTATTGACTTAAAACAGCATTAGAAAAATAATTAATCCTGCAGACATATCTGAAAGTATTAACAGCTGTTACCTGCTGATCTCAGTCTACTAAAAGAGCCTTTTACATGAATTTGTGTTTGTACTGCTTCCATTGAAACAATGTGTAAGCACCAGCTTGAATCACAGCATCACAAAGCAGGAGTTCATTTAAAGTATGACTAAAAAGAAATATATATAACTATAGAATGCTACATAAAAGCTGAATTTAAAAGATTGCATATGTCATGATGCATATATAGCATGAAAGGTGATAATTAGGTAATAAATAGCCATAAAACTTCCTGAGAAACAGGAAAACGATTTAATGACAGAAAATGTGATATCTCAAGTTTCCTTCAGTGAGTATCCCTGGTTCTTCTATCAGTCGCTATTTACCAGGGGACAAAACATGCAAACAAGTTTAAGATCATTAGCCCTTTGTAAAGCTTACGGAAGTATTGTAGGGAAGATACACAATGACAGGTCAGTCACTAATCCAGAAATGTTGGACAGCAGTGATCTACTTGTATTTGTTCTGGTTTCAGAGGGAAATACCGAGAATTAACACCCTGGTGGTTGCACATGACCCTGTTGTGGAAGATCTATTGTTAACATATAAACAACAGTTTATTAAGATATAAATAATTGTGTTAATTTTAGTTGCATAAGTTAATGGAAAGACAAAATGGCAAGAAAGAAGAGATGCCCTCTATGTGCACTGCTGATTATTCTTAAAATAATTTTCCCCTAGGACTTTCTTGTGTGTGACAAATTTCCAGTGGGAGGTTCCTGATTTTTTTTTGACATCAACCGAAGTTTGTGCCTCTCTTTGTCAGCTTTTCCTTCTCAATAAAGCTCAGCTCTAAGACTTTTAAACAGAAGTATGAAATACAATTAATTCTACAAGGTTTTATATCAGTTTTATATTTTATTATCTTATTTCACTATGAGATCATAATAAGGACCCTGAGGTATTTATTGGTGAAAAGAAATATGATCTTGTTATAGAACTTATTTTTCTAAGTGGCTGTGGAAATTCTGAAAGCTCAGTAAATTCACAGATTCAAGTAATGTTAAGGAGAAAAAGGATTATAAGCCTGTGTAGCACTAGCCAGTACAGTCCATCGATCCTAATTATATTTTATCAGACATTTCTTGCAATAAATGCGTAAATCACAACAATATGGAAGTCCGCAAATTGCATTTAAATTATCATTGTGATGGTGCTATGTTGCAGTGGGGATACTGCAACACGCATATATCAAACCAGGAGTCCCGTGGAAAGGAAATATATATGGACAGACAGATTCTTGCTAGCTGTTTCAGAGATGTTTATTTCTCCAGCCGCATGGCCGGGGCTCTGCCCAGGAACTGTTCCAGTCACGGGACCAAGGGTCCTTCTGCCCGCGCAGGGAACACAAACCAACCAATGGGAACGAGGCTGAGCAGGGGCAGGGAAGCCCCGTGTCTGTGCCCTCAGGGCCCCTCTCCCAGGGCTACACGGCAGGGGAGGGACCCCAACAGTGCTAGAACTGAGACCTCAGAGCAGCAAGTGTCATGCTTGTTTTGGCTCTGTTGGATAGTCCAAATAAAAAGTCACCACCAGGTTATCAGCAGCTTTTTCCTCTTGATAAGCACTAACAGGGTATTGGGGGCTGTAATCTTGAATTATACAGCCTTTTTCCTTGTGGAGTTTCAGCCTAGAGTGAAAAAAGGAACAAGATTCAGACAAGTGCGTTGCTTCAGGATAAGCATGACTCAATATATTTATGTGTGGAGGGCTGTGAGCTCTTGGCACAAGAGCTCTCTGTACTGCCTTGGAGGAGAGAAGCCTGAGGCCATAAAGACTGCCCAGAGAGAAGCAACCTTCCTCCAGTCTTGGTGACAAAGTGAACCACCCCCAGCATGTCTTGTTTCTATATGGTAATAGCCTGTACCCAGTTGGCTAATTGGTTTCTATCCCACCCCCTGCCTTTCCCATAAATGGCACTGCTTCTGCCCCTGACTAGGGAGCGTTTGTCCCTGGCCTTACTTTCAGGGGGGCTGCTGGACAATAAAAGCTGCCTCTGTGGAATTGCCAAAAAAGGCTCATGTCTCTCTGTCCTCGAGTTCACCTTGGGTAATTTCACACAGAGCTGAATCACAAGAGCTGGAATCATTTGTAGCAGAGAAGTTTCTACACCTGCTGAAATCCCCTGCTGCTCAGGCAGGCCTGCCACTGTCCCTGGAAGAGCTGTTCTTTGCAGGACACTCTCTCTAGGAAGGTCGCAGCACACCAGTGCTGGCCAGCATCGGACCCCCTGCGATATATATGTATTTAATTAATTTTCAGTTTTGTTAAGCCTAACTTAAATAAAATTGCTTCATGTCCATGAAGATTTTTTTTTTATCCACTGGCACACAAATTTCCATTTCAGTTAGAAGAGAAAGCCAAGTAACATTCACTGAGGTAGATATAAGAAGACAGTAATTAGTTTGTATCAATGTTGGAGAAAATTTAAAATTCTACCAAGTTTTAATGATGGCTTTGCCAACAACATTATGTGGCAAGTGTATTGACTAGGTCATCCTTTAAAAATAACAGCACAAAATGTTAAGTCCAGCTCCAAGACTCCAGTCCCAGGATTTATATGCATCACCATTTGCTACCTTTTAATTTCTTACCATTTACTCTGTATGTAAGAGATTAGTTAGCCTTAATTATAGAAAAATATCCATATTTGGTGTCTTTTAAGGATGATTACTTACTGAACTTACATTCTTCAAACACTTTTCAAAAGGAAAGTTTAGTCTCAACTTTTACCCCTAAAATGCATCCTCACTGCAGCCCTTTAAAGTCTATCTGTGTCTGTAACAGACTTTTCTCTCTTTAGAAGTAGTAAATACCATTACTTAATGTCAAATAAAGATGAAGACAGCATCCTGAAAGAAATAATCTCATAAAGCTGCTTCTCTTCTTTTAGTCCAGATACAATAACGAAAACTCTCATTCCACTCAAGTGCCTTAAAGACAACATTCAGGACAATGAGATTTTTAAATTCAGGTTAATTTGCCTCCCATAAATCAAATAACATGCTGATTCAGTAACATGGACGATTAAGTGCAAGGACACAAAGTGAAATAATCATTTGTCAAAAGAAGGTTTTAACCATTACAAAAAAAGTAATAACATATTGTAATACAATAAGTACAAAACATTTCTAATTTTGAATGTTCCTGAAATAAGTGAGTCATATATAGGAAGATAATAATTTCTATATGAATCTAGTGAGCCTCTCCAAAAAGTATCCTTACAAAATTAGGCCACCAAAACTATGCGTCTCTTTTTTATCTTAAACAAGTAACACAGTCTTTCTACTTAGAAAAGCTACATATTGAGAAAACAGATCTATCTCATAACTCACTACGAGCTTGATTTTACTCTCTGTGCACCAAGGAGTAATTCTTTGTACTCATATTATTAATAGTATTTTCAGATATGCCACAAGTAGTACTGCAAAAAAAAAAGTCTCTCACAGACAGAAATTCCTGCAACTAGAAGACCTCTGGCCTATTATTCAGGTCTAAGAGCTCCTCTGGGAAGACTCATCTAGGACAAATTTAGGGATAGTTTAAATTGTCCCAGTGCCCACTGGATACAAACATTAATAAGAGTTCTACAAATGTTGTTTACTTCCTGTAAATGAAGAACTAGAAGTTTTTGTACAAAGAATCTTTATTGAATTTTATAAATTAAACTATAATAAGCAAATAAATTTGTTTTTAAGATCCACAACCAAGTAATATGAAAAGCAAATTCCTGTAATTTTCACTTCAGTTGTAAAATATTTCATGTGTCCCCTCATGTTCTATATTTTTAAAAAGAGAAGAGGTTTTTAATAGATGTGTGTGTATGTGTTGGGGGGGGGGGGGTGTCAGCAGTTATCCTTTTTACCTTTCACTTAATTCCAAGATATTTCAGCCAAGCGGAGTTTAGATTAAAGTATATAAGTATTTGGTATATTTAGTCTGTTCCTTCTTTTTCTATTAGGTTTGCTTCCACAGATTATTTCCCAAACAGACCCATAGTTATTGTGTTCTTTATTTGAATGCTTTATTATATTTATTTATGTGATTAGTTAGAGGGCTAGCAGAAGTTCTTAAAATTAAATATACTTGTACTTCCACAAATCCCGTGCCATCAATCCTGCCTCCTAGAAATAGGAAAGGACAACAGCAACAATAATCCCTAAGTGGGAGAGGCAAAAAAGATGAGCTAAGAAATTATCTTTGCAGT
This sequence comes from Corvus brachyrhynchos, assembly GCF_000691975.1. NCBI lineage: Eukaryota > Metazoa > Chordata > Aves > Passeriformes > Corvidae > Corvus > Corvus brachyrhynchos. Next base: position 3,664,839 of record NW_008236767.1, read on the forward strand.
TTGTTGCAGAATTATATCACACAGAAAGAGTAGAACTCACAGACTGCACAAAATACTTCTTTTTATGTATGTCTGGTTTTTGGTGGAGATACCAAAGTTATTTTGTTGAACTGTGAATTAGAACTAATTAGAGGGTCTTAGCACATTCACCTTCATTAAAAAAACCCACTAACACTTATTATGTGGGGCAACTTCAGTACCATATGAATGCATCGAACTGGAAAACTCAATCCACATTTTTTTTATATGATATTAGGGCATTGTCAAGCCAGATCATTATAGCAGAATACAGAATTCAGTGTATTATACATACTATTAATTATTATATATATTATTTCATGTACACATACACAGAGTTTGTATGAATTCACTTTGCTATAGCCCAAATCATCAACCACCTTATACAGAAAAAGAGAAATTCAGCCATACACTCTCTAATTGCAAATATGCGAAGAGAAATAGGAAAAGCTCCTCCACACACCTGTTTTGGAAAAGAGCAGACAATTGTTTACCATCAGGTTGCTTCAACAGATGTCTTTACTCAAATTTATGATAGCTCCTATATAGCCAGTATTAATTGTCACTCAGAGATTATTAATTGTCACTCAGATTCATCTGAAATGAATTTACATCTCACATTCTTGATATGCTCACATAAAATCTTAGGCAATTTATGCCTAATTTTGTGTAATAGGCTCAGATCTGCCAATCCCAGTTTTTGGAGCTGGTACTTAGGGGTAATTGATCTTTTATAATTTTTACTTCCAGAAGGAAAGCATAATTTAAAAGTCTGGAATCTGATTTTTCATATCCTTTGTGAAGTTCATTGTGCTCCTAAGATTTGAACATGTATTTTATCTTATCATTATTCATTTCAAGAGGCAAGACAAATTCTGTGGTCTTAATTCAATCTGCTGCTGATAGCCAAGCTGTATTACATAACCAACATTTGGAGCAATCTACTGAGATTTCTATTTTAGTCTGGAAGAATGACAGTCAATCCCAAAAACATGCATATGGTACTTTTTGGTTCTTTTCTTCTCTGACCTCTGCTGTACTTCACTTAGCTCAAAATCCCACAAAGTGGATTCTGTAAGAAGGCAAGAATGGAAGAAACTGCTCAATTTAAGATCTCTGAGTTTATTCCAGATTTTTTCTTAGTGTTTGAAGTCATCATTTAAAATTAATCCTTTTAATCTTTTGCTTCAAATTTATTTTAAATCAAATAAACCAGCCAAACTCCAGTCCTTTCTTTCTCCAAACATGCTAACATTTTCTGAAGTTTCATGTCCCATCTGTTTTCCTGAACTACTGTGACTCTATCTTAATTCCATTCAGAACAAAGGAAATATGTTAAGAGAGTAGTAACATTGTTTCCAAGAGAGGCAGAATAGAAGCACCTTTATTTACAGAAGTCTGGTGCAGAGCATTCCTGGGCTACGAAGGAAACTTTGAGCAGCAGTAGGATAACTATCTCTAACAGGATGCTGAGGAAAGCAACATTTAAAATTATTATTGTTGTTGTTACTATTATTTCTACTGCTATTATTATAAATGAATACTCACAGAAGACATTTATAATGGAATTAAAAATGAATAACACAAGAAGTTCAGTGTAAATCAGAGCTGGATCACTTACATTTCCGTGTCCCAGAATCCTCCTCTAAAGTGAGGAATAATCCTTCCTCATTATACCAAACCTTCTAAAGATCAAAAGACAGCTGTGTTAGTTCCAGATGAACCAGTAGGATTTATGTGGCCTTCAGCTGGAATGGAGCCAGTGGCGTGCCAGGCTACCTGGTGTGTCATGGAACTTGCCAAGAGATTGATTATTTTTAGATAACACCTGCAGAGTCTGTGACATCTTTATCGGTCTAAATTGTAAGCTTATTTTAGATCAAGGAGAACAGCACTTACTTTCATCTGTGGTCTCTATTTTGGTTTCTATATGATTTATGGAGTGATTTATAATAGAGTAATTTTTGGGATAAGTGGATTAAGATGGTCTCTTGCCTTCTGAGCTGAGGCTCATTATAATTATTCTAGTCATTTACTAGATTTCTGATGCAAAGTTGCCTTTATAGAAATACTAATTTATCATTTTTAATGATTTGCAATAATTTGCAATGATTTGCTCTCCAGTAAGCCAAATTGGTCAAAAACCTCTGGATTTTCTTTAATATAGTTTGCTAAAATGTTGCCTTCGACAGAAACTTTAATAGATTTTTTTTTCTATACATGTTGCCAGTTTCAAAGAAGGTGATGTTTTTTAGGAATTAAACACCCTCACCTGTTATCTATTAAAGAGTCTCAAATTCAGTTAGAAAAAATGTAATACTTCCCACTGTTAATACACAACCAGAAATTAAATAGATTGCTTTGTGAGAACTGAGCAATATCCCTACTATATCTATCAACACTGATTAAATAACTATACATTAAGAAATCACATTACATAGCTCAACAGTGTAAACTAATGAAGATGAAGGATTGTAAGTATCTCCAGTTTTCAGTATCTTCAAGATCTTTTTTCTCCTTTTTCCAAATGCTTTTGTGATGTTTCACTTTTAGTCAAACAAAACAACACAGAAATGATCACAAATTATCACTTTCCTTGGAAGTGAGTTTGTTTACATTTTTGCATCTCAATTATCTGCTAAAAATCCTGATTAAATTTCATCTAAGTGGCTTTAATTAAATAATTAAATAGGACAAGTATAAAGTATAAAAGGACAAGTAGATTCCTAAAATATTTTGAAATGCAAATCTCCTCAAATGAGACAGAAAAAATGAAAGCACAGCAAAATTTGTGTTAGATTTTTCTGCTGCTAATATTTATCTTTTTTTTTTTATTTTCAACGTCAAGCATGCAAATTCAGTTAGCTCAGTGCTGACATACAGGAAATAGTTTTTTCATATCTTAGTAATATTGTGCATAAAAAATCCTATGTTTTAGTGCTGGTAATAAAGGTGAGTAATATAATCTTAATAATAACAAAACCATGAACTGGGAATTTGGTATTGCAATATAAAATGCCTATTTCCCAAAACCTAATTTGTTTCTAAGAATGTATATAATATCTATTCCCCCTGTTCCTAAAAAGTCTTCCACCATATTTGATTGTTTCTTCCTGCTCAACACAGTCCAGTTTGACTTCCTTTAATTCAGGATAGAATGCATTTATCCTGATATACTGTAGAATGAGCAAAAATAAATATTTGCTTTATTGTTTTGTTTTTAACATTTCCCAATTCAGTAATTCTACATTCAAGCATGGACCTTTATGCCAAGCTATATGGTGCATTACAATATCAAGAGAATGCTGTAAGGGCTCATAGGCCCTTCTCACTTTCTTGGCAGATGATATATTCTCCTTTTATAGAAAGAGACAGAGAGCTACTCTTTTAAAGCTCCAGTTTTTGAGACTTTTGGAATAATGCTATAAATTCATCTCATTATTGCCATTTCCATCCATCCCTACTGCTATATGTGGAAGGGTTGTCAAACAAACAAGGTGTTTTATTCAGTGAATCTTGATATATATCTTTTCTATTTTACTGAGTCCTCAAGTACCTCTTCTGAAATGTCTCAGCTAATCACAAATCCTAATTATGACTTTAAGATATGCAATCTATGAGACTCAGACATTTTAAATGAATGTAATTTAATAGAACACTTACTTTCTCATTAGCAGAGATAAATATGCATGATCAAAAGTGTTTTGTATGCAGGTTATATACTCAAAACTTGTCCCTAAAGGCTGCCCTTAACAGAAGTTCTTTTTTTTATCAGCAGTGTTAGAGATGAAAACAAGATATTAAGTTGACTTTTATCCTTTTTTTTTTGTCTTCTCATACCGTATTTGACCAAAAAGGTTTTTTTGGTTTTTTTTTTTCAGATTTCAGCAAGACTGTGCAGCAACAGATGGAAGTCTGTTAAGTAAAAAGGGCATAAAATCCAGCCCTTTGGATTGATCTGTTCAGTTTTCCAATATGGCTTTCCATAATGGTCACTACCACAGTGGATAGTATGGATTTGTCATAATGGAGATATTATATTATGAGAAAAGAAATTTCAATGGCCATATTTGAGATCTTGCAGTTTCTATCTATGCCATGATTCTGCTTATCATGTATTAGGTGTGGAAATGGCAAATGTTAGCTATCCTGTATAATAAAGAACTAGGCAAGGTATCTTAATGAAATAAACTTACCGTCTCATGTAACGGACTGGAACAAAAATACATAGAAAGACAGTTTTTCCATTTAATTCCTTAATGCTTTCTCAGTATTGAAATGAAGCATGGATTGGAAGAGGCCAACTCTTCTGGTGCCTTGTATTCCCTGTTAACCAGGGGATCTGGCCCAGCCATGGATTTATGAGAGGCAGGTGCTGTTTGACCAACCTTATCTCATTTCATCACCAGGTGATTTGATTTCTAGTAAGGAATACGTAAGAAAGGTCAGTAAGAAAGATGACACAACTGCAAAGTTACTGTAAGAATAAAGCTGACTTTGGAGATTTGCATTCAAGGAGGTTCCAAAGAGTGGAACAGACGGTGAGAGTGCAATGTGGGGTTAAAAGGACTGTGTTTTGCCAGGGTTCTTACCATCATATCAGTTCTGAGGAAGAAAGGCAAATTTTTTACAGGTCCTGGCACCAGAACATTTCGGATTGCTGCTTATAACTTTACCCCAACCAACTTGAACCTTTTTTTGTTCTCAGTTAACTATGGATGTGCAAGTAGTGTCATTAGATGCTATCAGTGTCACATTAAAATCACTTAATTACCCGCCACACAGATAAAAATGCTATTTCAGGATTCAATATTAAAGTTTTCATGCAAAAATTTTTATGTACTGCATGTTATTAAACCATACTCTTGGGACATGGACATCACCTTACATACATGTAACAAAGCTCCTAATAAAGAACTGGAAAATGTGCAGACAGAGGAGGCAGGAATAATAGGTCTTCAAGATTTTTCTTTGCATGACAAATAGTTTCAGCTTCCTATCAAAGCTTCTGAGAAATATATTTCATTACAACTTGTTTGAAGAGATTAAAAAATAATATATTTATATATATATATATGCACAGTTTTATTGATATTTTACGTGTTATATCTATGTGTATGTATGTCTAGTCTGACATATTTTTATGTATAAGTCCTTGATGTGTGATGACAAAAAATAGAACTTTATGCCTGATTCTTCTTTAGCTTTAATTCTCGATTTCTTTATAAATAATCAATAATTTTTATATTGGGAAATGTTGTCATCAGCACTGTATTTATTTATTTTTATTTCTCCCATGTGTTTTGTTTCTCTGACTTATTTGTTTGGTTCTGATTTGTTGCTGTGAGCACCTGGGAAACCCCCACCCCCCACAGTATTTTGAAAAAAATAAAACACAGGAATGAATGTTTAATTCCAGAATATTAAAGTTTAACAAGTATTGGTTCTTAAATTCAAGGCCATTAGTGATGAAGGAGATGGAATAGAAAATAAAACTGAAATATCCTTTCAGTTATTGCATCATGAAATTTCACATTATTTTCACCTCTTGCACTATTAAGAGTCTTGAAAATTGTAAAACTGTTATGAAACAGGTATTTGGAAAGATTGCTTTACCTGTCTTTGGCAGAGAGTCAAGATTTGCTTCTACTTTAGCACTTCAATTTCTGCTAAAGATAGATTTTATGTTATAATTAATTTTTCTTTTGGAAAAAGCAAGTTTGATTCAAAATAATTTTAGAATGCTCCATCTTGAATTAAGTGCCTTTTCCTTGAGAACCACCCTACCCTACATTATTTTTGAAATTCTTTATTTACTGTGAAGGAGAAAGAAACAAGTGAATACTTGACTTTTCACCGACAGTGGCTGCTGAGTGAAATATATTTGGTCAGAAAATGGTGTATTACACATAGGTCAGAGTGTAACGGGTAGCAAAGTGATCTGTTGTTCAAAGGAAAGCAAACTTGAACTGACTCATGGTGAGTCTCACATATCATCCACACACACATATGCATTTATGAAAGGAACAGATACCATGATATAAGTGGATAAATCTTGTAAGGCATAAAACCACAGAAATCAGCATTTGACATCAAAGGCCTTATTTGCTTTGCATAGTGACACTGTTCATTGTTCTCGTGCAAGTGAAACACATTAAAGTCTTCTTTTGCATGGCTGTTAGCAGTTAATTCAACTAGCTCTGGTAACAACAGAAGTTTAGGATATACTAATATGGCTCAGCCTTGCCAAGAGATCTGTGATGAACCAAAGCTAGTGGGATTAGTTATTTTTACCATTTATGTGTGGAAATGTTAACATCAGAAAAAGACAGATTTATGATCTCTGATGATATATCCTCAGAGGGCCCAAGATTGGAACTCTAAAGTTCTGTCTTTTGAATCTTTTAGAACTGTAATTTAGAGTAAGTACATACTAAGTGGTTGATGGTATTAATAATTATGTTTAGGTGCAGGTTGTCAAGACGAGGAGAAAGAGAGGAGGAGCGTGAGAAAGAATTTTAACATTACTTTTAGGATAATTTGAAGCAACACATGCTCATAAATGCACTTTTCTCCATTTTGATAACTCTGTATTCTTATTGAGTCAACCAATTGTAAAATTCAGCAAGCAGCTTGATACTTGTCAGACTCTTGGGACTTAACCTAGATTCACTAACTTTTGGTACGTTAAAGACACAATCAGATATTTTTACAAAAAGTAGGCACAGGTGAAAAAGAAGCACTGCTGCTACATCCTCAAGGCTGTATTTATTGAGTCCAATCTTGAATTGTGTGACATCTCTGAACAAAATAAGATAAGTACAAATGATTTTAGATAAAGATCCCAGTGACTAACTTGCTTTAATTAAAGATGTTTCAAAAGATAGAAGAATCATGAACAAAGAGAAAAGAAATGTGCTATGTGAATTATCAGGTAATTGCTTCAAAGGTAAACTTGTAAATTTCTCAAGTGGCCTGACTAAAGTCAAATGAAAAATTATTGAGTGGATCTCATTTGATTTCAATTTCATTATTTCTATGACTATGGTTTTGCAAAATATGAAGGTTTTTTTAGACTGTTATTTATAATTATTTCAATCTGAATTAAAGATATTTAAAAGTTTCCAAGATTACTCTTTCATGTATTTCAGATGAAACCATAACTCTATTTTCAATAACATCATCAAACAGTTTCTAAAACTAATATGTTTGTGCTTGCTTTCCTCTGGTTGTAAAATGTTAAACAAATAGATCATAAAAGCTAGCAAAAGCAAAAATAAGTATAATAAACATACTGATGCTTAGAATGTGTTTCTAGAATATGCTTTTAGAGTACACAAACTTAGAAAAGTATTTAGGCCTGATGATAGGAAAATCTGAGACTCAGCATGAAGCACAACATACAAATCAGAGAAAATACAGTGAAAATATTATTTATAAATATCTTAAAAGAAGAGCCAAGCAAAGTTTTCTGATTATTGGCAGGGACAGAAAACTGACAGTGAGAGACAACGTTTGTAAGATTTTTTGACTCAAGTTGCCTTTCTGTGTTGGAGTATCAGACAATAACACTATCAATAAGTGTACATTAATTTAAGTTTAGATTAAAAATTATCTAAGCAGTCTAGCTTAAGAAAATTTTCCCTGGGTTGCTCTGAGAATTGGCTTAACCTGTCAAACCTTCAGGAGCTTCCTTGAACCTCCTATAAGACAGGTGAGATGCCAGAAGGCTGAAGGTTGAGCGAGCTAGTAACATTCATTAGAAAGATTTCTGAGATCATAGATTAGTTAGATTAACTTTTGTTCCTAAAAAATAACAGAACTAATGTTAAGTATCTACCATGAAAGATCAACCAAAAAGTATTTTTAAGTCCCATTAAGTTAACAAAGAAAGACATTTTATATACTATACACTTAAGTATATTTGAACTACCTGGTTGTTTTTAATCTTTACAGTTGTGTGATATCACTACAAAGGGATTGGTCCAGGTGATAGGAAAGGCCAATGTAGTGGGTTCAGTTTGTAAACTGGGCAGAAACACCAATTAGAGTGTAGTGGTTTGGCTCAAAATATCTATTACTTACTTATTTTCTTTCTGTGAGATAATAATTAGGAGAAAGCAAAGCAGGCACAAAACTTAAAAGAATATAAAGAAGTTTATTAACAGACCTAAAAAAAGAAAAAAAGTCTTCTCCCACTTACAATGTAAAAAGACAACTCTTGAAGTTTCCAGTCAGTTTACCACTTCTATAGTAACCTTTTTCAGTTCACTTAGGCAGAGGAGTCTCTCTTGCTCATGCTATGGAGACATCTCCACAAGAAACAATTCTCTCATGGCTTCAATGTCACAGC
>NW_008236767.1:3673252-3691234 GCF_000691975.1 Corvus brachyrhynchos
TCTCTGGGAGCATCTTCATCTCTAGCAGCAGAGGCCTTCCTCCTTCCCTGGGAGCAAGGGTCCTCATCACTTTCATCTCTAGGAACAGAGGTCTTCTCCTTCCTTGGGAGCAAGGATTCTCATCAAATTACAGCTACTGTCATTTGCTTATTTCAGCACAGGTACTTTTGCTCACAATTGCAGTTTGAACTCTTCACCCCCCCATGCTTTCATGAAATTACAACGGGTACTCTGATGTATCATAGTCCATCACCATAGCTTTACAACAGAATTTCAGCTTCTAAGCTTGAAGCATCTCCTCTTTCGCCTCCCTCAGGATTTCAGCTCTTCCTTCTTTACTGACTTTGGTGTCTCTCTGGTGTTCTCTTCACTTGCCATCACCTTTCCCTTTCCTCTGACTCGGGAGAGGATTGATGTCTGCAGGCTTCATCTGTTCTGGAGGAAACTTACAGCACTAAAGGGTTGATCTCACCTGGGCCCTGCAGCTGGAATTCGCTTATTGCGAATCACTTGTTGGTCACATGATGGGGCAGCGGCCTCAGATGAGTTTTGGCTGCACTAGGGGCTGCCTGCATGGAGCAGGACTGTGGGGGGGGACGCTGCAGATGGAACAGGGCCGCGCCACGTCCGGCCCGGCCCCACTGGGCTGCAGGCCCCCCATTACCTGTCCGAAAGCCAGAAGACTAGAGAGCTTTCCCGGGGTTTGTTCGTTCCTAAATGTGGATCACAGAGGCATTGTCAAGCTTCTTAAGTGTCTTAAAAAGTTGCCAATATTCAAACTAGACAGTTGATAGGTTCTGTTAGGTCATAGAGGAAGCTGTAAGCACCTCTTTGCAAGAGAATCACTTCCGTGGCTGAGGGAGCCTTCTTTACCTATGCTAAACCATGACAGCCAAATTCAGGGAATAACTTGCAGTGCTCAATTATCAAACTGGAAACATGTATCAGATCCATTGTAGCCTTTTGTAGGAAAAAAACCCCAAATCCTCCCTTCCCCTTCATGATACAGAAAAGTTACCAGATTAAGCAACTGGTCAAAAGTCCTTGCTGTATTTTGGATTGCTTTGTTCTGGTATTACTCAGTGTTGTATTTATCATTAATTTTCAGGATAAAAGTAGGAAATTAGAAATTGCAAGCACATTGAGGGTCAGAATAAGAATGCAAATAAACTTTTCTATTGGCATGCTTCCAGAGGGACACAATACTTAGTGGTCATCTAATTTATGGATAATTGTGTCTTGGCATAAGGTTGTATGAGTAGAAGTATATTTTCATGCATCCTGCTGCTAAAGATTCATTTAGAACACTTCAATGTTTCATATTGAAAAACACTGTCTGCTGTTTCAGGATTGTGTATCTTAAAACATTTCCTTTGAATTTTAATTTAATTTAAAATACTTCAAAGAAGTATCAGGCAATTCAGAAAATTTATCTAGAAAATTTACAGTACCTTATGGTTACAAAAGTCGGTTTAAGGGCTTTGAAGATTGTATCCATTTTAAGATTCCTGCATTCAGATATAAATTCTCAATACATTCTTATTAAATATTTGCAAAATGCTTAGATTCAGAGTTCTGGAAAAGATTTTACCTGTTAACGTAAAAGGTGCTGAATATTAGAAATGGAGACCAGATGCCAAAGTGGCACTGTCAAGCTATATAAGAGTCAGTGTAGGACACTAGGTTTTAGTCTTGACTTTAAGTGTTTTAAATTCTTACATATGCCTACTAAACATTATTTAAAGGCAGCAATTATTATATTTATCCACCTGGTTTCTTTTTTTAATGATAGCAGGTAAAATACTATCTCATCAGTCAACAATAAATGCTCACTCTTGTTTGTCTGAACAACATTTTTGGACAAAATGTCTAATTGCAACCTAGTAAATATTTGTTAGTACCTTATTCTTTTTGAACGTATATGCACGTTTGCCAACAATTTCAACAGGAGTTTTAATATTTGATCTGTTCTCAACTTCCATATGGCAGTGAACTACAACCATCTCATGTCTGGTATAACAGTCTCTCCAATATATATATGTGATCCTTCCACCTGTGTAAGGAACAGACCTTTCTCTTTCAGATAACAGAATTGGTTAGGATTTTCACAAATGCAAGATAGCTATCTGTCAGTTTCAGAGCCTTTATCCTCAGCTCCTTTCTACATCTCTTGGAGTTAAAAACAAAGCCTTTACTCTTCTTCAGGTGTCTTGTCAGAGAGGTCAAGATAAGTGTCAGGAGTATATTTATACCTCTTATCTTCCATGAATTCTGTGGATTTTCTTCCTTTACTTAGATTATTTTCATCCCATAGTACTTTTTCATCATAGTTTAAAATCTCAACAGCTCCTCCTGAGACTGCTCCTCATGTAGTCTGTTGCAACACTTGTTTCTAATTGTCTTTTTCGTATCAAGGATTAATAATTAAAGTTTTCATTAACCTTTTCTAGGCTGCTGCCAGGTGGGTCGTACGTGTCACCACAGTGTGCTTTCTGGGACTGTGTGTTTCTCTTCCCTAAGAGTCACTGTGAAAAATGACAGCTGAAATTGGTTGCGCCAAAAGTTGTGTGGAGTGAAAAGGGATCACTAAAATGAAAGATAGGAAAGATTTTCAATCAAGAACAGGGGGCACTCATCTTCAGAGAAGTTTAGTCCTTTCCTGTTTCCTCTTTGCTTTGAAAAGGAAGTAGGAATTTACTCCTTAACTGCAATGGCAAGTCATTGGAGAATTTTCCTACTGAAACTGGCAACATCACAGACTGTGATATTAGGGTTATTGAGGAAAAATAATACTATGTCTCATTGCCAGTATTCTTTACCTGGTCATAGAGCAGTGGTAATTATAGTACACCAATTTACTTTTCCATACTAGATTCAGAAGCTTGAGTTGATCGAATAAAGGCATAAAATATGTATAGTACGAATAATACAAATTTAAACCTATGTCTAATTTTTTTTTGGTCCTGTTTTTTATACCTAGGGCATGTCTTAGCCCTGAATGAGAAGAAATGGAGTGAACATAAGTGAATCTGCTACCCTTGCTCCCATACTTCATGGATGTATCCCCATACAAATGAATTCCAGGTTAGATACCATGACTGAAACACAGTTTTTCATTTCTGGTTGTTCAGTGAGATCAGATAGGGTTTGATCTCTAAAATTCCAATGTTATACAGAAAGGGAAGGAATCATTGATACAATGTGAAAGATTATATTCAAAGCTGTTCTTAAGCTCAGTGCCTCCTCTATCTACTGCGACAAAGAGAATGACTTTTCAGAAACAGAAGGGATTTTCAGAATTGCTGAACTCAGTGGGAAAACTGAGCATCTGCTCCTCTAATGATAATGTCACTGATTGTGTTCCTTAAGTATAACACTGGCTCTAGGGTGTAACTAGTTTCCATTCCTAGAATGGAAATGATTAGGTTTAGTGACTACTAAAAAAAAGGAGAAAACCCCCTTTTAGGGAAAGCAAGAAATTATCCTTGAGAATACTTCAAAATTCCACAGCATCATTAACAAGTGGATAATAATCTCTAACAATTCTCTTATAGTCTAATAGGTTTTCCTTACAACCTCATTTGTCTGTTAAAAGCTGACAGTAATTTTAATTTTCACATAACTGACATTAGCAGTATAGCAAATGTAACTGTGTTCTTGTACATATTTATGAATATCATTTTCATTCTGACTGTTTTAATTGAAAAATTGTTTATCAGAGATTCAGGGTTTCAACAAAGCTGAATGAAAGCACTGCAGCAATTTACATTAGCTCAGTTTGTGATTTTCTGGTATCATTAAATAATGAAATGAGTTTTATAAGTCTCTATGGTTTTCTTTATTAAAAATGACAGGAACATTTGTAATAATGTTAATTAGATTGTGTAGCTTTCCCTCACTGGGTTCAGCTCAATTCCGTACTGTATCATATAATGGACTATGACTTATGATACTGCTTTGAGAAAATGAAATTTGCTACTTTAAACTTGATGTCTCCATGTAATCCATTCTAAGATCTATCTGTCATAACAACATAATAGTTCAGAGGAGTGGATGAAAAATAAGTGAGTAAATGTTTCTGCTGCTAGCTATACATTGAATATAATTTTCAAAAAATGAAACACATGATCAGTGCTGTCATTTGAAATATATGCAGATTGTTAATACCACATTTACACACCACTGAACTTGAGCAGATTGCATATCTTTTTGATACCCTGCAACAAGTCATACATGCCAGTTTTCAGACAAAGTGACCTTCAGTATCCTAAAGTTTCACCTGATTGTAACCTGTTTATCATTTAGTCTAATTGCTTCCTTACCTTGACCTAGCAGTGTTCAACAGTTTTATATTTTATTTTATTTTTATTTTATTTTATTTAGTTTTCTTTTCTTTCTAATTTTATCACAATCATAGAATCACAGAATCTGCTGTTTTGGAAGGGATCCCCAAGGATCACTGGGAATGACTGCCTTGTAGTGTTAACTGAGTACTTTCTAAGTCTTTCAGCAATATGAAACAAGATGTTGGTCATTGGCAATATTCTTAACTTCCTACTGACACCTCAGACTATATTAATACATATATACATACATTGATATGAAGAGGACAAAATAAGAAAAATAAAGTTACATGCAATTTAAAAAAAACAAACCAAAACCAAAACAAATCAGCACTGGTAATCCAAACAGTTTCTTAGTCTGAACTCTTTCAGTAAGTTCATGCATCCATTGAATACCATTACAACTTAATGATCTGTCACCTCTTTTGGGTTTTACCTTTGGTTTAGAAGCAGCAATTAACTAGCTCAGTATTCCATGTGCAGTCTTAAAAAAATTGGTTTTAGATATAAGATAGAGAAGAAATTTTAGGTAAGGGAAACCTAATTTCCCCATCTCCACCAGTGTGGTGAGTTAACCTTGACACAGGCCCAAACTCCCAACCACCTGCTTGCTTGCTGCCGCTCCCCTGTGGGACAAGGAAAGAGAATGGGAAAGAGATTGCTTACTAAATGCTGCCATGGACAAAACATACTTGATTTGGGGAAAATTAATTTATTACCAATTAAAATTGATTCAGGTGGAGACAAATGAAAAGAACATTAAAGCAATATCTGACCTCCCCACTGTCCCAAGCTCAGCTTCCCTCTAGACTCTTCCACCTCTCCCCCAACTGAGTAACATGGGGTCAGGTGGGCAGTAGTCAGTACACAGCAATTTCTCTCTCCTGCTCCTTTCTTCTGACACTTTTTACCCGCTCCAGTGGATGCCTCTCCTTCTCCTTCTTCTCTCACCTTCTCTCACAATTTTTTTTCTCTCTTGTAGCTTTTTTTCTCCCCCCTGTTGTGAATGAGTGTTTTAAGTCACTCAAAGAATCACCAGTAAAGATATTGACAAAAGTAGTGTAATATTAAAATGAATGCACAACAAAGTTCATTGGAAAGGTTTACTCTATGACTTACTACATGTTTAAGGCCCAGAGAGAAAAATCAGGTTAAAATCTAAATCAATCTAAAATTAAAGTCAATGTAAAGGGATCAGTGCAGAAGCTGGGGATGGAAGAAGGGTAAGGGTAGGAAAGGTTAAGGGTAAAAGGGAATAAGGGAGAATCTCCTTTGAGTCACAAAGTTCAGAATGGACCCTCTTGCCAAACTTAGTCCTGGAACAGTTTAAAGGGGGCTTGTTGGACAGCACAAGTTCCTGGGAACACACAGTGTCTCTGATAAGCTCAAGACCAGCTTAGCCCAGGTGCTGTTCATCAAAGCCAAGGCCTAATGAATATTTCTGAGGTCATAGTGTGGCCCAAGGGGAAGAGATGAGTGTTGTTCCAGCACATCCCCTGCACTCCCTCCAGCATTTTCTACCAATTCTTGAATATCTTTTCCCAGAGGTGCTGCCATGGTGGTTGCTGGGCTCTGCTGTGCCCTGTGGTGGTTCTGTTGGAACCAGCTGTGTGTGTCAGGCATAGGGAAATTGTGGATTCTTCTTATGGAGACCACCCCTGCAGCACCCTGTTGCCAGCATCTGGGCACCTGCACCCAGCACAGTCCAAAAATCTCCACTTCTTAAGAGCCTCTAACTCTTGAAAAATGTGGTTTTGGAGTCAGTTTGTGCACAGATAATGGTGTTTCTGTTCAGCACCTCCTCTGAATAAAGGTTATGCCTTCTAAGCTGTGTTTTATATCCTATAAGAAAATAAATTACAGGCAGATAAAATAATCAATAAGCTCTTTTCTGTTTACTGTTGTAAGCTATCATGCTGTTACTTCTCATTATATATCAAGATCATCCTGATATTAATCTTTTGAAATAAACATGTATAATTTAACCACCTTTCCTGTCTGCAACAAAAATCTAATTATTTTTTATTTCACAGTAATATCTTTCCATGAAGAATAGTATCCTTTTGGCCCGGTAATACCCTCAATCTCCATTTTTCATAATAGCAAATGCTGAGAGCTTCCTGACAAGTAGATGATGTAATTAAGGTTACATTTCTTCACTACTGTTTGTGGTTTTGTTCATAGTAGACATGCACATTTTATGTCACAGAAGATTAAGTATTATAGTCTTTTCCAATGACATTTGTAGCTAAGCACATTAATATTAAAGGTCAATGTGCCTTTAAGTGGATCAATAAGAACTTGACAATATAATATATAATCATAGTTTCTTATCATATGAGGTTCTGTAGGGTTTGATTTTGTTGTCTTCCTCTTTCTCATTCTTGTCCTATACAGTAAAGAGAGCAGATAGCAAGAAGAAGACTATTCTCAAAAGAGCAATTCAGAATTATGGTCATTGAGCTCCACGGAATGAATACATTGGACTTTCCTATCACCTATAAGTATGTAGGTATCTGGAACTGTAGAGAAAAAAGAAATGGAATTCCTTTACTAAGGTACCAAAAAATGGCATTATCAGTAACAAAGGAGGAAGAAATAAGGGGAGTTTTCATTAAGTATTACAAATTCTTTCTGTAAATTACAAATTTTTTCTCTAACCATGAGGATACTCAAAGTGACGGTGGAACGTCCATTTTTAGAGGTATTCAAAACAGGATTCAAAAAGACATGGAGGAATCTGATCTAAATTTAAAGTTATGTCTGACTTTGAAGTTGACCTTGGTTTGACAAGGGGATTGCTCCAGAGATTTCTGCCTATCTGAATTAATCTGCAAGGCTATGATTCTAACAGTTTAATATCCTGAACACTGTTGTGTTAACACATGTTATTACCATGAACAGACTTCAGCCTCATTTTCACTGGTTTTTTCTCCCCTATAATACCTAGGAAAATATTGCCACTACTAAATCTCACTCTATTTTGAGGATAGAGAATGAGCCAACTATCCTAGATATACCTCTGCTTTTTGTTTCCAGTACTGTTTTGGGGTTTTTTTGGGTGGAGGGGAGGAGGTGTTGTACTTTTCAGGTCACAGATAGATTAATTTTTTTGCCTTAAAAGGCCATAAAAAACCTAGTATCTACAGTATATGCTAATCAATATAAGGAGTATTTTTAGTGTTTTATAGAGGGAATTTTATCTGACTGTCAGTCTCATTCAAGCAACAGCAATTTAAACCAATGTTTGTGTTGATTTTCAGTAGATAATTGCTTTTGATGCTCTCTAAAGGTGCTCCTCTGCTGACCACAGAGAGTCCTCAGAAACAATTTCCGAATGCAGATCAGAGAAAAATATTTGTTACTGAGAAAGCCAGTACCCTTCTATTTGTGTTTAAGACAATTTCCAAGCATCTTGTACCATCAAAAATGTCTTTGAAGGGAATGCATGTACTTGGCAGCTACCAGCTGCTGTTGCAATTCTTTTATCAAGACTCCCAGCTGATTCTTTGAAGCTGCTTAAACAAGAATAATAAATCTTGCATCAATACACGGACTCACAAAATATGGAATGGTGGTCTTGGGGTGATATGGACAGCCCATAATATGAAGGTGATACATCTTATTAATCAATTTTGTTGAGATGTAGAATGACAAAAATATGCCACAAATCCATTTTAAATTTAGAGGAAATTCAAAAACATAACTCCTTGCTAGTGTGTTTCTTGTCATCCGTAATTCCCTGACGTGTAAGTGAATGAAGCATTTGTCAGGAGAAAAATTAATTTGACATCAAAAAGAATAACTTCTAAGTGAATATAACTTTGCAGAATCACAAAGATGACTGATTTTATGCTATTTATCATCCAATTGTCATTTAATTGACTTTTTTCTTGTTTATTTTTTTAATGCTGTTCTCATGCTTGCATCCAGCCATTATTTGTTACTCTCAAAAGTTAGATTTAGTCTTTCAAATATTGCAGCATTTGGTTTTACCACTTTTAAGGAATTTCATCTTGTGATTCCCAAGTTTCCCTGACATATCCAAGAAGCTTGTACTCTTTTTGAATAGTGTGCAGTACTAATGGGCAATTCTGTTAACATTACCCACAGTATCCCTGCTGTTAGTAGTATCTATCATGTGTTACCATTTCTTTCAAAACTCTGCTGCTGACACCTGGTCTGCCTTTGATTTAAGGCTGCTTGTGAAAGAATTGACAACAGCTTGTACCAGAAGTTATGAGATACAAAATAACCTGAGCCTGGTGGTAAAAATATTCTCGTTAGACTGTGGTGTTCTTTTGGAGTTACAAGATTTGCTTGCCTGCTCCTTCTAGTCTGAAATAGTAGGCAAAATCAACTAAAAGTGTCTACAGGAATTTTTCTGCCACACCATATTTTGTGAATGATACTCCTCTGTCCTCTCATGTGTAGAGCCATCAACTAAAGATTTGAAGAAAAACATAAGCCAAAAAATCCTCACTTTGCAAGGGCAGTATTTTAGAATTCTGTACAGACAAATTATCAAATTAGCACTTTTGCGCTGCCATATTGAATAACCTTGAAAAACAGCTAATGCTTGCCACTTTTCCTTCTCAATTCCCCTTCTTTTCTGACTTTCAGTCCTACTTCAGTATGATTTAGTTTTTAAAAAAGATTGGAAGATTAAATATGCTAACCATTCCTTTGGTTTCCTTTTTTCTTCTCTGAAATACTGAATAGTCACAATATTATTTTAATCTATTGGGCAACAGATAAAGACATTTTTTATCTTTAATTTAAAAGTAATTTCTGCCTTTCTAGAGGCTCCCTCTTCTCTGCTTTTGAAGAAATAAGTCTTCCAAGTATTTATTAAGATTTAACGGGATTAACAAATCCAAAGTTCCCAACAAGAATTTCATTGCACAAAGATCTATAGCTACCCCAAATCCTTTCAGTTCAGAACTTCTCAACTGTAAAAACCAAACAGCTGGAATGTATTGTAGCTCTGATATTCCCTGATGGTTCCATAGTGTTTAGAGCTAGGCATACTAGTATTAATATTTTTATTTAACTTGTATTAAGCTCCTGAAGATCTTATTTAAATGAAGGAAAATAAATCGAATTGGAAAGGGAAGGGAAGGGAAGGGAAGGGAAGGGAAAGGGAAAGGGAAAGGGAAAGGGAAAGGGAAAGAAAAAGGAAAAGGAAAAGGAAAAGGAAAAGGAAAAGGAAAAGGAAAAGGAAAAGGAAAAGGAAAAGGAAAAGGAAAAGGAAAAGGAAAAGGAAAAGGAAAAGGAAAAGGAAAAGGAAAAGGAAAAGGAAAAGGAAAAGAAAGGTTTATTTGTGTTGTTTAAGGATTGGGGGGATTTCAGTCCTGATACTTAGCCCAGTAAGCCATGCTTCTAGGGGTAAGCATTTAATCCATTTACAAAATTTGCTTCTGGATCCAAATTTATCTAGTGTATTAAATAGATAATCCTTCCTTAGTCTGTCAAATTCTTTTCTGGCACTAAAGAGAACAGGAACTGCTGCTAGACATTTTTAAGTTAATATTTATCAGGATTTCAGAAAGGTTAGCTATTTTTTAAAAGGTTTTCCATCACTGAATTACACTTTATTTGGATATATAAAATCAGAAATGGTACTTATAATTTTTACTATAAGTGTTAAATGAGAAGTTAGGAGCTCTTTCTAGTCTTATGTTGCTTTATTAATAGACTGTTTTACATAAGCAAGGACACTTAAAGGAGCAGGTAATACAAATTGTATGATTTTCATATGAAAATTTGAAAAGAACAAATTTGAAAAGAACAAACAACTCATTTGAAAAGAACAAATACTTCTATGTTATAGAAAAAAGTCATGCTTTTCTTTATTAAGAAGGTTTGTTTTTGGCATATTAGACAGATTTTTTTTTTAAATTTGTTCTTAGTTTTAAAACATATGTAATTTATGAGGTATAGAATACAACAATGAAGCATAAGGGCATCCAAGAAGTTGATTTTAGTTTTGGCAGTAAAAAAGACTCCTATATATTGAGAAATAACAAGAAAGGAAAAAGCAAAAGTAAACAGAGGGATAAGGAGTTAGCACAAATAAAAATCAGTTTGCTACAAGAGAGACTTTCTCTCGGCTTTTGAAAATATGAGTTAATAAAATACATCTGTTTAAATAAATGTCACTTTCTACCCTGAATTCACACCCTGCATCTGAAATTCAAGCACAGAAGTTAAAATACATATGTAAGATCTCTGTGTGCATATACACTTTTTTATTTGTAACCTTCCTCTTTTGCACATTCTAAGTCTTCTGGTTGTGTTCAACTCTTCATTGCAATGAAGTTAATGTGCTAAATTCTATAAACTGACATCAGAAAAAGTCCCCAAAAATGACATGTTTAGCTGAAGCTCAATACCTTTTTTCCAAGCTTTCATATCTGTTGTGGAACATTTGGTGTTTATAGAAAGCTCCCAATTAGTTAATGTGTTGAATTTAATTAGGTCATTATAAAATAAGTGTTTATTGTAAACATAATTTGCAAAGTTCTGTCATTATGTCTTTAGAAGATTTCTGTAGAACAAACCAGACAGGCAAGAAGAGGAAAGAATCATTAATCTGAGAAAGGGGATGAGGGAGGAAGAAATTAATATTCTACTTTTTCATATAAGAATACTTTATTATTCTCACCTAGAACATGTCATACAGGTAAGCACATAATTACTCATCTCACCTTGGCTGAGGGGAGGCAACATGTTTCATCTAGACTTGTTTACTATCTTTTGGAGATGGGCTAGACAACTGTAAGAAGGAGAAAGGAAGTAAAGAACTTGTCAGGGCATGCTGAGGTAGGGAAACTAAATATCTAGTATTCTAAGTTGGTTGCTATCATTTCTGGAAGGCAGGCAGGTGAGAAAGAAAGGGAGCAGGAGAGAAAGAGAGAGAGAAAGAAAGAAAAGAAAGAAAAGAAAGAGAGAAAGAAAGAGAGAGAGAGAAAGAAAGAAAGAAAAAAAGAAAGAGAAAAAGAAAGAAAGAAAGAAAGAAAGAAAGAAAGAAAGAAAGAAAGAAAGAAAGAAAGAAAGAAAGAAAAAGAAAGAAAGAAAGAAAGAAAGAAAAAGAAAAAGAAAAAGAGAAAAAGAGAAAAAGAGAAAAAGAGAAAAAGAGAAAAAGAAAGATTGTGTCTCCAGTGAAAGGGTTTTTTTCAAATTATTTTAATCCCTACACTGAGAGAATGCAGGGCAGGATTTCTTCCTTCTCTTTGCTTAGTGGTGAATCTGAAAGATTTGACTTATTACCCATTAGATGTGGAAGTTCTTAGGAACAGTCAGGGAAATAATTTACTGAGCTAGGGGACATTGGCTGTAGGTAAAATAACTGAAGTTGTCAAAAGTTGGAGAAGGCTCTTGGCAACAAACAAGGCCAGGAACACACTGATATTCAAGAATCCCGAAGGGATCTCCACCTATCATGAGCACAACAGTATACAAGCAATGTGAAGCAGCTTCTGAGGACTTAAGTGGTTGGAAATATCTTTATCTTAGCTGTAAACTGTTTCCCTCCACATTCTCCATCTTTTGTGCTACTGAAGTATAATTTACTTAATTTATTAGTAAAGGTTTGGGGCACTGTTTTTTCGGTTTTGTTGTCTTTTTAAAATTTATATAAATTTTGTATTTACTGCTTAATACAGTTGCCATTTTGAGAACAAAAGGCACTGTCAGTTTCAAGGGTCTGAAAGAGTAATACTTTAATGGAAAAATTTACAGGTTGTCTGAAAGTGTAGGAAAAATGTCTTATTCTAAGATGAGATTTAGACTAGAAATCAATTCAACAGGCACAAAGACACAGTAGTCACACAAAACATTCAAAATGGGGGAAAAAAGGCAACAGAAGTAACTTGAGAAGGATTCTAAAAGACAAGTGTATTTACAAGATGGGATCTGTATTCACTGTGTGTAGCAAAGGAAGGAAGACAATCTGAGAATGAATGCTGGTCCATTGAGTAGTTGTCCAGACTGTTGATCTGACCTTAAAAGTATATGGTTAAACATTTATTCTCATGATACTTTAGGCTCCAGGGAAGAATCCAAGTAAGAATAATATAGTCCCATCCAAATCCAAACCACAGAAATATGTAGTTATGTGAGTGTTTTTATTTTCTTGGTTAAGGCAAATGGAATTTACAAAGTTCCATGATCTTATTAAATATTTTTTTTAAAACTATGCCCAAATTGTTTGATACAAGCAACTATCACTATTCTGAATGTGATCTAAGGGATGAATGACTGTCATATAACTGAAGCTTGAAACAGTGCACTTTGTTTCTGACAACAGTACAGAGACAAACCCATTATATTAATTTGAACGAGGAAAGGCAAAGGAGGATGAGATTTCCTCTTGCCAAAAATGAAGCCTGAAATTTTATTTTAGGTTCTCTGAACCCCAAAAAATTCTGACAAGAAGAAAGGGATAAAAAAGATTTTTCTATGTTGAAGAGGACATAGAAAAGCAAATTTCTAGTCCTAGGAATTCTTTTGACTACTACAGTCAAGATATTCTGATTAAATGAGTCTTTTTTATTCTTAGACAAATGAATTACTGATCTCATTACCATTGTAAAAACCCTTGAGGAAAAATATTAACTCTCTTGATGCAGGTTTTCTTTCTTTTCTAATTGCTTTGCACAGAGTCTGGGACTTGCTTTGTGAACAATAGTCCAAAAAATGCTTACCACTTAAAGCAGTTAAACATGGTAAGAATTAATTGTAACCAGAACTTTAAGTCTTAAAGCTTGTTTTGAAATGGATATCAGGAGATGTCTAATTTCAGGTAAAATGGAGACACTGGCAGCCCTTTGAAATATTTTTGTGATTATTGTGCTATGCCTTCTATTTCTGCCTAGCCAACATTAGGCTGAGATTGCTGATTTGACAAAAAATAGTGTTAAGTGTTGCATGAGGCAATTCTCCCCATAATGACTGTACCATTAGGATTAACACTGACTTATTTGGTAGTAGAAGGGACTCTGCTGATGAACTAGGCTGTAAGCAACCCCATTTGCCATCTTCTAGTCCTTTTTTATAACATTTTAACTTTCATAAGGTAGTGAATCACTGTATCAACAATCTCCTATTGAATTTATCCTAGCAGAGACAGCTTTCACTCCAAACTCTCTGTTCTCCACAGGAGATAATTTCTTTTTGTAATGGAAACTAAGCATCTTCTGTACTCTTTATATGTTAAAGCAGAGCGGATTATAGGATTCCAGACTTTCTCCTCACCTAAATTAGATTTGAGATGGTCACAGGAGGTGGCTGACAAATTTTGACAACCCAAAAAGAAGTCACCAAGGTAGGGTGAAAACTAATAATTTTAACAGGAAGAGATGACAGCTGGCACAAATTGGTTGCCCTTGAAGATCAATAAACTTTTGAGTGAAAAAAAGAATCCATTTTCACGTAATGTGGTCTCTCTCGTGACTGTGTAGCTCTTTGCACTTGAGTGGCAGATCATATGAAAAGAGTGGCAATTTTGAGGTGGAGTAAATGGAAAAAGGAATAGCTATCCTAATTATGAACCTCTCTAAAAATAGAGGAATATTAAGCCTTCTCCACAGTTATAAAGTGAAAGAGTCAGAAACAGAGGGAAGATATATACAGAGAATATGGGAGACCTACCATATGGATGAATGTTTTTGTTATATCTCCTTTGAGATATCATCAGAAAGGTTACAAGTGCTAATCCAATTTCTCACACCAGGTTCTCTTCAAAGATACAAATATTTTTTTAAATTTTGAAGTCAACAACAGTGTCTAAGAATTTCAATAGCTTGCTTAGTCACAAAAAAACCAAGTAGATATTTCTTCAATAGCTAGAATATAGACATTAAGAAACAGAAAAAATAAGAAAGAAAGAAAAAAGAGCAAAAAGAGAAAATAGTATAAATTAATTATGTAAAAATTAAAGGTAACTGGAAAAATTTTTCTGTTTTAACAGTATTATATTTCCCCCCAAAGAAAATAAAAGCATTTGTTTTCTACTGAAATAAGCTTAATTCACTGGAACCAGGTGTAGTTACACTTTGAAAGTGTAATAAAAGTGAATACAAAGAAATAAATACCTCCAACTAACTCTTGTTGTCAGAAAGAGTAGGCAGACAGGAAAAAGTTAGTGGTGATTTCAGATAAAAGATCAACTTTTCATCAGCCTTACATCTGAAATATAGCTGTGGGCATATGTATGCCTGTGGTTTATCTAAGTGAAAATAAGTATTTTTAACTAAATTCAGAGTATTTCTCTAAACCTGTATAAGAAAATTGATAAATTAGACCATTTCTTTTTACTCTTTTAGGTCACAGCTGTAAACACGGGTAGTATTGTTTGGAGACTTTAGATATGAACTATTCTATGCCACATTTCTATGTATACATTTTGTTTTAGGGAGAAAAATATTCTAGAAATCAATGTTCTCTCTTTATCAGTCAGATTTTCCTCCTATTTGGTTGTGAATAAATAAAATGTTCCTGGATTGTTTCACAATATTCTCTGTGTACTCTGATTTGCTTTAATTTTCCTGAGAAAAAGAAAAAGAGGGATTTAATGAGGCAGCCACTATTTATGATATGTAGAAAAAAACAAAGGAATATAATGTACTCATAGCTTTCAATGTGCAACAAACAATACAATTGAAGAATACATCATACAATTTAATTGTGTTTTACTCTGTGAGAGTTGGAAGGAAAGAATTTGTAGAAGAGAAAGGTTTTTCACTTCTATTTATCTTCTATATTTGTGGTGGTCCAGCCAACATCCATACAGCTGTTTACTTCTCAGCCATAGGACAAGGGGAAAATAGAAGGAAAGCCAAAAGACCTGTGGATCAAGACATCGACAGTTTAACCAGGAAAAAAAAGTTGCTCATGGAGGCAAAGCAGAAAGAGGAATTTATTCACCACTTATCAGCAGGCAGATGTTTAGCCCTTCCCGGAAGGGAGGCTCTCCACAGTGCTCATGGTTGCTTGGGAAGAAAATTCCTTAACCACAAAACTCCTCTCTTTGTCCTCGTTTCCCTGAGATTTTGATGCTCTGTGGTATGAAATATTCCTTTGGTCAGTTCTGGTCTGTTGTCCTGATTGTGTTTCCTCACAAACTCTTACCCACCCCTGGCTTTTTTTCTGTGGGGAAGGGTGGTGGTATATCTTAACCCCAGAAGGCAGCTCAGCCCTCACAGCTGCCCACTGACCCCCCTCTGTTGTGGTGGTGTCTGCCGCTGCCTGAGTTGTCATCTCCTGGGTGGTTAAGGTGAGCACCCACAGACCCTTGTGTTAACTACGTAGTTACAATTGGTTCATCATTTCCCCACCCCGTTCTATGTATGACTCTTTGAATATGTATTAGCCTGTTGAATATGTATAAGTTCTAGAGAGTTCTCTGTTGTTCGATACCCCATTGGTCCCCCCTCCCTGCTCCCTCCCACCTTGTATCTGGTTGGTCTGTTTGTATCCTCCCCTCCCCTTTGCCCAAACCTGATTGGTTAATCACACCCTTATAAAACCCCTGGACGCTGCCTTGTCAACATTTTTGTCCCTGGACCCTCTGTTGCGATAAAGCCTTCAGAACCCATACAAAAAGACCCCTCTCTGTCTCTTCATCTTTGGTGTGCACACTTGGACATAGCCGCTTGCATTTGAGTCTGTCATGGCTCCTGGGTCCGTGAGTGTTTGTGAGGTGGCTCTGCAGCCCCTCCTGAGGGTTGCCAACCACAGATTGAGACTCCAGAGGTCTTCGGATCTGTGGCGGACACTCGGGGAGGCGCAGCACTGGTCCTCTCCCAGATACAGTGGCTTGTGTCACCCCTCAGGTGTGTTGGAGGAGTAAATCAGAAGGGTAAAAGTGAGAAAACTCATGTGTTGAGATAGAGGTAGTTATAAAGCAAAACCTGTGCATGCAAGTGAAGCAAAACAAGGAAATCATTCCCATGGGCGGACAGGTGTTCAGCCTGTTTGGGAAGGTCGGGCTTCGTCATGCATAATGGTTACTTGGGAAGACAAACCCCATAACTTCAAACATCCGCCTCCACTTACTCCTCCCAGCTTTTATTTCTGACCATGATATCATGTGGTACAGCATATCCCTTTCCTCAGGTGGGATCAACTGTCACAGCTGTGTCCTCATCCCAGCTTCTTGCTCGTCCCCAGTCTACTCACTTGTGGGGAAGCAAGAGAAGCAAAAAATGCCTCAGTATTTTATAAACACTGTTTAGCAATAAGTAAGACATCAAAGTATTAGCAGCACTTTTTGGGTCACAAATTGAAACACAGCATGATACCATTGTTGTTGAAGAAAATCCAGTCCATCTCAGGCAAAACCCACTCGAGGGGGCAGTGCAGAGTGAAGAGAGAAAATGCCTTGATGTTTTGCAAGCACTGTTCAGAAATAATGAAAACATAGATGCATTACCAACACTAATTACAAACACAAAGCACACCACCATACAGGCTGACGTGAAGAAAGTAAACTACATTCCAGCCAGGTGCAGTACATTTTTTCATGTGAACTTCCAAGATGTCACTTCATGGTGATATGTTATTCAGCCATCAACTCTTTTCCACGAGAACATTTCATAATCATTCTTGTCACTCTTAATGAGACAATGTTTTATATTTTTAATGGTGGTATGAAACAGGAGTTCCACACTACAGAGTTTAAAGTACCCATAAAATTTTAAATGATCAGGTAGCACTTACTTTTTCTTAATTGTCCCACTGGTAGACTTTCAGTTGTGCTTCATCTTTGTCCCACAACCAGGCATGTAAAACTCAGAAAGGAAATTATATTTTTAAATGCATAATTTACTCACAATGGACAGAATGACCAACTTTCTAATTATTTAAATTTTTCAGGCATTTTCAGATAATTTTGATTCCATTTCTTCATCAGAATACAAAATTATTCTGAAGCAATACTGAAGTTTAATGTGAAAGGAAACTAAGCCATATCAACAAGGAAATAAGTATTTGAGGTTAGCATGATCCAGTGTTACAGAAGAGATCATGAAAGACCATCAAAGAATTTGAACAACACAAGATCAACAAGATTAAAGAATGAATTATCAGAAAGGAAGAAACAAGAAATATCTGGAAATACAGAAAGACAAGCAGTCCCGTAAAACAAAATAAAATAAAGATGACAGAAGAGAAAAATGTTGAAGAAACAGAGTTCAAATAAGGATTTTGTCCTGGGTTGCAGTGTATTCTATTACCATCCCCATCAGCTGTTGAAATCAGGTGGGGCAGTGTTTCCTTGCCTCCTCCCCCCAGACTATCTTTCTGTTAATTGCCCATCATTGTCCTGCCGCCTGACTCAGAGATAACTCCCTCCGGACTATCTTCTGTTAATGAGCCTAATCAACACTTTGCCTCATGACTCATTACCCCATTGTGAGATGCTCCACCCAGAGGGAGGAACCAAGCATCCCATCGTGGATATAATCTGAGGCTGAACACCAGAGACACCGGCTTCCCACTGGATTTCCAGAGGACAGGAGCTACACAGCCACCATTGGACTTCCTGAGGAAGAGCAGACTCTTTTACTACAGGATCACTGCTTCAGAGGACTGCAGCCACCATTCTACCAGACTGCTACCACCACCCTGACTAACA
>NW_008236767.1:3698690-3699318 GCF_000691975.1 Corvus brachyrhynchos
GTCAATACCCGAGGGTCCATCAATCGAGCTGGTCCTGCCGAGTCTGAACCCTTGCACACAGTGGATGGGGATAGAGTCCCTGTGGTACACCTGAGAGGTATTTTAGGAAAGACTGTTTGGATTAATCCCACCTCAGGCAAAGGCAAACCCATCCGTGGGATTGTCTTTGCTCAAGGACCTGGTTGCACTTGGTGGGTAATGCAGAAAGATGGGGAAACCCGTTGTGTACCACAAGGAGACCTAATCTTAGGTGAGAACGGTGTGTAGGTTTCACTGTGTATATATATATATATATATGTATGTGTGTTTTAGAGTTTAAGAAGGTATTGATTTGGGATAATGTAGATGGTAATAGAATAAGGGGTGGATAATGTCCTGGGTTGCAGTGTATTCTATTACCATCCCCATCAGCTGTTGAAATCAGGTGGGGCAGTGTTTCCTTGCCTCCTCCCCCCAGACTATCTTTCTGTTAATTGCCCATCATTGTCCTGCCGCCTGACTCAGAGATAACTCCCTCCGGACTATCTTCTGTTAATGAGCCTAATCAACACTTTGCCTCATGACTCATTACCCCATTGTGAGATGCTCCACCCAGAGGGAGGAACCAAGCATCCCATCGTGGATATAA
>NW_008236767.1:3699381-3724521 GCF_000691975.1 Corvus brachyrhynchos
ATTGGACTTCCTGAGGAAGAGCAGACTGTTTTACTACAGGATCACTGCTTCAGAGGACTGCAGCCACCATTCTACCAGACTGCTACCACCACCCTGCCTAACAGGGTGTCAGGTTGTACCTTGACTCTGTCAGTTTGACAGTGTTTTCTTTTACCTTTTTTTTTTCCCCTTTTCTTTAATTTCCATTAAATTGTTATTCTGACTTGGTGCCTCCCACTGGTTTGTTTTCAAACTAGTACATAATTATATCAAAAACTTGGAACATTTAAGTAAACTTATTTTCAAATAGTAGGAACTCTGATTTTCTTACCAAAAAAGTTCAACTCATTTAAGGTCACCACATAAAAGATCAAGAATTAAAAAACCCCAAAAACAACACCCCTCTCCCACCCCCCCGCCATATCTGAGTCACTTTGAAGATCCTGACTTATATGCTTATCTAGTTTTTCCTCAACCAGTTATCCTATGTTCTTAAAGATCATACTAAAAATCTAAATATTGCATTAAACATCAATCACCAACTGAAATTTGGGTGATTCTTTTGTTTAGTTTCTTGAACTGAGACTGTTTGAAGGGATTCCTTTAAAGCTGTTTTAGTGAAAGGAGCAGAATCTCCAAAAATCTTGAGTAAGTTACACAGAGAAATAATTTTGAAAACCAGAACAAGCAAATAAAAGCACTATGGAATTGTAGTTGTCCCTTAGTTATGTTTAAGTGCAACTACAGTATTCAGGCTGTGGATTCAGAGAGGTTCAAGTGTAGCTTTTCAAGGAGAACTTCTTTTACTTGTCCTTCTTAACCTTAGATCTTGAAAGCTAATTTTTAATTATTGAGGGGTTGTTTCCGTTTGTTTGTTTTTTTGTTTTGTGGGGGTTTTTTTGGTAAATAAAAAGGAAACCCTTCTCCCCGCCGCCTCCCATTTAGTATCAGAGTGCTTGTAGTATTGCGTCTTTCATTTTAACCAGACTGATACTTTGTCAGCCAAAGTCAATCGCCAGTCTCTACTCATTAGCATAGCAATAGGTTATCAGTTTAAAGACAAGACAGGAGGTCTGTCTTGTCCTCATTAGCAAGAGGAAATATCTTCTTATACACTTGCATGAGGTTGCACCTGTCAGTCTCTCTTACCCTTGCTGAAACACAAGGTGAGAGTCTCTGTTGAATAATCGACTGTGTCTTAGAAAAGCCTCTGCATATCCAAGAGATTATACTGGAAAATGAAAAAAACCCAGCTTTTTTAGTGATTATGTTTCTAAAAATAAAACACATGATAAAGAAAAATCTGATCCTTGGGGAAGAAAACTAAAGTAAAATAAAAATCCTGTTTTGAAATTATGGGTTAAAGGTTTAATTAATTTTATTACGGGGATAAATATAAATTGTGAAGTAACCACTTACAAAACATATTGATTGAAACCAGCATTTCTGTACAGCCAGAAGCATTTAATAATCTTAAAAAATTCCACATTAATTCCATAGGTACTCACAAAAGTGGAGATTCCCATAATATGGTCTAGAGCTACATTTCCTGTCTTGTCCATCTATTGTGTCTTCCAGCTGGAATATAGTATGACCAATTTTCATTCAATGTAAATAAGTATGTTTGACCTTCTTCAAGGTAATCTGCTTCTGTGATTTTTTCAAGACAAACAGGTAATTCCTGAAAGAATATGAACATCTAATAATCATATTAAAATAATTTTTAATTCCTCACCTTCTGTGAATCACCTTAATTCACTAAAATATATGTACCAGGAATATATGTTCATGATGATGAATATTTATAGGATAGTTATTCTAGTTGATTAAATTAGAGGGTAACAGTTATCATTGTACTATTTAAAGAATAATAAAACTAGCCTCCTACTCAGGTTTAGTTTATTACTCATGTCAAGATTTACAGATATTAAATTCAACCTCAATTTATGTCTCTTCTGTATAGATATAAATGTCAACACTTCTACAGCAACAGACTATAAAACTACCTAACCAAAACTGGCAGTAACAGCTTCTCACTATAAAATATAGTGTAGTTAATCAAGATAATAAAGGTCATGTTTAAAGAAACAGAGTAAGCAGCATTAGTGAGAAATAACATTTTACTAAATACAAATTTAACAATTAGGAAAACACTATGAAAGCACTCAACATATTCACTCCAATTCCTTTTATTAAGAGCAGTGTTCATTTACTGGTTTTTGTGATTTACTTTTAAAAAATTGAATTGTGGCATTATAGAGATAGAATTTTTAGATTTACAGATGTTGAAAATGAGCAATATTTACTTAAGAAAATGTTTTTCCTCTCACGTGTCATCTTGTTAGAACATTTACATATCATGGAGCAGGAATTTCAAAATTCTCAATCCTCTCCTTTAAATAATATGAAGTCATAGGATTATAATGGCAATTGTGATAATATGCTACACTCCCTTCACATATTAGTGGATATAGTGTAATGAATAGAGGATAATTCAAAGCTTTCAAGTGCAGCGTGTTGGTGGCAAAAGATAAATATGTTGTGACAAAATATGCAGAATGGGGCAGATAATCAAAATGACAGATTTCAACCATGGTGATGATATTCTGACTCGTTATAAAGTTCAGTCAGTCACACTTGAGTTCAGTGCTCTTGGAGTAAGATGTGATTTCACAGAAGCAAAGCACCACAAAATAGCTAATTCTGTGGTGACAAACTGTCAGGTTTCACGCTGTACTTCTGGTATTAATTATTGCCACTATCCCAGCCAGAATATGACTTTATCACCCTAGCTGGGACTGGGCAAGGATTAGATGTGTCACATTCTGAGGTTACAATTAGTGTGGTTATTGGCAGGGTAGCACCTCCAGGAGCTGAAGTGGGTAATTCAGCATTATGGAGAGAAGCACAAGATTTCCTGTTGTGGAATCACAATGCCTTGGACAACACTAATGAACATTTTTTAATAAGGTTGTATAATGGCAAATTGCACTTCAGAGTAATGTCCAAAGCTCCCTAGTCCAAAGCCACCATGTCTTTATAAATCTATCTCCTTTCAGCAGTGAATACTGTGACTGCCAGTTGCAATGGCACAGCCAACTCAGAGTGAGTAGCTCATGGGAGCACGTTATGGAAAAACATAATTAGCTATGAAATTTTAATATTGACAAATATGTTTTTCATTGTATATTCCTGAATGCATGTTATGTTTATCCTTTAATAGGCATTCTTTGGGTTTCAAAACTCTTTAATGTTCTTGAAGGTTAAACTCAATCTTCATTCACCACTTTCAAAGTCTAAATGAACTCTGCTTTCTTTGAGTTTCTAAATATTTTGTACATGGCTTACAAGTTGAAGAAAAGTAAAGAAAAAGAAATTGAATTGAAGACATTAAAGGAAAAAAAAACCTAGTTCAACATGGTGTTTCCCAAAATGTAGTGCACCTTATCTAGTTCACAGAATCATGGAATCATTAAGGGTGGAAAAGACTGTCAAGATTACCACGTCCAGTCATCAACCTTGCACCCTTACCATATTCACCTTTAAACCATGTCCTTAATGCCGTATCCACAGGTTCTTTGAACACTTCCAGGGATGGTGACTCCTCCACTACCCTCTGGGCAGTCTGTTCCAGTGATTTACAATGCTTTCCATGATTTTTTTTTGCCTTATATCCAATCTAAACCTTCCCTGGCACAACCTGAGGCCATTTCCTCTCATCCTCTTCCTACCTGGGACAAGGGACTGACACCCACCTCTCTGCAACCTCCCTCTAGGTACTTGTGCAGAGTGATAGGGTCCGCTCTGATCCTCCTTTGGCCAAACAACCCCAGCTGCCTCAGGCACTCTTCAGAGGATTTGTGCTCCAGACCCTTCCCCAGCTCCGTTGCGCTTCTCCAGACGTGCCCCAGCACCTCAATGTCCTTCTTGTAGTGAGGGGCCCAGAACTGAACACAGGATTAGAGGTGTGGCCTCACCAGTGCCGAGTACAGAGGGACAATCCTGCTCTGGTCCTGCTGGCCACACTATTGCTGATACAGGCCAGGATGCCATTGGCCTGCTTGGCCACCTGGGCACACTGCTGTTTTTCAGTATGAATTTCTTTGGCATATTGAGATTCAAAAATACAATTTTTTCTCTCTTGGCCCTTGGTTCCGGTAGTCTTTCTCAACTGATTTTATGAAAACCACACCTTTTTCTCACGCACACATTAAATAATAGATTATAATTGAATATTAATGCTATACAACAACAACAAAATTATTCTTAGACTAATATTTGGACTACTTCTTAAACAACAGCATTATTTTATGCTTTACAGCATAAAATATTTTTATGCTTACAGCAATAAGTAAATCTGAGAAGATTATCCACCTATAAAAACAAAAGAACCAGCAAAAACACTATTTCACTGGGATTTTGCAGGTCACTTTTTTTGTTTTTTGTTTTTTTTTTTTTTTTTTTTTAATTTCAATGATTAGTAACATACTGAGAATTTTTGAAATTAATTTTCCAATAAACAATAGTAATTAAGAAGATTATGTGGATCACCCAAAATCAAATGCTTCCAATTATCGTAAGATTATTACCAGGTTTTTGGAAAAAAAGCCTATAATGTCTGGATTATTCTTCTCATTAGACTGAATTTGCTGGTTTTGGCTGGGGTAGAGCTAGCTTTCTTCACAATACAATTAATTTATTCATTTATCTCAGTTTTCTGAAGACCTGAAGTGGAAAAGCGTTTTTAGCTCTCTGTTAATTTTGTGAAATTATAACAAGCCTGGAATTTTCTCATAGCCATGGCTTAAATATATTCTTTGCTTCTTGAAAATATTACATATTTTTATATAAATCATTTATGTTTCCAACTTCAGCATAAATCATTTATGTTTCCAACTTCGGCATTACTCTAACTAGCAGCCTGTATCAGTTTATTTAATTTATTTCTCATTCATAGTATGGTTAATAGTGAAATCTAAATTTGTGTTTAATTACAAAACTGAATATTTGTTTAATTTTTATCTCTGAAACGGAAAAATCTGATGTCAGTATTTGGGTTGTGATCAAAGCAGTGGAATACATCTCTTATGTGCTACAATTGCAATTATGGACTGGATAAAAGATGAATCCTGAGCCTACATATGTAATAGAATTGTGCTTAGAATATTATTTTTAGCAGACAGCAGAACTTAGAACGACTTTTGAATCATTATCTTTTTTAAACATAATTGAACTAAAACTGGATTGCAGAAGATATTTCAATATCCTACCTGGTTATATTGGAAATACTGGCTACGTTTAGTGCTGCTGACATACATTTAGGTACACATTCATTTAAATTTTGTATTGGTGTAACGGATATAGATGTGGTCATTTTTTAACAAATAGAAGTCTTGAAATAACTTCTCTCTGCTCTTCTGTCATGATTGCCTCCAATAAACTGGCAAACAACCTAGGAGAGGGTCACAGGCTTCCATCCTCTATCAGATTTGTTTCATCACACACAAGAAACTACAACCAGGAAAGCTCAGTCAGGATATCTACTCCCTCCACAAAACCAGAGCCTTTATATATATAAGTAAATGTCACAAAATACCTCCATTCAGAGCAGGAAAAAATGACACAGAGTAGTTAAGATATACATTCTGATTCTGCTTTTTTCCTACTCAACAGGGTTAGAGGGTTTTTTTGTTAGCAGCATGTTTATTATAAACCTTTTTTAATTTTTTTCATGTAAGTAAAGGACAAAGATCTATTTTTAATCATCTTCAGGAAAGTAAATCCATTGCACATGGGAGCTGTCTTCTTTTTAGGAACTGCTGACAAAATGGATTCAACCTGTGCTATGAAGAGAATTTTGAGCCAGACACACCATCCTGTATGTCCTAAGCCCTAGCTACTTATCATGTCATGCCATCCAAGCAGACATCAGGTGAGATTCTGATGACTAGAAGTTAATGTGTGGAGCCATCCAACACTCTGTTTTACTTGGAGAGTAGATAATCCTGGAATCCATTGATGTGAACAAAGATATGCCTGGATATTGCAAATCTTAAACAGCATGACTTCTATGCATTATATATTGCATCATATGCAACGGAAGCGTACTTTGTTCAGTATTTCACTTTTCTGTTGTTGGACTTTCGAGCAACTCAGATACCTGCCAAGGTTAGTTGCCCTTAGAAATTATGCATCCAGCAGCTCCCCCTTGGTCTCCTGGACTGAGAAGTGTGACACTTTCAAACTGGTTCACTGTTCTCTCCTTCAGCTTTTGCTGACTTGTTCAAGCAAGGCAGACATCCCCAGACAAACGACGGACACCTAAAAATACTGCCTTAGGCTCCTCAGGACAACCTTCTTTACTCTGTCTCTGCAGAAGGAAAACACAGAACATCAAGAATTTCCTTTTTACTTTTTTGTTGTTAAATCTGTTTCCAAAATAGAGCTTTTAAGGGGTCTACTATGATTCTGCTGCTTGGGCAGTATTATTCAGCTCCTACTAGCTTGCAGTCCAGCAGGAAGGTGACTGCTTGGCCGGTCCTTCATGAAAAACCCTAGACTCAACAACTACTTTCCTTTCTTAGAGCTTACAGATGTGCTTTCATTCTCTCGTTTTAAAGAATTGCTCCACCTTGCACATAGTTTAGGCTTCGAACACCTATTACAGTATACAGAGCTGAAAAACAGCTGGTGCTTCCTGCACAATTGAAGTATTAGGCAGTAAACAAATGCAGTTTCCTAGAACCATGGGGAATTACTGCTCATTTCAGTTCACAGTCAGTTTACCTTAGGCCAGAAACAAAAGGATCTATAATTTTAAGTATAAATAGATGAAATAATAATAAAAATGTTACAGTTATGTAATACAGAGTAAAGATGTCTTTCATGCATTTTGTATGACTGAGGACTGGTAAACACAAGAATCTCAGCAATGATCAACCATTGTTTCCATTATCCACTTCTGTGTTTTTTATGCTATTCTTCTAAGTCATATAAAATACTTCAGTGTTGGTATCATCATAAAGATCAGTTTTTCCAAATTTGATTCATTGCTATACATCGCCAGCCCAGAGTAGCTCATTCAATATTGACATCAAACTTTCCAAAAACTGGTTGTTATATGATCTTTTTTCTATGCCATGGTGCATATCAGTAAGTAATTTGTAGAAAAGTTAGTTTGTCTAAAGGAAATTATTTACTTTGTAATGTGAATTTACACTGCTTAATCTTACATAATAAGAAAAAAACACAGTAATTTTTATTTGAAAAGATTTTAAGTTGTAAACTCAATGACAAGAAAGCAATTAATTAATTATTTATTAGTAAGAATATATTTTCTATTCTCCATTTACATTATTATATATAGAAAGGACAATTTTAGAGAAGAAAAAAGGAAGTATTTTGCAGGATAGAGAAGTTTAAAACAATATTTTTTTTTTTTCAGATAGTTTAGATGGTGTGAATAGCAAGATAAAATTATGGCCTCAGTAAAACTGATGTGTGCTTTGCCATTGACTTCAGTATAACTGAGGTTTAACCTACATAATAAAAGAATAAATGAAAGGTTTTCTTTAGAAGCTGAAATACGATCTACTTTAGAAGATTAGTAAAAACTTATAGAGTTCATAATACAGTCCAAAACAATTGTACATCAAATATTCACATGAAATTTTAGTCCCCGGTAGCAAAAATATGAAGGAAAGTCTCCAAAGTATTAAATTTCTGGAGAAGTAAAGACTGATGGCTGCAGTTCCCATGCTAAGGAGTGAACTTGCTCACAGAGAACTATAAGTAAATAGTTTAGGGCTTGAATTTCAGTTGGGAGATGGGGATGTGTAACAGCATTACATAGCAATATGCAAGTTTGCAAACAACATAAATAGATGCCTGCTCCCAAAAAAGAGTATAAGATGGCTAAGAAATAAAGTCGAAAATTTTAATTGTTGCATAAGAAAGATGGACTGAAGTAAACTTTCCTTCTGTGTGATTCCTGGGTCAGGAAAAATGTAGGAGGTGTCTTTGTTTTCTTATGTCATTATTGGAGCTCTCTTCCCCTCCCTAAGAGGAAAATATCTTTATAAGTTGTCCCCTGCAGCAGGATATGACTAATTCTAGCATTAGATAACAAGAATCATTATTATTCAGGAGTTATCCAGCTCTCCAGAAGCCAGAGTAGTTTTTCTGATGGTACATCAGTATATACTAACCTCATGTAAGATTGCTTAGTCAAGCACACTTTCTGATCATTGGAGCATGGAGACAGACTTGAAGAAGTAAAGCCTTTTGTTTGCACTGTGTGTTCAGATATAGTTCTCAAATCTTTAAAGCCCTTTAGATGCAATTTTCTCCTCCTGTCAATGTTCTATGAGCTATTATTTTATTTTCTGAGCAGCAGGGATGGACTTGCAAGGTATTATGAAGAATTTTTGAGGGCAGACTTTATTTTTTTTTGTCAATATATTGCTAGGTCTCCAGCAAGTGCCTTTGTTAATTTGAAATTAAATTTGGAATGTGTATAGCTCTGTTACCTTCACCCTTTCTGAAACTGAAATTTATATGTTTGAAAATGCATACAGAAAATGTTTGAGGTCAAGGTAATAGTGAGTTTGGGTATAGCATAAATAGATTTTTAGGGGATCTGTATTTTTGCAGAGCCACTTCCTAATTTCTGAACACATCAGTGATACTGTGCAGCTATAAATAGAGTAGGCTGTGGGCGGCCAGAGAATTGCAGAGAAGATTCAGGGACTGTAGGAAGACCATCCATATTGCCCCTCAGCCTACCAGTAAAGGCTTCCAGCTGAGGAACACTAATTGACTGGCTGAGCAGTTCTAGTCTGAAAATAAAATTGAATGTATTAGCTTAAGTTGCCAAAAATGAAGGACCTAGAAATGCTAATGTGGTCACTCCATGCAGATGGTTTTCACTTTCCAAGTAGGCACTAGGTGCCTGCCAAAAGGGCCTCTACTTCATTGACATACACAGATTTGGGGAAAAAAATACTCTCTGTAAACCAATATATAAACATTACACAATCTGGAAGTGATACAGAGCTTATCAAACTATTTTGAAGGGTTACTAATTTTATAAGTAATTGGCTTTTTTCAATTAATTTCTTGTGTTCTTTGAATTTATTTAAATCAGCTTACTGGAGAAAGCAGCTAGGTAAATTAGCAAATAGTTGAGGGCTGCAGTAAGAAATGAACCTTCAAAGAAAAGTAACATAGAGTTCCAGTGTGGAAGCAACACTCATTTTTATTAGAATGTCAATCACTAATCCTGTTTTCTGTGTGCAAGAAATAGATAAGTAATTTCTCAAAATGAAGGAGGAAGTACTGCTTTTAAACAATTACCTTTCTATAAAGGTGTTTACCTGGCGAGACACTCATCTTTTTTTGCTGTAGCCAACTATATATAAAATACTCATGTACATCATTTCAGTTCATCCAGCTGAAGCTCTGTGCTGAAAGGAATAATTTGAACTCTTAGTGAGGTAGAAGGAGAGATGGAGAGAGTGTGCACATATCTTTAAGGATCCCTAAAAATTCTTAGTGTGTATAAGAAGAGGTAATGTTTCATTCTCATTCTTCCCTCTCATGACAGTACCTTTTCCAGTATTTTTGTGATGCTTTATGCATAGAAACTTTGAAATGTTAGATGGAATGGCACAACACAGAATTAGCAGCCTTTCAGTCTTCATTACTTTTAAAAAAGATTTTGTGATTTTATCTGAAAAACATTTTGTTTTCTGCTTTAATTTTTTTTCTAAGGGAAGATAAAGATGTATTCTAATATAATGATTATATGAAAACTGAAAACTGATAGCTAGCTTTCAGGCTAGATGGGGGAAGATGTGGGGAAGAAAAAAATCATTCGGACCTGCATTGATGTCCAGCACCTTTGCCCTCAATTCTAATACTTGACTACTTACAGTACTTTAAGTACTTTAGGGCTTTGTATAAAATCCCCACCAGGTTTCAGAGATTCAAAGACACAAAAAAAAAAAACAAACCCAAAAAATTTTACACACCATATTCCCTAGGTGTTTCTACTTAAACACTTTCTTGAAAGAACTCTGAATAACCTCAAAAAAGCCCCTGAAGATTTTCCTATTCAAATTTCAACTCAAATTCTGTTCATTATGGCTAAAAAAAAAGTAACCAAATAAATTTCCTTTGTGTTTTTTAATAATCCCTTAGGTTGCTAATAATGTCCTAGAAAAGATAAACTCACTTTCATTTGTTGCAGCTACAAATAAAGGAAGGAGAAGAGCAAGATAAACAAAAGAATAGAAAAAAAACACTTCTGAAAAGATAAAGTAAGTTGATCGAACTAAACCAGCAATTGTTCCCTACTGAAGGGGTTTGGGGGTTTCATCTGTTTGGTTTTTAAGGTTTTGTGGGATTTTTTTCAAGTATTAGCATTTGAAGCCAATGGAGAATTTCATTTAAGCCTCTCAATTACTCTTTGAGAACAATAATTGAACATGACATCAATGAGAGAACTAACTTATTTATACTCCTTTGGGATAATTTTAAACCAGAAAGTGCTGCATAATATTCTGGCTTGTAGTTTGCAGAAAATGGTAATGACTGCATTTTACTGTCAGGCACATGATGTTCTGCAAGGGGGCAGGGAAAGGAGAGCGGGGTGTTGTGCAGGGCTATTTTGAATCTCAGTGGGAGAGAACTGACAACAAATGGCGTAAAGATAGAGTAAAAAGAGTAATATAGACAGGAAGGAAATCATGCCTCTGTGTATGATATGAACCAAGGTTTTGTACAGCATTGAACAGATCTGAAGGATTTTCCCATGGCATGCTGCACAGATCCTATCCATGAAACAGTTCAGCCTGCTTCCCATACCTTTCCATATCATCTTGGATAAAACCCAAAACTATCTATCTTCTTTTAATCCAGCAGTGTGCAGTGCAGGATGAAACAAGGCACTTCAATGTATTTCCTTACAGCAGCTGCTCATGCCAACACAAGAGCTTTTTCACCTGATAGAGCAGACACGTCTGGCCCAGGGTCACCAACTGCTTGAATACAATATGTTCTCAAAGGCTTCCTGTACATGGGATTGAAGCACTGCTTATTTTAAAAGCTGTTGCAAACTCAGAGGTTTAGGTAATCTGTGTTGTCCATGGAACAACTGTACAGTCATTTGAAGTATAAAATTGTCTGATCAGCAGTAGCAGGTATGACAAAAGTAAACAAGCTAAATTATAAGTTGAAAGTACAAATGCAATGCTCCTTTAGAGGAAAAGAAAACCTTCAAGATAAAACAGGAACATAATATTTAGTAGGTATATAAATACAAAAGGGAGCCTATAAGGGCTCTGAAAAAATGAATGCTGTGTTAAAATGCATAAAAATCCAGAGCATTTATTCATAAAGAATTTGAATTCAAACACTACTGCCTGATGAAAGCTTCAGCAATGTCTGAAAAAACTTCAGATAAAATTTCAATCAGCAAGGCAACAGCTTGAATTCATGCTGCAAGTTTTAGGAGATTAGAAGTATTTCTATTTTCATTCTTTTTTCCTTCCCTGTACACTCACTGAAGTGGTGTCTGTACAAAGATAAGTGCATTCGACTTTAAACCCACAGAGTTTGTATAAATGGTCATTTTCTTATTCCCTAAATGTACTGCAATGGCATAAACAGGACTGAACAAAAAAAAAAAATTCTTTCAAGGTTTTTGAGAAAAACTTTTTGCCTTTGTGCGTTGCACCGCTTTACACCAACTTAAAAAGTGCTTGTCTGAAAAATGCTTCAAAGGAACTTCTGAAGGTTTGTGGAGGAATCAGCACTATTGGTCTGGAACTTGTATATCCTACCAGTTCATTTTTTCTTTTCCGACATCTGGTAGGTAAAAAAGCCAGATTTTTCCACTTTAGATTTTGAAAGATTCATACACTGCATCTGTTAGAATACCTTGATCTTGTATTCTATCATTGATAGCATTTATATAAGAAAAACATTGTTATATTTTTCAATTTTAGTTGCATATAGCATTCCAGTACAGACAGAACCACCTACATTAAAAAGCAAACCAAAGCAAAGCAAACCAAAAATTTTAATCATATGCTACTTTTTTGGTGGGTTTTGATAAAACACTCTTTGATTCATAATGCTAGAACATTTTTTTTCTTTCAGTATACCTTCAATAAATCCCAAATAAATAAATGTTCAGACACCCTTCAGAAAATATTCATGAGCATTTATCAGGTTGGTAAAACATATATTTATTCCTCAAAGTTCATGAATCAAAAGTTCATAAGGGTTTCATTAAGGGGTTCATGATTACTCATATACTTAGAATGTCCATTTCTATTTTCATGTTCGTATAATAAATATATCTGAATAGATCACATGGGGGTATAGTGCCAGCTTAGCAGACAATAAGATACTTAGTAAGTGGTCACATGGCTAATAGTACATTACAAAGTTACAACATAATTAACATACAACAGATGTTGCTACAGCTCTTGGTTCTGACCTTCAGTGAGTACTGGTGACATATCTTAAAATTATTTAAATGGTTTATTACACTACGTCTTGCTTTCGCATTGACTTGTGACAACTTAGAATTAAATTATATCTAACATATCATTTGTTGATGCCAAATAATAAAACACTGATTTAAGTCTGTACATCATGTTACAGCTTGCATGTACGTAATAGAGAATAAAGAGGAAAAACCAGAAAAACAAATGAGGTTCAAAATGAAATATATTAGTCAACTTCACAAACTTAACTCATCTGGAAATTATCAAGATACTACACACAGCTGAGGTCAGCACAACTTCTTAAACTACTTCTAATCTATTCCACTTGTAAAGGGCATAATTTAGCACTTTAGAGAAAATGTTTAAGACATCATGGCCTTATTTTAAATAAAAGTTAAAGAGTTAGAAAAGACAAATTTTCTCAACACAGTGACAGACTTTAGGAGGTTTAACTCTATTCATAGCACCTTTATGTTATTCCATTTCCAAATTTAATTTTTCTGTGGTGGCACAAAATCCCTAACCTGACAGCTACCAGAAAAGGCTTTGCATTATTTGTTCAACTTTCTTGCTAAACAGAGATAAAAATACATGTGTTCAACACCCCTGTTTAACCAATTGATTTTAAGGTACTCTGTTCTAATATATCCTTACCTGCATGCAGATATTACTAGAAACCCACCAAGAAACAAGGTCTCTTCTATTCAGCACATTCACCTGAGATCAGACTACATAAATCAGGTGCTCTCTTCTCTAGAGTCATCCCTCTTTCAACAACTTTTTGGTCATCAGATGCTTATCCAAGTGGACACTTGATTGTAGATTCTTTCTTTTAGGAAGTTTAATGAATGTCCAATGGGGAGAAATAATTATAAGCAAAACCCCCACACATTCATAAAAAAATAACCCCTGTATAGGTTTCAAGTTCTTAGCAAGCAGCATAAAGACTGGTACAAAACCAGTAATATTTTCTCTCTGCCATTTCCTCGTTAGCTATAGGAATCTGAGACACAAGCTCAGAACTCTGATTTAGAAACCTTGTGCCTGCATTTTGAATTACAAGTTTTATTAACACTACTGGTACTCTTCAGTCCTAAACACTCCTGAAAAGAAGCAGGCCTTCCTCTGAAAGTCTCATTTTCCTGTATTTTCCACCCCAAAGTTTTTGAACATCTCCTCTATTCCTCTATCTTTTGTTACTGTTGTCCTTTTTTTTTTTTGAGGAATTTTCATTCCCAAACCACATTCTGCAGGCTGATTCTCGTATGCATGACCAACAGTTTCATGAATAACTTTTTGCTCTGATTACATAATTTAAGATTAAAATCCTCACTCTGAGATTTAATGGCTTTCAAAACCCATTTTATGGTGAATATGCATTGAACTTGTTTTTTTGTTTTTAGCAAAATAGATACACAAAGACACTTCACAAATCAGCAGTATTTGCAAATTAATTCCATAAAGCATTAAACAAAGAAAATAAAATAAATCTTCCTGGATTTGTCCAGCAACTCAACAATTTCCAGCAGTGGTCAAAATTATATATAAATTACTTCTATGATATTTTAGGAGGTTTTATTTTCTCATTTCTGAATATCTCCTTATCCATCTACCTGCAACTGAGGTGAACACTTAGACACCTGGCAGCAGTTTTAATATAGCTACCCAGAGTTTTAGGAATCATACTCAAGTGCTTTGAGTATTAATTAATTTCTCTATGCTTCCATGTGCTTAATGAGTAAATACTTTTTTCAATAAAGTCTACATGAAGAATGTACCAATGCATCACAGACATTTCTGAAAACAATTGGAAAGTTTCCTTAGTTTCAAAATTCAGAATTAGAATTCGGATATTTTTGAGGAGGAACTATGGTGTAGTATTCAGTCAAATGTGAGAAATTTCCAGAACAGATACTTCAGGTAAAAGCAATGTAAAATTAATTTTAAAAGTAAATAAGAATTCAAATATATTAAAAATGATTTGTGAAAGTTTTTCATTTAGTTCATGCAGTAACCTTTCTA
This sequence comes from Corvus brachyrhynchos, assembly GCF_000691975.1. Taxonomy (NCBI): domain Eukaryota; kingdom Metazoa; phylum Chordata; class Aves; order Passeriformes; family Corvidae; genus Corvus; species Corvus brachyrhynchos. The sequence continues at coordinate 3,713,898 of NW_008236767.1, forward strand.
CTATACTTTGGGTTATATATTTCTGTAGAGCACTTCAACTAGTATTCAACTGGTGATATTTTTTGACATACAGAACTCCAGTTATTCAAACAAAAGTGTCCAAACAAGGAGATACTAATGAAAAAGAAGTAGTCAAATGCAATATTGAAATATATTAATGGACTGTAATGATAATCATTCTAATGCAATAAAATTAACACTCTTTTCTAGTAATCTTCATGCAAACATTATGATATCATGATGTTATCTGGATTTGTTTATTATAATTAAATTCTAGAAGAGGTATGCTTGAATCCCAAGAAGAAATAAAACTTCTCTAATGAAGTGTAGAATTTTTTCCAGGTTTCCTTAGCAAGCATGTCATATTTTTTGAGAATTAGGGAAGCTAGGTACTGCCTGTGAGAAAAGGAGTTCAGTGAAACTCACTTTGTCACAGCCAGAGTACCCAGATGAATCAGCTGCAGCTCTGATGCTGACACTTACCTTTTCCTCTTACTTTGAAGTCAGTGACAGAAGGGACAGGACTCCACAGCAAAGCACAGGATCTTGCCCAAGACAGACTGAAATGCAACTGGATTTGGAATCAGGCAGCCTGAAAAATTAAAACTCTGAAAATGGTGAAGTGGGAGCCTTCTCAAACAGACATTGGAAACTGAATGGGAGGTATGGTCAGGAATGTCTGAGATGGCAGTGGGAGATCCTCTTCAATGTCTTTGTCAGTCTCCAAGGGCACGGTCCTCCACAGTGATGCTATGCAAAGTTATTATGAAGTTCTAGGGATTTGTAGATCTGTGGTTTCAAAGAAAAGCTATCAAGTGGATACATGAATTAAAGGGCAAAATAATAAAGCACAAATTATTACTTCCTCTCCCCCACCATGTCCCGTATGGCTCAAACATGGTCCAATCCATCGCTGCATCTTGGAAAGCCTGTTATTGACACTCATGGTCCCTGTAAAATATCCTTCCTATGGCATTTCTCTATGTGCAAGTCCTTCAAATGAAAGTCCACTTTGTTAATGTTAAATGCAAGGCTTTACATGCTACAAATGTGACATATTAGATACATATATACGTGTACATATACATATATACACATATGTACATAGGTAAACAGCATACATATGTGCTCAAGGGGATGGACTATTGCTAAAATTTCCCGAGACCATTCTTTATAAATAATATTACATTATCAAATAAGCTGTGATACTTGCTCACCTTAAAATAAGAAATGAAAATACTAGCAAGTATTAATAGGAAACAAAAGTGTACTGTCACAAGCAATCAAAAATCAAAGAAGAAAACCACAAGCAGTAATTTAAATTACTTACTGAAGGATCTTTCTTTCCTTCTGAGCTGATTTAATGTTGTTATCCTGAAATTGCAGTAGTTGGAGCTGTATATCTTGTGTATGTTTCATGCTCTTGGTGAAGTATTTTTGCTTTAAAGGCCTAGGATTTAGATCAGTTTCGTAGTTTGCTCTAAAGCCTTCTATTTCCTCCTAAATAGAAAACCCCCCTCTTCATCAGAATGCAAGTTGCTTCCCTTTGGTTGCGTTCTTTGCATGAACCACCTCCTGCACATTAGTGATTCCTAAATGACCAGTTACACCAGTGGAATCTGAATCTCTTCTTTCTCTCTTTGGTGACTAGTTGACATCATTCAATGACCAATGTATGCTTGGAGTGAATGCTGCCCAATCTCTTTCATACACATACTGCAAAGATGCATGCTAGGGAGTCTGTATACCAGATATTGCTCTAGCTAATAAAAGACAAATTTTATTAATTTTCTTGGTCTCAGTTTACGTATTAAAATGTCAGCTCCCCAAGTCATGGACAAATGTTGACAGAATGTTCACTGCATTCCTGGTGCAGGACTATTGCATCTTTGCAGATCAGTATTTTTATAAGCGATAAGCCCATACGGATACCAAGCTTATCGGAGACTAATCAAGTTCTTTGTCTCCATTAAATCTTTCAGTGTTGTCAATGCAGTTTCATTGGTGCAGTGCTTAGAAAGGTGAGCAAAACTCCAGGTAACTTTAATAAATATTTTAAGCCAAGATAGAGGAGTCTCACACGTGTCCAAATGTTTTTTTCTTAGAATGGGGAATAATTCTTTCACTCCAAATCGGTTTTTTTAAAACAATTCCTCTGCTAATAACCTCTATTAATTATGTTACAGATTTCATTTTCTGAAGGGGTCTGGGAATTTTCTTTTGTTTGTTCCATTATCTTGACAATAATATTTGAGTATACCTTATCTTCCCAGAGCAGAGTGTCTTCATATTTTGATAATTAATATTTCAGGACAAACGTCTGTTTTCAAATCAACTCACTTATTCCTACAGAGTATTCATTTGTATTGACTACTACATACTACTTTAAAGGGATACTATCATATTGGGTTCCTTAACTGTAAGCTGTGACAATCCAAATTCAGATCCTTCAGTGTGCACAAAACGTGAACTCTGTAAAAATGATTTCAAAAGTTAAATGCATTATACAGAAGAGACTAAAGTTCACCTATGGATGCAATTCTGGGATCAATATAACAATAAAGGACATGTAGCTTAGAACAAAATAATATGTTTGAAACAGAAATATATTTTTCCATTTCAGAGCTTTCTGATGACTGACTCTATTTCTGTCTTTGGTCACAGCTGAAATCCTTTTAAAATTAGTTTCAGGAGGAAAGAGATTATTCTGAAATTTGTCTCTGATTTTATAATATTTAGTGAAATCACATTTTTTGAAATCATTCTTGATCATGTGAGAAGAAAACAGTGCCATTTTAAATAACTGGTCTGGAAATAAAATGAGCCTACTTGTACCTCTGATTTCTTTGTGGAAGAAAAGCAGCATGCTAACAACTGGTTCAGTTTCAGTACTTGTGCTTTTGATTTCATCTCCACTCAAAGAATTTGAAGAGAAGTAAAGATGTGATAAAGATCATTCCAATTAGAATATTATGACTAGAGGGAGAAATTATCTATTAATACTTTTAACAAGTCAGAGGAGAAATTCTATTTCTTCTTTGTACCTCACTATAACAATATTTTAAAGGATTGTTTTACTCATTCAAATGCTCATACAATAATAATAGCAGCAGCAGAGTAATTAAATTATGTAAATAGGATCTTATTGTGCATTTGGGGTTTCTGTTGTTTGATGTTTCTTTTGGGAGGGGTGGTTGATGTTTTTGTGGTTTTTTTCTTCCTTTCACAGTCATATATATAAAATTATTGCTGTTTGACTGTTGCAGATCACCAGGGCTTGCTACAAAGGATGTGCCAAAATAAAGCTGGGATCAGCTGCCAGTATTAAATTTGTTGTTGGTCAGTTTATGAAGCTTTTCTTACTAGCTACTTCTTGTTATTTTGTGTACAGATTACCAGGTGCAGTCAGTAAAAAAAATAAAAAGAAAATAGATAATTTTCTGAAGCACCCATGGGAAAGAAGGGTAAATCAAGAATTCAGCTTTTCTAAGCCGGAAATGAAAAATTGTTCAGTTACGTTGCATCCCTGTGCATCCTCTATGTATGCAGCTTGTACAAATAAGTACATGGGAACTTCATGAGTACATTAACTACATCATAAATGTGAGCCTACAACTTGTATTCCACCACTACTTAAACGCAGTAATAGGACAGACATAAAATTCACATATCTGGGTTATGACTTTTTATATCCACTTCTATTTCCACTAGTAGTCTGCAGGTGTTGCTGAAAGGGTAAGAAATTCTATTACTGTTAAATGATGCATTTTCTAAATTTTTCTTTGTAAATCTTACTGTGAACAAGATTAAAAATTATTATTTTTCATGTTTTTAAGGAAAACCTTGATTCATGTAAAATAGAATACAAGTATTCTGACAATCAGTAGAAATTGCAGTGGCTTGCTTTCTGCTGAATCTTTAAATATCCTTTAATAATCTCTTGTACTGCATGCCTTCAGTTTAAAACTCTTGAGTTTTTGCCTTGAGTGAGCTGCATTTCAAACTTTTCTTTGCTTACTCTTGTCTTTGTGAGAAATAGGTCAAGTGCGGAAATTCGCTAATATGGGAACTGAATCTGCTTTCTTCATTTTCATATTCCATCTGGACTCTCTTATGCAGACTATATTACCAAGTCTTACTTGTATAAATGATCCCAGCAAGAAATAATATCAAAGGACATAAATGTAATCTCAACGTCTTGTCTTCCTTAATGATGACCTTCATGATGGCCTTAGTGTTATCATCATCTTCTAATTCTTTTCTCATTTTTATGACACTGTTTCTATTTTGGAGAATTTTCCTTCAAACCTGTATCTTGCCTCAACAACCTTTGGACATTTTATATTCATAATTAAGACTTACAAAGAGCCTACATATAATTCAGTCAAGTGATATTGATACAGAACAGCAATGCAGAACTATCCAAGCTACAGCTAAAGTGATTTGCTGAATGCTTATACCAGAGTGTAGCACTGGGGAATGTGCCAGAACACATTGGGAAAGAATATAGCTTATGGGATTCTGTGTCCAGGCCAATAAACTCAGCACAACAGAGTTTCATTGCATTTTCCTGAATTTTCACTTCTGAATATAGCCATCATGGAGCCAATTGCTCTGGTGGTACAGACATGAACTAAATTATCTCATAATAAATCAAATGGCAGATTGGTTTGGAAGAACTCCAATTTTTTTTTTTTTTTGATAATTTGCAGAGAGACTGCACTTCTTGAAAAAGCTAACCATCATAAAACATATGGTCAGATTTTATTATGAAGGTCCAGAGTCCAATAATATTATGCTAACTGCGCTTCACTCTTCTAAGCATCTGATTGATTTCAGTATGAACAAAGGGATGTAAAAGTGGCCTATTTCTTCTCAAGTTTAAAGATGGCACCAATCAATAATCCTTCTCATGCATTTTTAATGCACCGGATATATTTTTTGAACCCCAGGTATGTAGTGGTACAGTAGTTATTTCTAACATGAATGACAACTACAGCCAGAAAGAGAAATTACTTCAGAAACAAGCTCCAACCTTAACTACCAAAATTTTTTGTGATTAACCAAAATTTGCTCTGTTTGGAGCAAAGTTGAAGTAGACTAGCAATTATTTTAAATGATAGTAAAATAAGTTTTGCTGGCTTCAAAGTAACTTTTTAAACTTTAACTTTTTAAGTTACTTTTTGAAAATAAGTAAGGTGTGGCTTCAAAAGAGTGACCTACACAGTAAAAGAAATAGAAATAATACCCCACATTTGAATTGTATTCTGCTTCTGAGTATGAATGAATGGAAGCAAAGGTACCTTAGCAGACAATGAGAGGTGAAATGACAACGGTTTTTCCCTATTGAGAAACTTGCTGGAATGGCTCTTATTTTTGTTCTAGCTGCAGATACTGTGAGGTTTATAAAGTAATGTTTTTATGCCCAGTTCTGTAAGTACAGTTTCTGCCTAAACTGTTTTAATACAGTAGCTTATGTCACAGATAAGCTTTTACTCAAGATTTTTCAGTTGATACAACTTAGCTGAATTTACAAGAAAAGCTATTATATTAAAAGTATTTTGCTCCTATCACATATAATTTCACAGAAGGCATTAAAATACAGAACTGACAATAGAGAATATATTTTTGATGCAAGTGTTGGTGAAAGCAGTGATAAAAAAATAATAATTTCCCATTTTTCTGGCAATACAGTATTCAAATAAACACCTTATATTTTGGACCTGGGAGAATTAGAGAATAACAGCTGAATGTCAATAGGGTAGACATGCTTGAGAAAGAATACTGAGATAGAAAGGCAACAGATGGATACCACTGAAAACATTTAATACTGAAAGATCTGCAACTAAGAGATTTTTTATTCAAGTAATCAACAAAAATACCTGAATTTCTAACTAGTTAAAAAGTCATAGCATTTCTATAGCTTACCTCCTTATCCAAGGTAAAGGAAATTAATTTTAAGAGTTACTTAGAAGTTTGGTAAGGAGGAAACATATGAAGTAATATTTGACTTCTTAATGAAATATTGATGGAAAGGGGCTACTAGAACAAATTTCTAAAGTGATTATGTTAACTTTACCTAAATTTACTTCTTTCAGATTTTGACAGTGAATTTAAGGAAGTACTGTTACTTGTCTCTAAAGTGTCTCTAAATGAGCATAACACAGTGATTTTTTTCATGATTTCATTTAAGTGGCTTACCATGTGAACTTTGTGACCAGTGCCCTTAAATGTCTAGAATTTGGACCAGCTGTTTTTTTCTGTACAGGAACCTAGGCATCTTATGTGTGGCAGGAAGCATCATGGCATATATTTGGACAAATTCCTCAAGATGGAGCGGGGACGAAGCTGAGGCATTCCCTGCACCTCTGAACTCGGAAACCCTCGCTGATCTCCCATGGCCACTGAGAGCAGGCAATACAATGCTCAACTCACCTCTCAAAACATAATATGGTTGATCATTAACAATACCACAAAGCGAGCTTTAATGTCAGTATGAATGACACAGTCTGACTCACCATGCTTCAAAGGACAGGACATTTGGGGACTTAATAAGAGTGGAAAAGAATCCATACCTGAGCTTTTAGTAAATATAAACTGTTCAGAGGACTCAGTGATAATAACTGGACAATGAAATTGAACAATAATTGCTCGAAATTAAAATCTTACTCATAGACTTGATTGGATCTCATGTGGTTTCTGTTTCTTTGAATATTAATCAAATTGGAAAATGTAATATCTGTTTTGGTAACCTTTTGAAAGATGAGTAGTCCTTACTGCTGGATGTCTATTCTAGCTTCAAAAATTTTCACTGTATTTTCTGCAAGTCAAAAATTTCAGAACAACTTTGTTGTTTTCCTTTTGAAGCATTTCAAGTATTTTTAATTTTTTCAGTTTTAGCAAAATTATTCTCAAAATAGATACCCATACCTCATTTACCAGAACACACTTTTGGTGAAAAACAGCTAAAAAAAATCCAGTATTTTCAACACAATTTAAAATAAGCTCTTAAATTCATTTTAATAGAAAATGTTCTTCTCCACAGCAGAAGAATTTCTCACAAAAATTATTTTTTAAATTACTTTTCCTTATTATTTTTTCTTAATTCACTACTATTTGCAGCAACAATTTTGTGCTTCATGCCTGACGTTTCTAGCAGTCTGGGGGGGTTATTGCTTCCCCATTCTGCCTTCATGTGTCTTAGCAACAGCTTAGTACGTATGCATGTAGAAGGTGGAGAGATACCAGGGACAGGTGTCTCTCGATGATCAGATTGTCCAGTTGACTATGGCACAGATGACTGGAAAGGGCTCAGGTTTTGAAAGTAACCAAAACTTGTCACTGTAAATCCAAGCCCAGACCTTTTATCCCTGTTTCTCTGTGGAACCACTAGTTGTGTGGTAAACCCAGGCTGATACAACTCTGTGGTTTGCACTTCTTGCATTTCTCTTTCAGGGACTGTGACTTATTGTATAGATGCACTTTGAACACTTCTTCACACTGGAGCTGAGAACTGTGCTCCTAGGGCTCATTTCCAATCTCTTCCAGGTATATTCTTTAGCCATTTGATTGCTTATTTATTTACATATTTAAAACCATCAAAAACACTTTGGCTCTTAATATTTCTTTTGAAGACCTTTTTTTTTGTGGGAATTTTCTATTGATTTCAACACATTCTTAACAGGACTGAGTAAAATTCACAGTAGTATTTATCACATGGCATCAATCACTTCTTGTTTACAGAATTTTTAGACACAAAATCTATAGTTTCTGAAATATATTTAAAGAAAGTACGTCATAATGGCAGAACAGTGATTTGCTGAGTTTTTAGTTTGATTTCATTTTAGGCTACTATTCAAGCTGTTCTGAGCAAAGTCTGATCAACAGTGAAAAAACAATAGCTTTGTAAGAAGCTTTCAGATACCAGCAGAGCACAAATTTCACAAGCATGAAGCATTACACATAAGAGAATATTATTAATCCTGAGTCACTTTAGAATTTGTCTTAGCTACATTTCTTCTTCAGGCTACAGTTATCTCATTTTTGTGGGTAGAAGATTAATACTGAGAAAAAAAGAGAAATAAATTACAAGAAACTATTCATAAAGGAACATTCCTTAAGATCTCACAGCAGAAACTCTTTTACCAACACAAATTTGACCTTGTGTCTTTAATTTAATTCACAGTATTTCACCTGGGTTTTCTTTCATTACAAACCCCTTACACGAGGAAACAATTCCTGTTAAGAAGTGACACCTTAGCTACAATAAGCAGCTTCCTCCTTCTCATGATGGTCTTATTCTCCTATATCAAGACCTTCAGTAAACTGAGGGGTATTTTCTGAGCCTTACTCCCAGCAGAAGGAGTAGTCTGCTTTGGGGATGTCCTTGGGAGATGGGGGATCCAGGATACACTGATTAGAAGATATTATATGCTGTGAAATTCTTCCAATAATATGGTTTGGCTCAATGTATTTGCCATATTCTGTTCAGAACACATGGTTTTTTAAGACCCTGTCTTTCCTCAAAACATCATTATTCAGAATACAGCTATGTGATTGCAAGATGAAAATACCATTTATAAATTGATTCAGGAATACAAGGGTTTGGACAAAAATATCAACCATCCGAGGTCACAGTTTTACAGTCACACTTGGGTATGATCTTTAGTCCCATGATAAATGTAAGTAACTTCAGCAGCTTTGAAATGGGAGATGAATTATCTAGAGTTACATCACTAACAGTACTGGTTAGCAAACTGCAAAAGTTGCAGACAAGCAGATGGCATAATTTGTGTTCTAGGTTGTCTTACGGTAACTAATAAAATCAATTTGACCACTGACTTCATTTCAGTCTCACAAACAAGACAGAAAATAACACTTTAATGCTTTGAAGCAAACTAAGAAACAAATGGAGGACTGAAAGGGATCAAAATCATTGCTTACTGTTCTTAGCAAGTCTTACATGAACTCATTTTCTTATAGGCAATTTTTAGATCAACCTTGTTTGGGTTTTGGTTGTTGTTGTTTTAATTTTGGTTGTTGTTTTTTTTTCTTTTCTATTTGTGCACACATAAACACCTCCAGTGTCAGTTTGTTAGTCACTTGTCAACGCCATCAAAGGCACACTATGAGAGCATGAGGTATGAAAATATGCTTAACTGAAATATGACAAGGACTACCATTTGTTGAATATCTTCGTCAGGCTTATTGTGATAAAAAAGATATCTTACTAGTTAGCCTATCATATTTAAGATGCAATCAAGAAATACACTTCTGTGCCACTAACGTATGTTTAGAGTTAGCTCCTTGTTGATTTTTTTTCTTTTTAGTATCAGGGAAATAACTCTCCAATATAACAAGCACAAAACCAGTTTGTATTTTCATCTCATTACGTCAAATCATTCAAATATTGCCAGAGTTGGGTTTTTTCCCTGTGTTCTTTTTGAATGTTTCACAGTATTTACCAGCAATTTTTAAATGATTATTCAAGACAAATATAAACAACCCAAAGTTAAAAACATTCTCCAAATGGCAGTAATATAAACTGATAAAGCTACTGAACACACTTTCATCCAATTTATGAAATCCAGAATGGAATCATAAAGAATCTTCCTCTGAAATCTCTCTTACACCTGCATTTCTGCTTTCATTGAAAGTCTTGCTCAGCAAAAATGACTACAGTTCTTGGTTCAATCTAGCCCTACTTTGTGAACATCTGAGTTTTTCAATGCTTGGTTGAAGTCAGTGATAGTTAGGCACAGTGTGGTTTCAATAGTGTTGTTTCTTTGTAGATTTTTTTTTTGTACCACCTCTTCATGATTCCACAGATTTAAAAGTCTTAGCTGCTTGAATGTGTTATATCTGTGGTCCCTTTTTTCTTCTAAGTTATTTGAGGGGTGTCATTTGTCCCAAATTCACCATGTTAAAGAAGCACACTGAAAACAATGAACCAAGTAAGAAATATACTAAATTTTATAATGTAAAGAATTTATTCGGGTTTTAATATTTATGGCAGTAGTTGGTTGTCTTGACTCTAAAATCAAGTAATATATCAGAGAGAAAATAAATAATCAATTGTTTCTAGTTCTCCTCAAAATACAGTGGTACAAAGAAGAAATATTCCCTATGGTGTGAATTAATATTTCACTAGTCTCTTAAAGGACTGTTACATTTTAAAACCTTACTAATTCAAAGGGTACATAAGAATTTTGAAGTTTGTATGCAGGTTATTTATGCCATGCTTCAAAGCCCATGAAAAAAAATTATTCATAGCTTTTGTACCAAGTCTTATGTCTTCCTGAAAGAAGAAAAACCCACTGGCTCACACCAGAAAACTGAAACTGCCATTAGTCATAGATATTGTTGTGATCAATAGAGATATCTTTAATGCCAAAACTAAATAGCAATCAAATGATTTGAGAAGTTCCTGCAAATCATGTCAGCAATCTGACATGAAGGAAGAAGTCAAATTTCAGAAAAATGTGTGCTGTAGCAAAGGCCAACATCTGCCAGCTTCACTATATGCAAAAATAGGTCAGTCATACTTGCTGTGAAAAGTATAGACTAGTTCCCCTCCCTTTAGAAATAAGCTAATATCATCACAATGGTATCCTCTAAGGCTTGG
>NW_008236767.1:3724570-3744070 GCF_000691975.1 Corvus brachyrhynchos
TCAGGATTTGGACTATGAGGAACGTGATGTCAGCCCAGAAATATAGTGTATAACGTTGACATGACCAGCAGCACTGCACTGCCTGCACATGGAAAAGATGAGAGTGCTGGGTTAGTCTTGCATTCAAAACTGGAAACTCACACACTTCAGTTAGTAACAGGATCTGTCCATCCTGTAAGGATCTGATAAGAAAGTCATTGCTGAATAGACAGGAATTCCATGCAAGGCCTGTAATTTTGTTCTGCTTCCTGTTCCTAAAGAGAGTATCTTCTTGAATACCCCCTTCCCAAATTTCTCAAGATATTTGTCTCATTATATGTGAATTCAGAAAACAGCAACAGTTTATTTGGTCTCATCAATCAAACCTGCCTTCACATCTCCTCTTATGTGATTCTCCCCTCTGCAATGCACTTGTAAAACCCCACCTGGAGTACTGCATCCAGCTCTGGGGTGCCCAGCACAGGAAAGCCATGGACCTCTTGAAGCGAGTCCAGAGTAGGGCCAAAACGATGATCAGGTGGCTGGAGCACCTCTTCTTTGCAGAAAGGCTGAGATAGTCGTGTTCAGCCTAGAGAAGGCTCCAAGGAGACCTTAGTGAAGTCTTTCAATATTTAAAGGAGGCTTGTAAGACAGAGGGAGATATACTGTTTAGTAGGGCCTGTTGCAATGGGCAAGGGGGAATGGTTTTTAAAAAAAGGTTTAGGCTGGACATAACGAAAATATTTTTTACTGTGAGGATGGTGATACACTAGAACAGGTTCCCTGGAAAGCCTGTGGGTGCCTCATCCCTGGAAGAGTTCAAGGCCAGGTTTGATGGGTCTTTGGATGATGTCTCTGCCCGTCACAGGAGGATTGATGTAGAAGATGTCCCGTCCAACCCAATCCATTTTATGATTATATGGTAACTATGCTCAGTCTCGTGTGAGAGACCAATTCTGCTGAACACACCTCCTTTTCACTTTGCCCCCATGCTCTTCCATAAAAACAATCCCATAAGAGGACATGTGAGAATTTCACATGACAACAGTCCTTTTCATAGCTCTCACTACCTAGTTTCATCTGTTATATTTTCTTCTCTTCAACTCACTGAAAAAATGGTAGGGAGATTTAGTTTTAAATCTTTCAAGCAGCACTTACTGCCTGTTTACAATCTGTCAGCTAGGTGGATTTGGCAATGCAAGTTCAGCCCTGACAGCTGCTTCTTGTGACAGGGTGAATGCACTGTCATGCACGTCACCACTCTGCAGACAAGATATCTTCCAGCAGAAAGCAAGGCACTAGGAATGATGCTATATTGCCAGGTTTCATTTTGGCATGCATTAGAAGTCATGTCCAGAGCACACAATCCAACAATGTGAAAATGCCATCTGATCCTTCAGTAAAACTGTAGCCATATCAATTCACTGGCACTTGTTAGCTGAGTGTGTTTAGAAGAAATGTGAACACATCTGACGGAAAAGCTTTTCTGTTATATCCAGAACACAAAAAAGTTTGAAAAATAACTGCAAGGATACCCCATCCTCAGTGAGGGAAAAATGACTTCAAAATTAATTTTAATGTTTCCCAAAGCCAGTACTTAATAGGGAAGAGAAAGAAGTGATAGATAAAGGAACAATTTTCATTGGAGTCGTTTCCTGCAGAGTAGTGAAGCAGCTCAAAACAAACTCTTCTCTCTCCCCCAAACTATTATCGGCTTGTGTGAGGTAGGAAGTTGTTACCTTTCTTGGCACATTCTCCCACATGTCATGTGACTTCATTGCTGTTCACACTGAGACAAGTAACAGTGAAAGCCTCCTATCATCACGTACGTAGTGAAGAAACACCGGAATTTTGGCCACCTCCGCTTCAAATGTTGTGCATTGATGGTATTGCATTCTGACATTTCCTTGAAGTTTGTAAACATGAATGTGCAGATTTTATGAAACTGTTAAATACAGTCCAGCACTGCCACCTGGATGGAAGTGAGTGATCTCAAGCCAAGAACCCATCGCCATTCTCTAAAAAAGGATGAAGTGAAGATAAAATGTGATGGTTTTGTATTCATATGGGGTGCTAGTGAAGATCCTCACAATCCTACAAGAGATATTTTGTTTGTGTGTTTTGACATAAATAAAAATACATAATAATAAAAACAGTGTATACAAACTGTCCTATAAACACAATATATGCTGTTTTTCTGTCATTCCCTTGAAGTTTCAGCACATGTATAGAAGGAAAATGGACCATGATCATCAATGCTGATATCCAGAGTGAATATCTCCATCTTACTGCTGCCAACAGTAAGAGGCTGACAGCCCAAACAGGTATAATAGCCAACTTCAGAATACAAAAAGGCCTCTTGCCACACAGAAATTCCTTCTAACCTCTCAGCTTCGTTGCTATCAAACAATAGGAAGTCAACTTGAAAAAGTGATGCCTTGCTGCTGCAGATATCTCCAACTCCTGTGCCTTGAAATTGTTCCAGCTTTGCAAAAAACTGAAGTTAAACTTACCCTCTTCCCTCTGTCCCCCTAGAAAGTAGACCATCCCTCTGTCCGCTTACTATTGGAGGTCTGGAAAATTACTGGTCATCCCAACAACATTCTTTAGAGGAACAAAACTGGAAGACTTACCATTTGCAGTGTACTGGAATTATGACTCTAACTTTCAAAGGAAAAAAAAAACCCTTTTCAAAGGTAAAAAGAGACAAAATGTTCGTGTTTTGTGTGGGAGACAAAAAAAAAATAAGATATCAATGACCTTTTAAAATAATCCACAAGTTCAATTTTTTCCACATTTCCAAAAAGAGACAAATCAATACAGTACATAGATGAACACACAAAGTTTGCAAGTGCAAAACCAGAGTAAATCAAGAAAATATGCTCTTAGTCACACATACTCCTGCCATTGTAGTCCTTGCCCTTTGTTTTACACTAAGTTTCTGGTGGGCCTGTGTTTTCATATCTTAATTAAAGATATTTTCTCTTCAGGAGCTCCACTCTCCATGTAAAATAAATTTTCGATGAACTGACATATTAAATGAATATAATAAAAACTTTTGCTACCAGCTCTTTCTCTTGCAAATAAAAGTAAATTCCAACAAGCATTCAAATTTTGACTGATTGTTTTTCACAGATGGTATTTTTATCCCCAGATTGGACTCTGTCCCTTTCATTTTTCATGACGTTTCAGTCTCCCTTGTTCTTCTTCTCGCTCACAGCTCATTAACACACTTCACATCTGTCTACCATTACAAAAAGTTTAGTGCATATGGAAGAGCTGAAAAATAAAAGAGAAGTCACTAGGGAAAAGAAAAATTTTCTAATGGCTGTATTGCATGTATGTGGCTCTTTTAGTTACCTAGGAAATGGCTGTAAAGTGTAATATAATTGTCAGATTAACTCCAGATACAATTGAGTGTAACTGATGTAGACATACAGTACACTAAAAATAAATTATTATCAGTTTTTCATTTTTTAAAGAGAAAGAAAACCAGCAAAAATAATTGTTGTGATGCATTTTTCAAAGGTTTGTTGTGAAACAAATTCTTGATTATCAGACTTACTTTGCTAGAATGACAAAAATCAATTTAGTTTCTGTAAAGGCAAATCTATGAAGTGCTTCAGATGGCAATCTGCAAAGTGTTGAAAACCATAGCATAAAAATATCATGAAAAACAACAGAAGAGTTGAAGGGATTTGCTAAGTCATCAGCTCCAAACTCTTGCTATAAAAGGAAACTGTCATATGATCCTACCCATAAACGCATCAAGCTTCAGTTTTAAAATGAGTTATATTTTTGTCTCCACAGCTTTTAGAAAACTGTTCCAGAAGCTTATCCTTCTCTAGGATAGATATCACAGAATTGTAGAATCACAGAATTACAGAATGGTTTGGGTTGGAAGGGACCTTAAAGGTCACCCAATTCCAACCCCCTGCCATGGGAAGGGATACCTTCCACTAGACCAGCTTGCTCAGAGCTCCATCCAGCCTGGTGATGAGCACCTCCTCTGCTGAATTACTGTCTGCTCAGCTTACACTCATCAGTTCTGGCCCCAGAATTACCTTTTTGCTTAAGTAAATTCTCCAGCATTTATCCCCTATAATTTTTGCAGACAATAAGTCTGTTTCTTCCAAGGCTTTCTCTTCCAAAATATTTCAATTTTCTTTTGCCAAGTAGGTGTCTATTGTGCTCATTATCTAACAGGCCACTTCTTCTTCACCTGTTCCCATTTTCATTCCACGCCCTGTGATAGTAAGAAAAAAGTGTACTGATTTAAAAAGAGAAGTTAGTAAGTTACAGAAGATGGCATTTCTGGTTGTTGTCGCCTTTGCTATCATGTTGAAGACTTTCACATGTCATAAAACTGAACAATTAATATGCACTGGCCACAGGTGCTTATAAATAGACTTCAGTTCTGAATGCCTCTATTCATATATCCATACATTTTGCTTATAGACACATATTTTCCAGATAATTGGATTCATTTTATAATAGACCAGATGGCAGAGCTTCTAAAAATCTATTGGCTTTTTCTCTGCTGTCTTGTTTTCCAACTTATTTCTGTTATAAATTGCAAGAAAACAATTATCTTGATTTATATGTGACTGTATATACACACGTGACTGTTGAGGGAAATTAACTGCTGTTAGAACACTGGATACAAACACTACTAATAAAAAATGCTTTGCTCCAGAGAAATCTTAGGAGGTGCATTGCCTGATATTTTTAAAAAAGGAAAGAAATTATAAATATATTGTTGGGAGACTGCACTTAAATACTTTGTAAATGCAGAGTTATAACCTAGAGGATGGGTCCTCCAAGGTCAGTAATTCACATACAGTGAAAAAAAACCCCAAACACAATAACAAAAGCTCTTGGCATATAAAATCTCTTCTCCCTTTTTGTGTGTGTACCAGCATTCATTCAACCACAGAATGCAGATGACATTTAAACACAGCAAACTGCAATTGTCAACCATGCATGTTGAAAGGATATTGATGGCAGATGTATATCAGACACTGAGCTTTTGGACTGCTCTCTCTTGAAACAACAGAGACAGCACAGCTCTGAGTTGAGTGCTGAAGAGGAACAAAGTGGCAAAGTGGTGTTATATCACAGGTGTTATATTTTATCCTCATTCATTAAGGAAGAAGATATGTTAAATCAATGCAGCCTGGAGGTAAAAAGAGGTTGGACGTCTCGTTAAACATCCCCATATTTAGCTGAGTCAGGCTAGTTATTGTACTTTTTTGCTTATCCTTCAGAATACCATTAGCCCATGTTTCAGGTAAAAAAACCCTAATGATATGTTTTGGCTTTCTTATTAAAAGCTCTATGAATACATTTTGTCACCTTACATTTCCAAATGGTATTTTAATTCCCAGTGAATAGGCAAATACCAGTGAAAATGGGAATGTGAAACCAACTGATAGCACAAAGCTGTTTTGCCTTATACATCAGTTCAATAGTTAAAAAATAAAAAAAAAGTGGAAAGATCAGCAAACTGGAACCAGTCAGTGACAGACAGATCAGTTCAACTGCTGGAATAAAACTGCTGGCCCTAAGTTCAAGTGCCTGAAATTTCCTGGAGTTCTGAGCTCTCATACACAGCCAAACACCAATCACAGAAACATTTTAATAACTTCATGCTATCTTTTTCTTTACCAGGATTTTGTTCTGCTCACCTCTGTTGTGGAAACCCCACGTTCTCCCCACGTTGAATGGTGGGTGCTTGATGTGCAGTGAATGGTACTACAGCTACAGATTTGCACCTGTGTTTATGTCCTTAGAGGAAAACTTTGATGGTGGGGAAAAAAACCCCCAGCCAACAAGTGGGAAAAAACCCTCCAAGCTCCAGAAGAAGTGACCATGACCATGGTGTCTGATGCAGAGAATGTCCAGTCAACAGTTGTGAAGAGCAAAGCATTTAGGGTTGCTGTCTGGATTGTAAATCTTTCCTGTATTTCATTTGACTTGAGCAAAATTCACTTTTGACCCTTGAAATGTCAAACTTAATTGAATGTAAAACTTGTTTCAGTTTGAATCCTAAGCGCCACAGGCTTGACTTTTTTTTGAATGTACTAAGAAAAAGCACCGAGATCGCTATTCCTCTGAGACAGAAATTCTTAGGTAAAGAACATCTCCATGCCAACATTTGTCTTCATGAAAAATAGATGCTCTAAAATCCAAAATATTATGAAAAAAACTTTTTTATTATATATTCATGGGTTTTTCATAGCTATATTTGACAATACTGCTCTGATGTCCTCTTCTGAGTAGTATTTAAACTTCTACATTACTTTGCTACCTTGCTGTCATTTCTTTGTCAAGTAGGCCAGGAGTAAATAAGTATATGACATACCACAAGATGAAGACTCAAGATACTTTTTTAAAAAGTTATTGTCAAAGCAGACTGGTAATATTCATCTTTAGTCTAAACTGTATGTCGCTTTTTTTTCTTCCTTTCTTTTTAAGAGAAGAAAAAGATTTTGCTGTCTATTATCAAACTAATTTTACTTTAATTTCCTGTCATCATGTTATTTTTTTTTTACTACACAAAAAAGTGCCAATCTGATGGACAGTTCTCCATTTAACTGAATGAATCAGCATCTAAGTACCTATTTTTGTCAAATGTGGCTTCTATGAGCTCTTACATATTCAAATGTTTTGAGCTAGGATTAATTATTTTAGCCCATCCGTTTTTCTTCCTCTTTTGTTCTTTGAAAAAATAGCTGTGTGTTTTCCTAAACTCTAAAAAAGAACAAGACAAGCTAAATATTAAAAAAGTCTGTGCTATTAGAACAAGTTCTTTGTTTTGAAGGCATAATGACTTGTAGCATGCAGAGCCTTTCTGGTAGGAAAGAAATAACAATAAAAAAAGAGCAGCCTTTCAGATGCTAAATTAGCTGTTCAAGAGAGCTCATGTAGTTTCAGGAAAAACAGAAATGCACACAAGTTTTGCAATCTTCAACAGATTGGAAACTGCCACATTGCAAAGCTGTTCTTTGAGACAAATAAAAATGGTAGGCAACTTCAGAAAGTGGCTTATACCATCTTAACAGGTGGAAATTAGGATCCTAATAGGATGGTGGGAAAAAAAATCTAAATAATCTATTTGTAGGAATTAAAGATGAGACTTTATTTCCTTTGAATACCGGGACTTGTTCAATCAGCCTGACATATGCCCTGTCTCATGTCACTCCAGTCAGCTACATGATTGGAGTACACACTTGGATTAGGAAAAAAAGAGTTGATCCAGCTTTCCTCATACTTCAGGGAAAGTATAATTTACTCTTCTACAAGCTCTCACCCTGTCCTTGTTACCATTTGCAGGGATGACGATTTTGGGTTCTGTGCTGGTTTTGGTTGGGGTAGAGCTAATTTTCTTTCCAATGTCTGGTGAGGGGCTGTGTTTTGGGTTTGTGCTGAACACAGTGATGGTAATACAGAGATGAGTTTGTTATTGCTGAGCAGGGCTTACACAGAGCCAAGGACTTCTCTGCTTTTTGTACTGGCATGTGGACAAGAAAGTTGGAAGTGCAGGGGAAACTGGGAGGAGACACAGGGGGGGCAGGTGACCCCCGCTGACCAAGGGGATTTTCCATGTCATATGACATCATGCTCTCTATATCAAGTGGGAGGGTGAAGGAAGAAGAGGGGACCATTTGGAGTGATAGCATTTGTCTTGCCAAAGACAAAGTCACTGTTACTTGTGATGGGGCCCTGCTCTCCTGGGGATGGCTGAACACCTGCCTGCCCATGGGAGCAGTGAATTAATTCCTTGTTTTGCTTTGTTTGTGCGCATGGCTTTTGCTTTCCCTATTAGTCTACCTTTATCTCAGCCCACGAGTTCTCTACATTTTACTCTTCCAATTCTCTCTCCTATCCTGCTGGTGGGGGTGTGAGTAAGCAGCTGCCTGGGGTTAAACCACCAGAGGTTCCTGCATCAGGCCCCAGCTCTCAGTTACAAACCTCCATCAGAATCAGGATGGAGTGATCAGCTCCATCAACATCCCAGAATTTTTCCAGTGACTTTCCTTGCTTTATATAGACACAATAGAGAATCATTCCCACTTGATCCACATCTGTCCTGAGATCGGGGACTTCTCAGTGATCTGGGACTGTTTCAGTGACATTTTTAAATAGTTTAAAATCATCTAAGAGAAAATGGGTGTTACTGCAAAGACTCACAGTCAAGAGTGCTGCAGATATTTATACCACCTGAATACCTGGGATTTTGTTTCCATGAAATTGAAGGCACTGTTTATTCCTTTTAAATAAGACACTAGAAGAGGAAGAAAACAAAATGTAAACTTCTCTATTTTTCTCCAGATGGTAAGTAATTTGATTCATATATTCCCATTTTAGCCAAGATGTCAGATTCTTTCAGTCCACCTTATTCAGTTTGCCCTATTGTTGTTGAAGCTGTGCTTGTGCTCTACAGTCAGCTTCTTAAAAAATCTTTCTACATTTCACAGTAATGTAGGTTAAGGCAGAATCTAAAATATATCACCTACACTTATGTAACATCAGGTGTGGCTTCAAAAGAGTGACCTACACAGTAAAAGAAATAGAAATAATTCCCCACATTTGAATTGTATTCTGCTTCTACGTGAGTATGAATGAATGGCAGCAAAGGTACCTTAGCTGACAATGAAAGGTGAAATGACAATGATTTTTCCTACTGAGAAAACTCAACTGAATATCATTTTCTTAGGTTGAAATATTATGCTTATTGTTTTGATGGAGTGAAGACAAAAAAGTGTGATTTTACTTTGTGAGAAAGAAAGAGAACATATTTTAGAAAAGTTTTTAAGAATCAGCAACAAGACAGAAGTGGTAGCCAGTCCCAAGGGAGTTCAGAGTATCATTGTTGTGCAATGCAAGTAAAAATAGACACAGAGAGGATGCTTGGAAACAAAGAATACAGGGGTTTTTTATCAGAAATGTTAGTTTTGCTGTGGATCTCTGCACACACTGACTACTCATTAAAAATAAAAAGAAACTCCCTTTCCATGCACTATACTTTTCCTGTCCCATACTCTACAGTGTTATACATTCTTTCAACAACAACAAAAAATTCCTCTGTTATCCTCCAAACTATTAGCTAAATTTAGAGCTGTTAAAAACAACGGTTTGTATTTTTGGAGAATGAGTCATTTTATCCTTAAGACATAAGTATTTTAAATTGTACATTTTCCGCTTGCTGGTCACATTAAGGAAAAAAAGTTTATTCCAAAGTTGCTTTTTTTTTTTCCTAACAGCTAGTATTTAGAAAAAGAACTTATAAATAAAATATCCACCTATTTGTGGTCTAAATTGTGATTGTACCTTTCCATTCCCATGCCAGAAACCAGATGTTTAAGGTGAACATGTGGTAGTTTACCTCATAACCCACAGTCTCCCATGTATGCAAAAGATTATCTACCCGGGGTAACAAAAAAAATCCCCCATAATTTAATAATATCTTCCTTATTTTGTGACAAAAGTGTTTGAATTAAAACTTTTTTAAAATTGTCTGAGTTATTGGTCATCTCAATGGCATATACCATGCTGTATCTTTAATTTCTTAATTGGAAATTTTTTTACATAAATTCTGTCAACATTTTTTCCTGGGAATATGTTACAAAAATCAGGTCTTGGTGTAAATTAATTATTAGTGTCCATAATTTTAGATTTACGAAGAAATTAATATATTTCAGTGTTTCCTTCTTTAGAAAGAAAGCACTTGCAAAGACAAGCTAATCTCTTCTGATAACAGATTGAGTTTTATTTTAATCTTTATGAAGATTTGAATGTTTAAGAGAAACAAGTAATAAGAGTTCTTTGGACTCTAGACAAAGGATAAATCAAGTGCTCAGTTCAGGCTCCCTTACATCTCCTCAAATGATAGTTGCCACAGTTGTAAACATGAAATCTGAAAACTTCAGTTTTGTCTTTTGGCACTTACTGAGTTGTTTAATTTTTATTGTATTTGTAAAGTCTTCAACTGAGCTTCTGTACTTGTCCTGAATAACACTAAACAATGATGATGGTGCCAGGCTAAAACGAAAAGGAGGACACATTTTAGCAATCAAACTAGAATACATTGCAGCTATAACTGGTTGTATGAATAATCTGGAATGGCTTCACACAGAGACTAGAATTTTTGCATGAACAAATAAATATGCCTGTAGCACAATGATTACTGTGCATACATACAAAATATGTACATAAGATCTGTAGCCAGCTAGCAAATGTGTAGTATAATGCATGAATGCATATTGAATACCAAGGAGGTTGTGGCCAACAATCTGAATTCAAGCTGCTAGCTGGAGAGATGTGCTGGCTATTTTTTACCCAGCTGTTTACCACCTGTACGTTCCTCTGCCTCTCAGACTATATGAATACATCTCCACAAGTGGCACTTCCAATCCCAAGATGGGTGCAGATAGGAAGTTCAGCAAACCTTGACTCTTAGGAGGGGTCAACCTGCCAGGAGAAGCCAAGATTTCATTGGCATGATTTAGAGTGTCTTGGGATGGTTTCTTTTGCAGATTTCTTTCTCTGATAGTTCATGAAGGACTTGGAGTGAGCATTCCATCAATGGACTGAATTGTGTCAAGATCAGTGGTTCCCTGGAGGAATGCTAACCAAAGGATCTCCTAGGGCTCAAAGCAAGACTCACTAAGTGGAAAAAGAATTATAAGTCACAGCTTTCAGTAAAAAATAGGAAAAGGAAAAGAAATAAATTTCATGTTGCAGAGGCTTGTATTAGGAAAAAAAAAAGCAAGATGGATTAAGGACAATAAAGAAATTAAGCATAGTGTATAGCATTCTCAGATGAGGCATTTTTAAAAGCAAGTGGAAAGACCAGAAAACATACAGAAAGAAGACCAAAGACATTATCACTCAGTCACATAATTTTTTTTAAAATCCCCAAGCCAAAATAGAAATAAAAGTTAGAGCATCAGTGTACCTTGAAGAGACAATACAATTTCAAACACACAGAAGACAGCAAAAATAGTCAACTCCTATTCCTATTCAGTCATAATTAGCTGTGTACCTGAACTGGAAAACCACCACAAGCGTGTGGACAGAGTATAACATCTTATTAAATAAAGATGACACAGTTTAATAAAACAGGGAGTGTTGTGTGGCCATAGGTCAGCAATGGACTCTCTAAAGCAAGGGTAATGAAAAAAATCACAAGCATGACCAAGACTGGTTTGGTCATTCTTTAGTGAAGAGAAAGACAAAAGAAAGACTGAAAACAAACTTTGTAGAGTTTTGAGTTTAACTTTAGAGTTTAACTCATAAAATGAAGAAAACTGTACTGCTATGAGAGCAGTTAAAAGTTGAAAAATATGATGTTAAAAGCATAGGTAGGATTGCAGAATATGCCTATAAAATTTTGATTAACATAGGCAAAAAGTTCTGCATTGAGGTTAAAAAAGAGAAAGACCAGAAACTCAGCAGAATTTACTGAAGTTGAAAGCTGTTCCTTTGCCACTAGAAGTCTTTAAGGCTATTTTAATGGAAATCAACCTTTTCATAAAATCAAAATAGGCATTTATACTGAATGCTCCAGGCTTAATGACAATGCCATTTCAAATGTTAGAGTCTAAAGAAAAGTTGATGAAAATTGCAAAGGCAGGGACTAAAAAAGTCAGCATACATGGGATTGCTCCCCAGGAACAGGTTAGATGTAAATACAACTATGTTTTCTTAAATAATTGGTTGCTTAAAAAGTTACATTGAAGAAATGGCTTGAGGTACCTAGCCCTGAAAAAAACCTAACCTGATGTGAAATAAGAAAAGAAGTGCCTGTGTTGCAGGAGAAAAAGAGTGGAGTTATCTCTTTCTATTACTCTCAACCCACATTTGAATTGGCTAAATCATTCATGAAATTGCAGCCTAAAGGAGGCAAATGGAATAAAAATTTTGGAAGGAACATGTACTGCTAATTTGTTTTAAATAACAGATTTGTTATAAAGTGTACATGAGTGCTTTTCTCCAACACCACTCCTGACTCCTTTTAAGAAATTAGCTATGAAGGGTGTCAGGTAAGCAATTGAGCCCCCTTCACTTTGACACTGTATTGGAGAAATAAAAAAATTTTAAAAGGCAAGAGAAACAGAAGTTAGATCATCTCTGTGCAGCAGCTTTTAAACTGAAACAGAATGAAATGCTTGTTATCTCCAAGGAGCAATAAAATGACTGCTTCACAAGATAAAAAAGATCCCAGTAACAAACAAAAGGTATAGGGACTGTATATTTAGTATATATATTACTGTAAGCCCTCAACCTGAGACCAGAGTACATGCAAAACACATTTACTAAACTCATAACAAGAAAACAGAGCTATTGTCAGCACAGAGTACAAATCTAACAGCTGAATCCACGCCAAAATTATCTTAGCTTTTATGTGTCTACATATGCAGTGTATATATATATGGATATAAATATATATTTATAGTATATATTTTTGTGGAAAGTGGGGTGTATATCCACAAGAGCTTCATAAAAACTTAATCTTGTCTTAACAACGTCACACAGCAATGGCATAGCTCAGAAGAGTTTTAAAAGAATAATATCATAGAAAGCAAGGATGGTATAGGTCATTCTCTAGCAAGTCAATACTAGAAAGAAAAGACAGTTGTTACATGTTGAGTAACAGGAAAAATTGTAATCTTCTTTTCAAGGATCCTATAATTTCCCCATTTTTTAGGCCACATGCTGCTTCTTGTGCTCAGCCTAAATTGCCATGTGCCCAACTCTGTGAACATAGGAATAGCTTCCAAAATACCCAGTGAGGACTACTGTACAGTAACATTTCTGTCACTTGAAAGACACATGTGACAGGTGTCTATGTGAAGCATCCAGCTGAGAACCTTCTTCCAAAGTCAAGCAACATATATAAATTAAACACTTTAACACACTCATTGGAGGATTTTGCTAAAATTTTAAAATATAAATAAAAATTGTGAGACCCATTATGAATTGCTGTAAGACTAAGATGCCTAGCTACAGATTTATAAACTGCTGTGCTATTCAAAATACCTAGTTTCAGTATGCATTTGCCACGTATTCTGTATAATTAGTATGGGTAAAACACATGACAAGAGTTAAGGTATTTGGCCTCTCAAGACTAAATGCGACAGGGTAAAATAAAAAGGGGAATTAACTTCAGATTTTTCAGAAATATATTGCAGGGAAAAATGTGGACTTTTTCCTATCTTTCTTGAAAATGTAAACCAAAAAAAGCTGAAAGCAGACATTCGATTTAACAAAAAACCCAAAAACCCAATACTTCCACTCCCACCAAAAAAAAAAATAAATAAAAAAAGAAGCACAGACTTGAATTGAATAAAAAGCTTGCACAATCCAGTTGCTGGTCAACTAAGCCCTACCAGTTTGCTTATCACTATGACAATGTTTTGCTCCTTGCTGTAATCCTGAACATGAAATCAAAATGTCACTTCTGATATCTAGTCAAATTCCCTGATGGAAAGAATCTTGGGTAACAGAAAGGGGCACTTTTGAAGAAAAGCCGACAAAATGAGTGGACTTGCCTTAGAGGACCTGAAGTACAGGATTTCCCCCCAGATTTTTGCTGAGAGCTTCAAACATCATAAAAAAAAAATTTTTAGAGGAATAAGATGAACTTCAGAATTTTAGCTGTCACAAAAGACGAACCTTGTGGTTTCTATGCCGTTTAATGAAAATTCTATTTTATAAGATCTGATCTTGGTGTCATTCTTTTTGAATGAGAAAATTATTGTCCTACTAACCAAATCCCATCATTTTGCACCTTCCATAGAATTCACCTCATAAAACAAATACAAAGTGTTTATATGAGATTCAAAATGAAATTAAAGAAAAAAAAAGATTAGTTTTAAAATCCAGCGCTCAGAAGCAAGAAAATTCAAAATTCATATGAAACTTATAAGCATGCCTTACAATTTGTTTACCCAAGTGGGGTTGGTGTTTTTTAAGGGGCATAGAAAATGATATTGTACTAAAGTTGTGTGGGCTACAATGACTCCCAAAAAAGTTAAAATCTGTGCAATACAGCAAGTTGAACCCATTGCTTAGCAGCAGGAACATTCTATGGACACTTCTTGCACATGGTGAAGCCAGGTTGGGTGAATAACACCTGCTGTCTGTCAGTAAGGGATGTTTCTTTCTGAAGCAGAAATTAGATGGGTTCAGAAGCCAAAAAAGAAGAAAACTTACCCTAGCCTTCTTGAATGGAGTTCCCTGCCCCCACCTTCTTTCTCCAGAAAATGTTTCAATTATGTGATACTTCAGTGTTTGGAATGGGCTTATACAGCCATGGTGTTAGACACACAGTAAGGCTTCTGGATGAAATTCATCCTTTGTTCTTGATATAAAGAAGCAAATGTTCCTGATGCACTGGGCTATTCATGGCTTGTGGAAAATCTTCCCTTCTTCTGTCATCCCTTAATTATTCACTGTATGTTTCACTGTTGACTGAACCATTACCTTTGTCTTAAAATATTTATGCTCATTAATTATTTTTTTTAGCTGCTGACACATTCTGACCACAAATAAACAAATAGAAGTATTTTTAAAATCATCTTTGTTTTGTTAAAATTCGAATAGAACCTCTTGGAATAAAATTAGGTACTCCTCTGGCCTAAGGGTCCTCCTCAGTTTTGTATCTGTGACCTGCTGCAAAACAGACCGCTTGGAACGCTTATACTGCAAATAAATCTTTCATAAGTGTCTTCAGTTTAAGAAAATATTCCTCTTTCAGAAAGAAAATATCCTGTTTTTAATGTAGTATGTTGTGAAATATTTCTCTGTATTCTGTATTTCTAGTTTAGGAAAAGCCTTGAGGTAGACATTTTTGCACAGAGCATGATCAGCAACTTGAAGTGCTTTATGCTATTAAAAATATGCTAAGCTTAGTAAAAAAAAAAAAATCCACTACTGAAGCCAGGCACTATAGCTGTAACAGTCTGGTGCAGACAAGTTTCTTCAAGATTAAACTGTAGATAAATGATTTTAGAGACAGAGAAAAGCAGCCTTTTGTGATTGCTATTTATTTGTCCAGTCTCAAAATGAAGGGTCAGATAGTTTAAATAGTTTTAAGGACTATCCTTACACACACACCTGAGATTGTATAAAGCCTCTAAAAGTACATCTGATATATAAAAATTAAAGCATGTTCTGTCAACAAGAAGAAAAAAGAAATCCCTGAGCAAGGAATAATGCCAGCTTCTTCTGGTGTTCTACTGATGACCTGGTTTTCAACAAACTAATTTTCCTTACTTATGCACAGTGGTTTCCCTCCACAATTGTACTAGTGAAGAAGAAAGATTAGGTCAACAAAGAAATGTATCTTTGTCATATCTGACTTTCGTGTACTCTAAAGGAGCTATAAAGTGAACTTCATTGAAAATGTGCTATTCTAACCTTTTTTTTTCATTAAATCAAGGGAAAAGAATTGGAGTTGTCATTTGAATCTGATGGAAAAGATAGAAAAGATGAAATGACAATGTTCTGGTGGCATAATGTGATTCACTTAATCATTATTCTTTAATAATTAATACCTCTATAAATTTTCTCCTTACAGAATACTCATAAGATTAGAAAATATTATTTCCCACCTGAAGGTTGGAATATTAAGACACAAAATTGGTTTACCCAGGATTCCATAGTCTTAGATCAGTGTCTTAGCTGCTGAGTCATCCTTTCTACTCAGGCCCAATACATCTTCTGTAGAAACCTTAAAACTAGAAGTAGCTAAACAGAACTTAACTCTCAGACACACCAGAGATGACATACATTTGGCTCACCCCTTGTCAATGAAACCTCAGGAAAAAGATATAAAGAACTGTAATACATTTCCTTCTGTTTTCAGTTCTAGCATAGTAACAAGATGCCATAAGCAACATTAATGCCTACTGAAGAGGTCTAAGTATTGGGTAGTCATTGCTGAGAGGAAAAATAAAGAATAATATGGTAGAATGCAGAGGAATTAGAATTTAACTCCAGATCATCATGAGTGGGTAAATTCTTGAAACTAAGGCAGAGGCCTGCTTAAGTGTGGTTAAGCAGTAATCCCAAATGTTAAGGACATATTTGTGAAGACTTTTTAAGAGCCTTTTCCATAATTCTTTGACTTTTTAAATTAATATTATTTTGATGGCTGAAAGACCTTTGTAAGGAAAGGCAACAGCTCTACTCATCTGAATCATAAATTAAATCCCTATTAGAAATAGCAGGTTTTAAAGAAAAAAAATAGAAAAATAGCATAAAAGGCATTGTCCACCTTTAAATCTTTAAATCTGAAGCATTCCCAATGAAAAAAGCAGTAGATCAGTCAGCACTGACAACTGCTGTGCACTGCTCATGGTCATGAGCTGGAGTTTCAAACAGCATCATCCAAAGCAAAAACTGAGTTAGTGAATGACCAAATCAAGACACAGAAAAAACTGTGGCTTAGTAAGGTTAGAGGAAAGAAAGGCATCAATTTTTCTGAGCAGAGGAAGTAAATGACAGCAAAGTTCCCTTAACATACAATTCTCCATTGTTCTCATTCAGGTGACATTTCTATGAGAAATTAAACATACAGTAACTGCAGAAATCAGTGTTAAGAACAAAAGAAGTTATCACAAGGCACACATTTCCACATCAAAACTTCCTATCAGTTCTTGCTGTTGTATGGATTGTCATTCACCACCCAGGTCAATAATCTGTGTAGTCTTCATTGTTATGGCTGTTGTTCATGTCAGGTGATGCTGATGTACCTGGGATGACAGCCTGAGCACTGTGGCATCGATAAAACTGAATGCAGAAGGTGACTGCATTCAGGCTTGACCACAAGTTGTGGTCCTTGTTGCTGTTGCTAGGTTAGATGGTTGATTGGTTGGTTGATTGCTTGTTTTTATTCTGGGTTGTGTTTGGTTTGGCTTTTTGGGGGGGATGGCATTTTGCATATATTCATATTGCCTGTCCTATTGCATAAAAGAACAAATTTAATTTTTTTAGTGTCAACACGCTGTCATCAGTCAGAAGTTAAGGTGACAATACAGGCAGTAGTGAAAAAAAATTATAAACCAGGATTTTTTTTATTCTTCCATTATCCTGTGATCAGAACAAGAAAACTTCTTTATGATATCTGTATATTGATTTCTGAGTGTCACTTCCCAAGTGTTGTCACTCTCAGATTATTCTACACTACCTATAGCTTTCCTTCCTGTCTAACTTGAGAAGATTGCCTGCTGCAGAAATCACTAAGCAATATCTTCTGTAAACTGAGCTTTAAACTTTGATGTGTCATATGCTGAAAAGAGAAGTTAATTTGAAGACAAGTTTCAACACCAACTTTAGATGAAACACAGTACTATTATCTCTGATACTACCTTATAAATTATTAAAAAGGTTAATTGCTGTTGAAAGCTCTTCAGTAAACCGTTGTTTATTAATTGCCTCTGTTCATTGTCTCTTTAATAATAAAAGAAGCACCATTAATGAATGTGTCTGTTCTGCCTTAGGTATTATATCCGCCTCTAGAGCATACAAAAAGCTTTACTCGACTAAGCCAGTAGTCTTAATGATCCTTTACAATGCATTTTCATTAAGATTTGGTCTAGCATGCATTTCTCTTGAATGCATATGCTTTCAGGAATTCCAGAATAAAATTATTTCCCATCAAAAAATCCAGTAAATATCTTTGTATACTGTATACATCATCTATTTTATGTGAAATGGACCAGAATGATAGTACACTACACTAAGAAGTACATCATGTGCACCTGAGCTTCTTTGATTAACCTTATTATTTAAATCTGCCACTCCAGTATAAAGTACATGGCTTTGATTCAGTGAAGTGCAATTATTGTATTGCATTACTGGCAAATTTGTTGCTAGCATAGAGATTTTTGGTCCGATTGAATTCAAGTAAGAAAAGATGATGAATCATACAGAACAGACATAAATCTCAAATAACTTATAACCAGAATCACAGACTAGCTGATAGATAGTAATCCAATAAAACTTACACAAAACAGCACACACTTGTTCTTTATAGATCTCTTTCTGACAGTTCACTAAATTATGTACTTGAAATCATAGAATCATAGAATTCCAGGCTGGAGGGGACCTCAAGGATCATCTGGTCCAAATTTTTTTGGCAAAAGCACAGTCTACACAAGATGGCCCAGCACCCTATCCAGATGAATCTTAAAAACTACCAATATGGGGAATCCACCACTTCCCTGGGGAGATTATTCTACTGGCTGATTGTTTTCATTGTGAAATATTTGCTCTTTGTGTCTACTTGGAATCTCTACAGGATTGACTTGTACCCATTATTCTTTGTATTTTCCATGTGACTCTTCGTAAAAAAGAAGTCTTTTATCTTCTTTATAGCCACCCTTTAAATACAGGCACATGGTAATAAGGTCTCCCATAAGTCTTTTTTCTCAAGGCTGAATAAACCCAGTTCTTTTACTCTTTCCTTATATTTCAGGCTTCCCAGTCTTTTGATCACCTTTGTGCCCCTTCTCTGAACCCTCTCCAGCTGTCTGCATCCTTTTTGTATTGTCAGGACTAAAACCAAACACAGTATTCCAGGTGGGGCCTGACAAGTGGTGAGTAGAGTGCATCTCTGCTGGTAACACTCTTGTTGGTGCAACCCAGCATGCTGTTGGCTTTCAGTGCTTGGACAGCACAGTGCTCACTCATATTGAGTTTGTTGTCCACCAGGACGCAAAGGTCCCTTTCCAAAGGCCAGATAGATTCTTGACCATGCTACATTCCTGGATTATATTTTCCCACAGGCAAGATCTTACACTTGTCCTTGTTGAATTTAATGAGATTCTTGTTAGCTCACTCTTCCCGTACCCACATCCTGCATTATTCCACTCTTCATGTCTTCCTGCTGGGTGGCTCTCCCTTCTGAAGTGTCTACTTCTGCAATCAGTTTGATACCATTGACTTTATCAGGGTCAGTTAATCACATTATCCAGATCATTTATCAAGATATTAAACAGTGATGGGCCCCACACAGATCCCTGGAGGACCCACTTCTGTCAGGTTCCAGTTTGAAAAGGAGCTGTTCACCACCACCCTCTGGGTGCAGCCTGTCAGCCAGATCCCCACCCACCGCACTGATCACATGTCTGGATCATAACACATCACTTTCTCCAGAAGGAGGCTGTGGGAAACCATGCCAAAAGCATTGGAGAAAGCCAGGCAGACAGTGTCCACCTCACCCCACATCAAGTTGTCATGGTTTGATGCTGGCCCAACACCAGGCACCCATGAGAGTCACTCACTCACCCTCTCCTGCCATAGCTGGGCAGAGGAGGGAAAATGAAAAAAATTAACGAAGGCTTCATGAGTAGAGATAAGGACCAGGAGAAACACTTCAAGGGTGAAACAGGCTCAACTTAACTTGCAAAGTGAATTTATTACTAACAGAATCAGAGGAGGATAATGAGAAGTAAAATAAGCCCTTAGAACCCCTTCCACCCCCCAGCCCCTCCCTCCTTCCCACTGACA
>NW_008236767.1:3744318-3755324 GCF_000691975.1 Corvus brachyrhynchos
GCTGTGGGTGGATCTCTGCATCCCCCGTGGATCCCCATGGGCTGCAGGGGCACAGCTGCTTCACCATGGTCCTTACCATGGCCTGCAGAGGAATCTTGGCTCCAGCACCTGGAGCATCTCCTCCCCCTCCTTCTCCACTGACCTTGGTGTCACCATGTTGTTGACCCTCACATGTTCTCACCTCCTCCTCTTCTCTGATTAGAATCCAAAATCTTGTGACTTTGTTTTGATTTTCTTCTCAAATATGTCATCACAGAGGCGTTACCAACCTCTCTCATTGGCTCAGTTTTGGCCAGCAGCATGCCCTTCTTCACAGCCATCAGCCATTGGCTCTGCCAGACATGGTGGAAGCTTCCAGCAGCTTCTCACAGAAGCCATCTTTGTGGCTCCCCTGCTACCTAAAACCAGTGTTCACAAGTGAACAGGTTACTTTGTCATAGAAGGCAACCAGGTTTGTCAAATATGTTTTCCCTTGCTGAACCCATGCTGGTTTTTCCCAGTCATGTGGTTCATCTAACTTGTGCCTAACCCAGGAGGATTCATGCCATAACTTTCCCAGATAATGAAGTAAGACTGATGGGCCTATTACTGCTTGGAGCCTCCTTTAAGCCAAAGAAAGCAAAGATATTTATATCCTTCTCAAGTAATTAAAATCTGTATCTTTAGTCAAGTCTTAGAGGATATTATTTCCTGCTCTTCATTTGAGACTTAACCACTTTGGACTAAGTTGGATTACCTGCAGTTAGGAAGACTCTAAAAGCATTGACACAGGTAATTTTCTCTTGGTCAATTTTATTATTGAATACTGTGAAATATTGCCATAGGACATGCTTTACTAAAGTATGGATATAACATCTAACAGTGTTTATTTTTATGGAGTATATCTGAGTTTTAGAAACGTCTTGATTATACCAATTACTCAAAGGTTTTTCTTATCATACTGCGTATGCCTCCAAAACTGACAATGGATTCTGTTAAAACAACTGTTATTTTCATAGCTCAATTTAAAAGGGTGCTGTAAGAAAAAGAACTTCAAGACAAAACACAGGTTTTAGCTGCCTTGGTATACCTTTGGGTAAATGAGCAATTGTTCCAGGAAAAAGTCACCACCAAATGGAGCAGGACTTTATTTCAGGATTAAGAACAGATTTACCTTGATTTAAAGATCCTATTGTATGAACTGCTCCCTACTTTCCCCTTAAGGATTTTGTTATTCAGGAAAAACTATTTTTGCATAAGCATAGTCTTTTTTTTCCCCTTTACCTAAATCTGTTCAATAATTAAGGGTTGCAGAGCATTATAAGATACATACAGAGATTATAGAACATGGTAATCGCTTTGAAGGGAAAACACTTTGGAAACTTCCAGCTAGGAATTAAAATACAATATCAGTTATGCTTTTAATGTTCAATTCTTGCTCCAAAAAGCCCACTATCACAGTACATCATAGTAGAAAAAATAAAAGTAAAAAAGCAGGAAAACAGTTGAACTATTCTTGCAACATTTTTATGTTGAAACAGAATAAAATTCCTTAAACACTCTAAATATATCCTTTTTATAACTTTATGGTTATGGAAGACTAATGCAAAGACCCAGTGGCACAAAATTTCTATATGCACAAAAAGTATAAGGTATTTGGCTCTTTATGTGATGTGTAAAAAGAACATTTGATGTCTCAAAATTAGACATTGAGCTGATCCATTCACCTAAGTAAACTTTCATGCCAGTATCACTGTGTTCTTTCAGGTATTTTTTCATACTAAATTATATATGTGCATGGTCAATAGATAATATGAATGTGTGAATATGAATACAAACATAATTTCTTTTTCTTTTTCTCTGTAAGAGATTTTTCTTTAACTCATTTCACAAGATGCTTTATCCAAATAATGATTGGGGGAATCAAGGACACTTTAATTCATTTTTATATACCTCAAATATAAACCTTTAGCCACCTGTCCTGGGTTGCAGTGTATTCTATTACCATCCCCATCAGCTGTTGAAATCAGGTGGGGCAGTGTTTCCTTGCCTCCTCCCCCCAGACTATCTTTCTGTTAATTGCCCATCATTGTCCTGCCACCTGACTCAGAGATAACTCCCTCCGGACTATCTTCTGTTAATGAGCCTAATCAACACTTTGCCTCATGACTCATTACCCCATTGTGAGATGCTCCACCCAGAGGGAGGAACCAAGCATCCCATCGTGGATATAATCTGAGGCTGAACACCAGAGACACTGGCTTCCCGCTGGATTTCCAGAGGACAGGAGCTACACAGCCACCATTGGACTTCCTGAGGAAGAGCAGACTGTTTTACTACAGGATCACTGCTTCAGAGGACTGCAGCCACCATTCTACCAGACTGCTACCACCACCCTGCCTAACAGGGTGTCAGGTTGTACCTTGGCTCTGTCAGTTTGACAGTGTTTTCTTTTACCTTTTTTTCCCCTTTTCTTTAATTTCCATTAAATTGTTATTCTGACTTAGTGCCTCCCACTGGTTTGTTTTCAAACTAGTATACCACCAAACTGAGACTAACAGGGGGTTCAACATTTGGAAATATAACAGTGTTCATTAGGTCTGCAAATGAAGAAAAGTTATGATTTCTTTCCTGTTCTGTGTAGCAGATTACTCTGGTAATGGAGGTCTGAGGAAATGTATAACAGACTTTGAAGGCAAAATATGTTGGTAGTCTCAGAAGGTTTGTCCTGTGCAATTTGGAGTCTCTGCTAGTAAGCTATTTTGCCACCTACATTAAAAATTGCAGCATAGAAGCAAAGGTCATGTTTTAAATAGCACAATTAAAAGTTCAGACCCTTCTCCTTCCTATGCAAATGCCTTGACATTCACTTTATATTAGATGGAATGTTCTTTTCCCTTGTTGTTCAGACCCAGATTTATTTTTCTCATGCAGCTCACTTTTTGTATACTGCAATCTCCAGATATTGTTATCAAAGTAAATAGGCATGATTTTGCACAGTTATGTTCATTATACAATGAAATTTTTCAAGGCTTTGTTCAAATTAATTTGCTTTATTTTCTTTACATTTTTTTCTAATAGGACTTTTCTCTTTGTGTGGTTGATATAACACTAATATTTAGAAGAATCTGCTATACTAAAATCCCCAGTGGAATTTCCAAATAATGTGCATCAAATATTTACAGCTGTAATAGTAAAGTATGAAACATATTTCCAATATAGTGTGGGTTCTTAGCCTCAGAATCAAAACTGTCTAAAAACAACTGTATGAATAATCCCACAAAATGTATGGATGCTTTTAAATCTCTAAGGCAACAATCAAGGTGACATAAAAGTCAACTAAAATAATCTCTACAGGGCACAAAAGAGAGAGAGAGAGGAGGGGAGAGTGGTGAATTGGTTGTATTGTTCTTTAGTGACTGCAAAATAATTTCTCTATATAGGAACTAGGATTTATCATTATTCTTTGTGATTCATATATTTCCATAAACAAATACTTCAACATGGAAAATAAATGACCTCTATAAGCAAATATTCGGTCACAGGGCAATTTAAAATCCACCTTGCTTCTCCATGCTTATACAAGCCCAATTAACCAAGATACTAACTGGTAAAAATGCTCATTACTTCCTTCTTTTTCTTCTTCTTTTTATTTTTTTTTCCTTTTTCCTTTTCTTTTTTCTTATTTTTCTTCTTCCTTCCCCTGGGTCTATATATGAACTTTGTTAAACACATTTATAATAGAAGACAAATCATATTTATGAAATACTTGTTCTGACATGCTTCTCAACTGCTTGCACTTTCCTCTCCTGTATATATTTATTGTGTGACTGAAATGCATATATTTCCAGGGCATAAACTGTGACAGAGATATAACTGTAGAACAGATGTAAAGCAGGATGGCATAGTGATTTTATCATTTAAAAAAACACCACATGTGTTTTGATAGTGTGTAGACACTGTTCAAAATAATTTCATCCTTGCAAAGTAGTTACTACAAGAATTCTGATGGTCTCTTTGAAGTGTTGATTACTTCTGCAAAGCATTCATTTTAGTAGAGTTTATCAGTCATTTGGCAGAACTCATGATTTGTCTTTCACTTTCTTCTAGATACAGCCTCCCTGCAACATAGTGGCATATCACAATATGATCATGGTTTGGATTAGGGTTAAAAAATTCCCCAGCTGATAAATATTTCTTTTTATGGCTCAGGCCATAGGATTGATCTATACCTTCGTCCTGCAGAGTTGCAGTTTTTTACAGTTGCAGCCTACTAGGCCAAATGAGCTGTAAGAAAGGTGTTCTAAAAGGCCTATTCTGTTACTGAACAATTCTTTCACTAACCAAACTAAATGTCTTTTCAGCACCTCAGGCATTCTTGAAACTGAGTATTCCTAGAAGAAAGTGGAAAATAAACACAAGAATGGAAGTATAAACTAATCCAAACACGGCTCTGGAATTAACTTGAAAAAAGGTGTGATGACAACTAGATTCCTTAGAAGGCTTAGAAGTCAAGAAGACTGAATTAGAAATGCCTCCTTAGGAATCTGTAACTTAATAGATAGACAATCAGCAGTAAAACTTATTTCTCACAATAACAGGTTCTAAAGTCCTGGTTGTACAAACTCATTGCAATAAGTTATTCACTTCAGTGAGGAAGCTGCATTATGCTCCAACTCCCCCTAGCTTCTCTCTGTTGTCATTTGTGGGGGAGCCATAGAGTAACTGAGATTATGTAATGGCTTAATTAATTTGTCTCTACCGAATATTTACTTCTGAAAAGTAAGAAGTACTTTTGGTTACTAACTCACAATCCTTTTAAGAGACAGTTGGCTGGTGGAGTAGGTCATGACTGCTGTTTTTGTCATGCCTGCTCGTAGTTATCTTTGGCAATATGAATTATGTGGTATTTCAAAAAAACAGATAGAGTGTTCCATATATATGTGAAGTAGATCAGGAGTACTTTTTTTACAAAACTGTGGACTAATTCATTTTATGAAAATATTTTGCTGGTAGAAAAGAGGAAATAATCTTGTAGCACACCTGCCTCCAGGAGAGCAGACCACCTAGTAGACAAAACTGGATCAATACAATCACCAAGCTACCACAAATTCAAAATTAGCCTTGAAAAAGATACAGAATTTGTACACTAATGAGCTATGGGAGAACAGAAAGGGTTCTTATCCTGTGAAAGAAATTGAGAACCTACTGTGTGCTTCAAAAGAGAGTTCAGGACACACACTGAACTTCAGAATAAACACCATAGTCAGAGTACAGAAAAACAAGATTTTTTAAAAAGTATATTAGTATATCTTATTAAGGAATATTGCTACAAAGCTTTGTCTCGGAAGGTTGCTTTGACGTTAGAAATCTTGCCTTTGAGTTACACAGCTCCAGAGAAAAAAATTCACCAGGATAAAGTATTTTGTTGTTCAGAAACTGTGGAAAGTGTCAACTGATAATGAAAAGCTTTCTGAATACCTAGGATTCAGAATGATAACTGAACAGGATGTATACTTGTTCAGATGCATCTACTGAACAATTTGAATAAGTCAAATTCATATAGAATAATTGTAAACTTCATTCTTGGCTGAATCTAAACCTAGGAAGACGAACAGAATAAATGAACATGTGTGAAACTGAATAACATGAAGCTGATGGAAAAAAGACTTTACTTAAGGTGTGCTTTTTATAATCCCTCATTTGACCAACAGTCTTTGAACAAAGAACTTTACAGAGACCATTTATAATCCTGTTCAATGTACATTAATGTGCTTAATATCTGAATTAACACCTCTAGGTAGTTTCTCCATGCCTAATGTATTCTGGCTGCTACAGGTGAGTTAGAAAGGATGTACAAAAAGGATTGTACCTAAAATGTTTGCTGGTCAAATGCTACATTTATAAAGTTAGCAATATGTTTCATCAAAGTGAAGACTCAATCATACTCAAAGAAACATTCATATTCTAAGCTTGCTTTTTGTATGTATTGTGTTCCCTGGGATCACTCTAAATCAGCAGACATGAAAAAATTTCTCACTGGTTGCTGTACTTTAGGGCAAAGATGTAGTAGACAATCTGTTAGGAAGGAGTTAATTGTTTGCATTGAGTGAAATAATCAGATTATGTTTTAAACATTTTGGTTTTCTAGTATAATTAAATTAAAATGTTTATTTATTGGATCTCGGATCTCCCTTGAAATGTTTTATTAATCAAATCTATAGGTCTCTAGGCTCATGACCGCATTGAGACTTTAATTTCTTTCAACCAACATCTTTTCATTTTATACTTACTTTTAGGTTTTAATGAAAACAACTTAATTCTGCCACTAATTTAAGTTTCAGGAAGCCCTAGAATATTTTCAGATGGTAAATAAATATTACTTTTACAGAATATGATAGTGACATTTCCTTACTTTTTTTTTTTTTTTTTTTCTTTGCTGGTGATGATTTAAAGAGCCTAAATCTCAAGAAGCAGAAGCAGCATGTTTATAAACTGTGGGAGCAGAGAGAGGAAAAATCCTCCTATCACCATGGCAGCAAGTGGTCTTTGTCAATGCTTGTGCTTATGCTTTGCACAAGAAGAGACTATAGTAATTTAGACTGCAGGACTGCAATGTTGTTTTGAAAATGCACTGGGACCCACTGTTCTGTGAAGTCTGAAAATGCAATTAAAACCAGACCAATGATGACAGCAAGGTGTTAACTTGCTTACGCTGAAGGTCATGAAGTTCAAATATTTCAGCCAAGGGTGAAATTGCGTGTGCATTATTAACCAGTCTTAGGAGCTACAACATGACAACTGCACCTGGAATCCCCAAGAAATTTTATAATGGCAGGTGTCCCATAAAAATCATCTTTTTTTTTAAGATCACAAAAATGCAGAGCACTTGAGGGAAGAATCTAGACATAGCAGTACCTTCTCATCACATTTCTGAAAGTTTTATCTCACCTTCTACAATAATCTATCAGCTTGTAGTACCTGATGCATACAGGAACTCAGCCCAAAATCTACCACCTGCATTTCAGAAAATATTGTCTCCTTAGGGGAGCCTAACTACAAAATAGAATCAAGGAATCTTGAATGATAAAGACCATTTGTATGTCCAGTTATGGCCAGTCCATTATTGCAGTTACATGAATTCAGAATCAGGTGAACCAGAGTGTAGTAAAGGTTATCATGACACTGAATGAATGTTATGTGTAGGTAAAATACCAGAATAAAGTCTTCTCTTGCAGACCTCAGCTGCCAACAGAGATTTTAAAAATAAAATCTAATTGTGAGTGTGGTGGATGGGTGCATAAATTCCACATTTTTCTAGAACAAAACCCAAGGAACCCTTTCCTCTCTTAGTCATCATCTCACTCAGCCATACAAAAGAAGCAGTATTCTTCTTGGATCTAAAAATAGGTCCTCCAGTTTCAGTGCTTAGATATCTTCCTCTGAATCTATTTTAGCCTTAAACATTTTTGAAGATGGGTGATGACATCTAAATAAAATATTTTCTTTCAGATGGAATTATGTCAGCCTTCCATAAACAGAATTTTTTTTTTTTTTCCCAGATCTTTCCTGGATATATCTTGCCCGACTTAAAACAATTGCCTTTTTCACAGCCATGTGCTTTTACAGCCAACAGTTGCTCCATAAGCACTTAATCAAGCAAGTCTAATTCCTGTTCATGTGCTTACATGCAGTGAGCTCCAAGGCTACATCTAAAAGCCTTGTTATTAAAAATCATCCTTTTTACTTTGCATTGATTACTGATCACTCTTTTATTAATATTATTTATATGATATATGTTATATATTATGTATTGTATAATATATTGTATATAATATTCCAAGGGGATAGGAAGAAGTATATGATATCCAACTCTGTTTTAAGGAGACCACAGTTGTGCAATTAACATATTTCATTACAAAATTTGCATTTTTTTCCATCACAGCCGTTAACAAAAATAATACAGAAGATGTATACATGTACAAATGTATAAATATTCCAATAGTTTTCTACTATGCTATCAGCACAAACTATGTTTGTGTCTATTTCTCATAGTTCTTATACTAATACCCAGAAAAAAATGATTTGTCAAATGACAACCTTAATAAGTCTTACGCATTTTGTCTGTATAAAACCCAGACCTTTTAACAAAGAATAACACCAGAGTGTGTCAAAGTCTAACTTTGACAGGTGTGGTTGCTTTTGATCTAATTTCTAATTTTGGTCTATACTAATTCCTCTTCATAGTTCCTCAGGGCAGCATGAGGGCATCTACCAGCTCTTCCTCACTCAGATAAAAATTTCTGTGTGGTTCTAAAAGTAAGTTAAGCTTCTACAATGTAATACAGACAGAACACGGTCTTCAATTATTTCCAATTTTCACCTATCTTAGGCCTCTGGGATTAACCGTATTACAAATGTAATTGCTTTCTTATTCTCAGGAAAACAGGAAACTGTAGATTTATTGGTGAAAAATCTGAGATATAAACATGGTGGTTTTTATGTGCACACGCCATGGATTCAGACTAAAACTTGGATTTTCAAGCTCAAGCAATTTTTTAAAAAGTGGGGAAGAGGTGGCTGTAAGACAGCAATTACTTGCCAGTGGGACATACTGTCACCTGGACAATTCGAACTGAGATGCCTCAGTGGGAGGTGCTTTCTTCTGCCATCTTTTGCCAGTAGAAAAATCTACTAACTAAAATACTCAGGGCTTCTGCTTTTTAACAAGAGCTAAGGAGGCATATTTGGTGAAGATCATGTTCTGTAAGTACACATATGCTGACTTATTAAGTAAATTCATCAGAATAGATTCGTAATGTTATAGTGTCATACATGGCGAAAAAGTTAATGAAAATATGCAAGCGTATGAAAAAAGAAGTTTAAAAATTTACTGAAACAAATATGAACATCTAAATTGTATGGTGTTTCTTGCCAAATAACTGCTTTAATGAAAATAAAACTAAATTCCGATTTGATTGATGTAAAATGATTACATTTTCAAAATTTTTTTGAGAACTATTTATTTAAATGGTTGTAGTCAACAGTATCTTCAACATCCAGGCATTAAAAACATTATGTAAAAAAAGGGGAGTGTTTTCCATAATATTGTTTCAGATAACCCCCCCATGGAGTTTGCATTCAACTTCTTACCAGACTTTCCAACCTGAGAATGAAAGGGAAATATAAAACACAAAATATTTCTCCCAAGGAAAATACTTCCCCAGTCATGAAAATTCCCAAGAGAGGAAGATCTTGAATATATTTGAAAGCTCTGCTTTTTGAAGGGATTATTACACACAAAGATTTTTTTATTAAAACCCACTTGTGGGAAAGCTGTTCATCAACCTCACTTTACTAAGTCCCTTGGGCATTCCACACCATATTGAAAGCTACAAGCTAAAACCTGAAGCCAAAAAATGATAAAAAACCACAAGACAAAAATACAGCAAATATCTGTGGTGATTATTCTCTTCCTTCTAGTCCTATCGTCTGCTATTCTTCCCTTTTTTCTCTTTAACAAAAGCACTTTAAAATGGACTTTGACAAAATTATTTGTACTTTATGTTTCAAATCTCTTTTCACAAGGCTTGTTTTCTTTTTGTTTCCTTTCTGTCTGAAAGAGATTAAATCCATTTATAGATGTATCATTAGTTTTTATTTGTGACTTATTATACTTCAGTTTCATCTGTTTGTTTTAGCCCTGAGTTATTTATATATCTTCTAATTTAAATAGGCTTTGTAGTTATGTAAAAACACTTTAAAAATACTTCTTTTTGATTGCAGAATCATTCTGTCTTCCATCTATTTTTTTAAATGCTCGGATCACCTTATGTAAGCAAAACTGGTTTTTTGTTTATTTCCTTGCCAGCATCACTTCTTTTAAATCTTCCCATCACTCTATGCCAATATTCAGCCTGCAAGTCTGAAACTTTACAAGCTGGTGATGGCCTAGCATGCCAGACAAGATCCATCCAAATCCAATTCTCTGCTTAAGGTCTGGGCATTAAGAAATCCCCAGCATAACTTGCCTTTTTGTCTCTAGGATTCATTAAATATGAGATTTTCAAGACCTGATGCAGTGGCTCAGTCTGAATTTTCCTTCCCATTCCAGGAAACTTTACTTTTTGAATTCTAAAACAGATCTATTTTTGATGTTGTTTTCATTTCTATTTCCACATAAAACCACAAGAGGTGCAATTCTCAGGCATTGTTCAGGCTAACCTCCCACTTTTCTGAGCATGCTATATCCTTGTGTTTTGACCATGGATCACAGAAATCTTAGGTGAAACAACCTTGCTCTGCACCCATCAGATGAGCTTATTTATCCAATCCTAATGAGGACAGAGAGGACTGAACTTCAGCTCTGACTCCCATCATGATCTGCCTGTTTAAACATTCAAGGTTGCTTCTATTAGCCTCAAGCTCTCTTCTTAGGCCATCTCACATGGTGGGAGTTTGCCTTCCAGTGCAGTCGGTATCAGAGTACAAATTTGCAGGATACCTTTTTCTTCCATAGGACTGAAAAGACTTAGGGCAGCTTCCCTAATTTGAGACTTCAAACCTTTTTGAAGCTTGCAGAGCTCTGCCACATAATGGCCTTTTTATTATTCCCAACAGTGGCTTTGCTCTTTTGACACAGAGACCACTAAGTGACCTTCTCACAAAAAATGATTTCTCCTATGTTAGGAGATCTGCCAGCTGTACCTGCACTGATGGAACTTGTCACTGTGACTCAGAATTGATCAATGCCCATCTATCCAAGAAAAAGTTACAGTCTCCAAGCCTTGCAAATACACACCTTATCTTAGCACAAACCATTTCTTTTTATTTACAGGTGTTGTTTCTTATATCACCTACACTCTCACTGTATGGATTACTTGTCTGAATTCTGTCCATCAGCTTACTGCTTTTCTTACCAGCTGATGAGCAAACACAAGAGCAAAATAGCCTTAACTTTTCCATCAATCCTGTCAGTAATGAGCAATGAGCACAGGATTAAATAAATGGCTGTTGGCTGTGGCATT
>NW_008236767.1:3755387-3762296 GCF_000691975.1 Corvus brachyrhynchos
TGTAAGGAAAATACAGCAATTCCTGAACTGAGCACTCTCCTTTAAAGTCTGTTTTACTGTGGGGAGAGTTCAAAGGGATTGTCAGCTACAGAGAACCTTTGCTCTTCTCCTGCTTTTTGTTCTGCACTTTGGTCACCACTTTTGGACTCTGTTTTGAACTATTCTCAGTGCATCATAGTTTTTTGAATCTTTCATGGCTTTTACCCTCTCTGTCTCTATTTCCCAAAACCATAAGGAACCAGGCATTAGGAAAAGAGTACATGATTAGGTTAAATGCTGGTGTGTCTCTTCTAATCAGTGATGATTACAGAAAACTAAACATGAGTAATAAGAGGACTATATTGCCCCAGTTATTGACTCTAAGACAGGCAATTTAAACAAAATTCTCTTTTTCTTAAGTGATACAGTGTATCATTATGGTTAGAGTTAAATCTAGAGTGAGTCACTTTCAGCTAAATCAAAGCAGAGTAAGAACAAGTATAGATATAAGCAGCGATGCAGCTCAACAAATTGAATAAACTTAGGTAAGGTAATGTGTAGTCATCAGTAGAATTATCTTTGGTAACTTTCGTTTCAAAGACTCCATTTCAAAATCTCAAATTTGAAAGGCAGAAGTAAAAATCATGACATCCAAAGTTGGCGTTCTGATGAAAAGCCATAAACAGGAGATTTTTTTTTAATGTGTACATGACAGCAAGGCAGCCTCCTTCTTCATGGCTAACCAATGGTTTATCACCAAGAGCCTGGCAAAAGGCTTAACATCACTTGCAAGCTACATTCCCAGAAAGCTCAGTAAAGTGTGGAATAAGGTCTGCATCCAGGGTTTACAGATTTTGTATTTTGCTTTGACAGTAGAGGAGAAGAAGGGAAGGTGAAAAGATAACTGAAACAGTGCAGGAATTAACCTGAAAGATTGAAAGATAATTGCATCCAGAAGCTCTCTGTTATTTTTCAGATTCAGGTACACATATATGTGGGCACACAAGGATACTATTTTTATACGAAGCGCCATTTAATACCATCTACAGAAAAGTTGTGAGAATGTAGGTACAGTCTAGCCAGGGGCAGATGGAGGTCAGACTGGGATTTGAGGATATGAGGACAATATTCAATTGTCACATTCCATGGTCCCTGATAAGACCTTTCAACACAGCTCATTGGAGCTGCCAGATGTAGCAGTAGAGCTGAGAAAAGGAGTTTGCCTCTTTGTAAACCTTGGTGATGGCCAAAGTAGGAGAGGGTTGTCCTAGGGTGGAGTGCATGGCTGCAGTGTTCCTGTTCCCTCACAGGCATAACCACAGTGAGGGAAAATGGGATTCCACACAAAAAGATTTGGAAATATCAAGGATCAAGACCATTAAGGTTTTTTTTTTTTAGTTGGAGTCCAAGTCATGCATTTAAGCTGAAAATGAAAAATTAGATAGTTTTGTGGTAGAGATGACTAATCGGAAGGGACTAATCAAGAGATTTTCTGCAATAATCTGTCTGCCATCAACTGAACTGACTATGCAAAAAGTTCATATTCTTTTCTTGATTCTGAGCCAAGTATAAAATACAGATGCAGTTATATACCTTATCAGACAAGTATTTCTCACAAAGGTAGAAAAGTTTTATAAACCCAGGTCTAAACACCCTCTCTGCAAAAAAACCCCTGCGTTCTTATGAGAATTTTTAGAAAAAATGTGAATAAATTTATATAATAACTTGTGACCAAGAGAGCCTTTTATATCAGAAGAGATTATGAGCACTCAAAGGCATAAGGATTTAGCCCAGTAAAACAAAGACTGTGAGGATTGATATAATTGTCTTCTATAAATACATTAG
The DNA here is from genome assembly GCF_000691975.1 of Corvus brachyrhynchos. Taxonomy (NCBI): domain Eukaryota; kingdom Metazoa; phylum Chordata; class Aves; order Passeriformes; family Corvidae; genus Corvus; species Corvus brachyrhynchos. The sequence goes on from NW_008236767.1 coordinate 3,757,212, forward strand.
TATGGGCAAATTGCAGAGAGGGAAAAAAGCTATTCAAGACAAAGAAAAATGCTGTCAGAAAAGCAGATGCATATTCAATGGTCATGAATACACTTAGGTTGAACTATCAGAGAAAAGAGGATCTGGAAAGCTTTCTGTTGGGAGCTTTGGGGGCCAAAAGGAAACTCGTTTTATATGAAGCATGAAAAATTTATGAAAATATTATTATATAAAAGGCTTCAAATGTGGAATATTGGACTAGATGATCCCTGAAATTCCTTCAAGTGTTTATTCCTATGTATATTAAACATAGTAATAGTTTGGGATTAAAAAACTAAAAGTAATGTGACAATTTGGCAGCCTACTGTAGACACTGATTCTGAGCAAGAAGAATAAGCTAAAGGAAAAGCTTTTTTTTTGTCAAAGTGAATTATGCAAAACAAAAATCTGAACTGCATAAAGATTTTTTTCATCAAAGAAGCATTCAAATGGTAATTTCTTAAATTGTGCTATTTTGTAAAGTGTATCCTATCTCTGTAGAAAATTTGTATCAAAAATTTGAATCCTCACTCACCTTGTGATTTTCAGTTGTTAATTTTGTGGGACAATCATTCAAGTGCCATGTCATGAAAATAAGCAGCACATTGACACAAAATACAGATAACTGAGAAATATAGGTGATCTTAGACAAAGGAAAAAGTTAAGTATTCCAGTTCTGATTCTGTATTTCTGAATAAGGTATAGTACATGAGTTGTGTGCAGGATGACCGATATATGTTCCCTGGCAGCCTTAATTCACATAATAGGAGTCAGGTTTAAAAACTATAATCTCCTCTGTCACACATGAACATTTCATAGCGAGTTCCTTCACAGGCTACTAGAAAGTAAACGTTCTGTTCCTACTACCCCACAAAAGCTGTGCTTCACAAAGTCTGCATCTTTCTTATAGATGTAGCCCTTGCAAAATAGATATGGACCCAGCTCACTGTTACCTGAAATGTCACAGAATACCAGCTGAATCCCTGAAACTGTGGGCATGCTCTCAGATCCTCTAGCAACAGTAAGATGATTTGAATCGTGTTTTAATCCCTTCATCACGTGCTCACTTGTATCACAGGCTGGTACAGAGTGTTAAAGAAGCACACAGAGATATCAATTTGTTTGACTTGGTAATCATGTCAGCTTTTCTAAGTTGAAGGGGCAAGGCACAGCCATTGCTGGAGAGTGAAGGTGCTGGACAAAATCAGCTGCTGGGAAGAGGAATACACATGCCATATCACTGAAAGAGAGACACTACACAGCTCACTTAGAGCTTCTTACTTGACTAAGATTCTGAATCCTGTTAGATTTCTTTTTTAATGGATGTATGTATGAAAAGAGAAAGGCTTTAGAAAACAGTGAGCATAACACAGCATATTCCCAAGGGCAGTAAAACTCTTCCTCACTTCAGATGAAAGCTTTATTGTTGTCTTTGTAATAGCTGTGTCTGACATGAATCATGTTGAGAACAGGGACCAACCATTTCCTCTCCCAAGAGAACCATTATCCTTCCTTGAGACAAATCTTGTTCTGCACATGACACCAGCCTGAGCTCAAGACAAGGAAGTTGCACAGTACACTTAAATAACTCATGTAAGGTCACAAGGAGAAACTCTTAAGGTATTCAGGGTCTTTAAAATCTCTCAACTAAATTCTTTGCTGTATCCTTAAATTAGGAGTGTGAATTAAATTAATTTCAAGTAAAATGAGGTTAAAGCTCACAGCAATTTCAATTTGTTTGAAGACCTGAGGAATTACTCAAAATTTCTTTAGAATGTGCATATAAACATTGCTGGAATGGACTATCATAGCCAACAAAATAATAATTGGTGAAAAAATTAAACTCAGGCAAAGCACAAATGTTTCTGACGTGAGCTTATTTGGTATTACCCGTGCTAAAAAAGAAATCAGAGAAAAACAGCCATTGAAATGTGGCATGACCAGTTTTTAAAGAAATCCAAAACTGAAAATATTAATAAAGAGCAGAGAAGAAAGAGAAATATTCTGCAAGGCTATGAGGAAACCCAGAGTTGTTTTTCTGGCTGCTATTTTCGTTCATTCAGATAATGCTTAGAATGCTGCTATGATTGGTATTAAATCTCACTGAAATTTGTGGGGAACATGACACTATTTTTAGAAGGCTAAGAGTGCCCTTTTCTCTTTTGCTACCACTGGTGAAATACCAGGAAAGAAAATATGGAAGAATCATAGACTCATAGAATTGTTTAGGTTTGAAAAGACCTTTAAGATCATTGAGTCCAAGCATTAAACTAGCACCACCATGTTCACCACTAAACTATGTCCCCACATCTACAGATTTCTTCAATATATCTAGGGATGGTGATTCCAATTTTTTTTTTTTTTAAATTTAATTTATGGACATTGAAATACTTAAATCATGATATCTCAGTATTACCTTAAGTTTGGTTTTGGCAGTTCATGCACAATCTTACTTCTGTTTCATTATCACTTTCTGTTCCACCGTTTTTCAGTTGTTTTCAGGAGGGCATAGATGTAGAGTTTGAGAGGTGACAAACAAACTTTTCAATTTATGCTAAAAATCAAAAGACGTAAAATTACTCTCCTCAAATGTGCGCCACTGGCCTTTTAATTTCCCTGGTGCTTTAGTTGTAGTAATGGTAAAGTTGATGAGGGAATGAACGCAGTGCAAACACCCTATTCAACTGAAAGATGCTTATTTGAATGTTAAAAAATTTACAGTAATGTTACTTTGAATACATAGCAAAGTAGTGCTAAATTACAATTTAGCCTTTTTGTGTGTGTGTGATGACAATTTGAAGATGTTTGCATATCTGTCGTGAAGGGATGTGCTACCAGGCATGTCTGACAGAGATGAATCATGTGCAGGACAGTTACCACAGAGCAGATGTCACCCAGCAAATTTACAACAATGCTTATATGATGGCAGTAATTCATACTGTATTTTTGTGAACTTCTAACAGCTTTGTCAAGGAGCAAAATTCTTCTATAACATTTTTTTCACCACGGGAGTAGAAAATATACAAATAGTCACCTACAAATAAGCTTTGACAGAAAAAATTATAAAAATTATTAATATTGTCTTTCTATGCATGGATTTGTACCAAGTTGTTAGACTGACCTTAATTTAAAAAAATAAAACTATTATCTATTCATCTCTACTGTACCTGGAGTTATGAAACAGAAAGCATACTTTAAAATAAAGTACTTAATTAAGTGCTCTAGAATAGCAATTGTGTAGTAAATACAGAAGTAGAGCTGTAATTCAAACCAACTCCAAATTAAAACAAAATATTTTCATACCCTCCTCAAAAAAACCCCAACCGGAAATATAAATGAACATAGCAAATATAAAAGTGTAACAAATTATTGATATAGAAGCTTTAAGTGTTTCTTGCCATGATGTCTTCTCAGATTGAGTCCTAGAAATTTTCATTACAGGGGAGTTAGAGAAAGTTGATTACTAGTGTAGGCACAATACAAGGGTGTCTTCTGTATTTGAGTTCAATGTCTGAACAGGATGTGACTGGTTACCTTATTGAAAGAAAAGAATAATCCTTCTGACAGTAATCCTCAACATGACTTTGAAAAGCTTATTTACTCATCCAAATTAGCTTAGTTTTCTGACTGACAGCTATTTCAAAAGATAAAAGAAAATGTATCTGATCACAGCTTGTCATGATAAAACATATGGATTGTAAAACATTGTGCAATTATTTAGTAGAGTGAAGTACACTAGCACTGAGGAGTTATAACCTCTGAGCTTCATGTTGCCCCTTCCTTAATCCCTTCACTGATTTGCCTTATCAATAGCCGACTCTTTCCAAGCTGGCTTCAAAGCTCAACTCTCCTAAGTGCTTGTTAAAACTATCTGATGCGACTGGTGTCTTCACCACCTCCCTCCATCCTCGTCTGCCTGTTTCCCACAGCCTGTAGTATACCCTTATCCTTTTGGGGCAGCAAAGTATACTGGAGACTTCTAGGAATTAGTGCAGTAAAATGATAAAGCAGTGTTAAAAGGTTGTTTTAAAAAGTCCAGTAACCTACTTTGCAGGCTTTTTGCTTATCCCTATCTGTAGGGATAAGTGAAAAGGGTAGATGTGCATCAGTCACGCACAGCATCCTGACTAGGCTGTAGCTGCAGTGCAGAACTTTTCCAGTGCAAACAGGAGGCAGCTTCACCAAGACGAGTGAAGAAACCCATTGTTTATGGATGCTGAAACAGCCAGCGTTGAGTTGCTTTGGTTTTTTTGTTGCACACTTCTAAGCTGATGAAGATGTTTTGATATCACTGCCAAAGCTCACATCAGTTAGATTTGCACTTTATATCTTCCAGGTATATTATGAAGCTAATACTCATGAAGAGTGACAGAAATAAGCCATGCTCTTCAGAAAATGTCAATAGGCTTGTGAAGGGTCTATAAAACATGTCTTATGAGGAATGGTTGAGGGAGCTGGAGTTGTTTAACCTGGAGAAAAGGATGCTCAAGGGGGACTTCACCACTCTCTACAGCTCCCTGAAAGGAGGTTGTAGTGAGGCGGTGGTTAGTCTCTTCTGCCATGCCTTCAGCGAGGTGACCGGAGGAAATGGCCTTAAGATGAGACAAGGGAGGTTCAGATGAGATATTACAAAAACAATTTTCATTGTTAAAGTGGTCAGGCATTGGAATAGGTTTCTGTCATAGGTTAGCAAGCATAGTCCCGGAAGGGACGTCCTTGCTAAGGGGTGCTTACAGTTTCCTCTGGGAACTGATAGAACCTATCAGCTGGCCAGTTTGGATATGGACAATTCTCTAAGCCACTTAAAGTTGTGATCACCTCTGTTATCCACATTTAAGAATAGGCAAACTCCCCCTCCAAGCTCTCTCTCGTTTCCGGTGCTGGGACAGGTGGCTGCAGGGCCCGAGCAGGGCCTGTTACCTCATCAGAACTCACACCGCCCAAGGGAACTGGCAGCTGCAAATGAGGCTGGAGACTGCGGAGGCACTGGAGAGAGGGGGCCTGTCTGCAGTTCTGAAGCGATCCAGAGGACTGAGGCGGTGTCCTGCTGGGGGAAGGGGCAGAAAC
>NW_008236767.1:3763016-3797792 GCF_000691975.1 Corvus brachyrhynchos
TTTTTTTCCCTCTTTTAGGTCTGTTAATAAACTTCTTTATATTCTTTCAAGTTTGGTGCCTGCTTTGCATTTCTCCTAATTCTTATCTCACAGCAGATAAACAGTAATGAGTATTTTGGACCAAACCACTACACTAAATTGGTGTTTCTGCCCGGTTACAAACCGAACCCGCTACAGTTTCCCAGGGTGACGGTGGAGTCACCATCCCTGGAGGTGCTCAAGAGGCATCTGGATCTGGGTGATGTGGTTTAGGGGCTACAGTGACTGAGCTGGCTGGCTGGTTGGACTAGATGATCTTGTAGGTTTCTTCCAACCTTGCTCCTATGATTCTATGATTCTAAAGATAAAGAAGATTAAAGAAGATCCTATGATTCTAAAATTAGTCATAACTAACTACAATAACACAAATGAGTACAATTATTCCTTTGTATGCAGAGGATTCAATTTATGATGTCAAATATTTGTCACATAGCTTCTGCTCTCAAAGCATTAAATAATACTCGCATTATTGGCCTCAATTAACAGCAGAGTAATAGGTTGGGAATGTGACCTCCTATTTCAGAATAACAGACCCTCTCCTCCTTCTTGTTCTCATTGTGGTCTGCTTTTTCATCCTCCATAACTCCAAGATGCACCTCTGTGTCAGCATTAAAAATAGATTTCAGCAGCAGCAGGCCAACCATGGTGCTTTTAAAATTAAAAGCGCATAAATTATTTTCCCTAAAAACATAGGAAAAAGATGCCTGCTGCCTGCGACCTTCTGAACCAGCTTGTCTATTTCTGAAATTTTATAGCTGAGGTTTAAAACTTTACAGGGTTTGTAACAGAAAGGGTAGTAGATTTTTAAACTTACTTATAATGAAGGTTGTTATATGGCAGTGAACCTTGGTAACAAGAATAATTCTCAAGCTTGCTAAAAGCTGAGAAAGTTACCAGATTTAATTTATTGCTTAAAATTATTATATATCTGAGAGTACTGAACTTTCTTTATATGCATTTCTTAATATGGATTTCCACTGTCATTCCTGAAGTCTCTCCTTTGCAAATAAGAGTCATTATCATTCTCAAATTCAGTGATAAATATACAAGAAAAACTCTTGGCATGTAAGCAGGCATCCTCCTGAATATTAGTATTAGAACTAGAGTAGCCAATTGCTCATTGAAAAAAACCCCTTGGGATTTTGGTCTATGTAGACATGGTAGGAAAACATTTGGAATACTTGTATTTTGGTTATAAGACAGTACTCAATCTATGGCATGATAATGCTATAATTTGTAGGTGATATACTTACAGGATAGTGAGTTATCTTTCAACTGAAATAAGAAAACAGCAAAGCTTGGAGAGAACACAACTTGATTTGTTCTTTATCTATATCACAACTGAATTCAAATTCCTGTTCCTAAAACATGAAACATCTGGGGAATATGAATCCCTTTAATTCAGACACAATGTTTTCACACCAAATACAAAAGACACCATGCTGCAAGAAAGCTGTAGAGGTGACTATTTCTATCATCACTTGCTAGTGAGTGAACATCCTTGTTAGTGTTCTGTCCAGGTTATGGGAACATTTTGCAGTTTCCCTTGACAAGAATGGCTACAGGAATTTGCAAACTTGCTCAAACACGCAGAAGAAATAATTAATTTAAGCTTTATTTGTCTTCTCCCTTCTAATATTTTATACTTGCTATTTTTATTTTAATAAGAAATATTTATTTCATTTTTTTAAAACTAATTTCTATTGTCTTATTAATTTTTTTTCTGTATTTTATGGCTTATTATCTTGACTGCAAATTCTTTTCCCAAAATATACCACAAGGTTGCAAACTCGCATTTTATAAATATTTATAGCTTGGCCATTACAGTAGTAATGAGAGCATAGTAGTGGCAGGACAGGACACTTTGAATTCCTGCGTGGAAAACAGTCACAGCTTTGCCTCCACAGAGGCAAAAGTGTAGTGTAGGCAGTAGATGGAAGCTACAAATTATCCAGTATAGGGATAAAATTGAAAAAGTGCTTCAAGTCGTGCTTCTGAGCCTGTGCCATTTCAGCCTAAGTGCTGAGATTCAGCAAGGACGTCCCATGGGAAGGAGCCATCAAGGTTTGGGATCATGAATATTCAATGTTAACACCAGAAAGGTGGTGAGGCTGGAGCTTAATTTGGAAGTCAAAGACTCTCTTTCAGCTGTCCTACTTAGCAGACACATCTACAGCTCATGTGTCCAGGTGAAGACTGCTCTTTGTTTATTGGAAAACCTTTTCAAAATAGCACATTGGAGTACAGCACTTCAGGTCAAGGGCCATTATGCAAAATTTCCCAATACATGTCTGCTGTGTCTGAGGTGAGGACCCAGTGCACACCAGTGGCACTTTATAGCCTCAGGACATGCAACTATGACATGCTGAGGTTTCACAGCTACCACAGAGGTCAGAGCAGGGCTCTTACTGTATATGGTGCTCCTCAAAAGGATGTCAACAATGCACGAGCATTTCAAGTCCTAGTAACTTTTCCCTCTGAGCTGTAAGGGCAGAAGCAGTTCACTGAACATTGCTTGCTTAGGGCTCCACAGGAAATTGTATGTTTGAAGAATAATCCTTTTCTGCCAGAGGGAGTCCGATCATATCAGATCAATACAGGTAAAAAAGGCGGGGGGGGGGAGGGGGAGAGGGAGAAAATCAAAGAAGAAATTTTTCTTATTTTCAGGTGTTTTAAGATCTTTTCTTCTACAGAAAAAAATTTCTAGCAAATCAAGAAGCACCTGATATAAATGGTCCAAAATCCTTGTGAGAGTCATTCTAGTGTAGGAAAAAGAGTGTTATAAATGTATATACATATGTCTATATGTGTGTTTTCGTAAGTGTAAGTCAGAGGTGCATGTTGAAATTACTCGTTTCCTTATTGTTCTCCTGTTATTGTAATATTAGCAGTGCCTTTGTGAAAATCATGGTTTCCCTCAAGTGCAATATCTTCCTGTTGTTGATTGAAACAGTCAGATTGTACAGCCATGTATGACATAACAATTTTGTGCTAAGTTGTATTGACTATTTTGATAGAAAACACAGAGCATGAAAACCCCCAGCTGCTGGTGAGCAGTGGAAGTAGGGAACTTGCTCCAGAGAATAAACTTACTCATGTCAAAATATTTTTTAATAATGTTTGGATAAGAAAACTTTTGATGCAAATCCAAACAACGGTGGCTATCTCAACCCAATTTTTTTTTGCATGTTAAATCAACAGCAGAGCATGGTAAGCAGCAGATGAGCTGAATTAGTCATTTATTCCTCTCTGAGCTGGAGCACACTCCTGCAGATAAACTGAGCTGATTATCAATCACCACAGCACTTTTGTGTGCTTCAAAGTCTGCTGAATTACTTATTGTTGTTTTCTTTTCTGTGAGAGGAGAATATAGAAACAATTTGCTTCCTCTCAGGACATCTTTGTTAGTGGATTTCTTAGATAAAGAAATATACATAGAGAGATTAATTTAAAGCTTTTTTTTTTTTTCCTGGCAACAGTTATTTGAAGAGACAGATACATAAGATAAACAGGTACTTTGAAATTAAAATACGTACACAGAGAAGTTACATTTTCATTAATCCCTTTCCTTTTCACTATTTCTTTTCCTTCCTTGTGTATTCACAGCTGAGTTACCATTTCAGAAGGAAGAAAGTAATATTGTGGACTCAAAAGCCAGAAGGTGCCTGTAGAAAATGCAGGTGGGACCCTGGTCCAAGAGGAGCAGCACCTCACTTGATGTGACTGGGTGAGCACCTGTGCACTTTGGGCAAGCACTCTCCCCTTAGAGGAGCCATTAAAAATCTGCACTGAGGAAGTGTAGTGGTAAGTGGAAACTGCGAATGAGAATATTCTGCAGAAGGTAGTGGTAGTAATTTCATAAGAAGAAAGGGTGCAAATCTCAGGACATTAGACTCATGACTTGGAGTCCTTACATCATTGCCAGAGAAAAGAATTTTTCATTTCACCTCTTCTTTTTTAAAAATGGTTTCAGCCTTTTTATCAGTGGAAAAGAATATATACCAAATGATGTACATTAAAAACCCACCTCAATTAAAAGCCAGCGTGTCTTTGCCTTGGTGATGTAACTAACTGAATGTACTCCTTTTATTTCCAGAATATGAAATGTAAATTGCCTTTAATGCTTTTGGTTTATAATGTTAGACTCATGTTTGGCAATATTGTCAGTTTTTTCACTATTTTTTCCATAAATACTGAAAGATGCATTCCACGTATATCATATGCCATATACACTAATCTGTTTTTATGCACTCTAGTTGCTAGATGACAGTAAGAATTTTATATTCCCTTTGAAAAAATATTTGTGCCTCTGGTCTAATAAGAGCATATCTTAAATTCAATGTTCCAAATTCTTTACAGCTCATGTGACAGCTTTATCTACTTACTAATAGTATACCTACCTGGGAAATTACTTGCAAACTGGAACATTTTATAGTGTATTTTCACCTTCAGGAAGATGGTTTAGAGCTGAAGACAGAGGCCACTAAAGCCTGAGGGAAAAATACTTAATACCATTTTTCTGAAAAAAATATGTATTTGAATTTTAACCAAGACCTTAGAAAGATGGTATTACCACCTGTTCACCCACTGCCCTTTTTTCCCTCCACTCCAATGACATAAAACTTTTCCATTCAGACAATTGCAGTATTGTGGTGCTAATTACTGTGGTTTTTCAGCTTAAGGAAATAAATTCCACAGCTCTAACATCCAGATTTCAAATCTGTTCTTGCTTGAGGTATGCAGCGTCAGACCTGGGCTTGACTTAGCTTCTGTCTTACACTAAACCAGGAGCTGCAGTGCTGTTTGTAATTTCTACTGAAAGAATCCCACTCCAAACCAAACCATCAGTGATTAAATATCCACTACAGACCAAACCCACAAAGATTTGCTCAAGGTGCCATTTTTGGGGAAAGGAATAAAATGTGGTTCTAGAGGGACACTTGAGTATTTAGTTTTGTTTTGTTCTTTTAATTTTCCTTTATTCTTATTTTATTTATTTTTCAAAAGTATTTCTTTTCCATTTCTACTTCGGAGAGAATCAATCTGTTTATATTTTTAATCCAAAAATATAAAGATTTTCTGCCAGTCATTGAACCTTAAACAATGCAGAGAACAGGGCTTTTAATAGCGGATTGTGACAAAAGTAATATTCTGAAACACTGACATCTCGTGGCACACTCTAGAAATAGCAAAATTCTCCAGAGAGGTGATGTCCTTTTCTAGGTGAAGGTCAAGCAGAGCAAATGATGCATAAGACTAAAAATACATAAACATTTTCACTCTCCTTTAAAAAGAAAAAATGATATATCTATTTTCTAGCTATATCATTATCAAAAAAATCCCCAACATAGAGTGAGTTGCACAAAATACTAGGGCAAAGGCCACATTAAACAGCACTAAGATAAATAGTTAAGAGCATTTTGCAATTACTTAGGAATCTTTTTTCCATTAACGCTATTAATAAATTGGGCAGCCTTGTAGGTAACCACAATGGTATGTGTAATGCCAATAAAGCACTTCAGTAACAGGTCACATAATTAAAGGGCAAATAATCATCCTGGAAACCATGATGATGATTTTGAAGTGGTTTCATTACTGGGGTACATCACAAGGTGATTGCCATTAAGCTAAAACCATAGTGTATTCTTGAACTAGAGGAAAATAATTACCATGCTGCCTACAAGGGAGGTGCTGTTCCATTCTCACCTCTTCAGAACCAGCCCTAGATAAAAGTCCACCATGTCTGGCTAGTCCAGAGAGTCAAGCAAATGACCTTTTCTAATAGTAATAGCAAAATCTCTTTTTTTTTTTTTTTTAATTGATGCCTCTGGAATACCTCTTAAAAATATTTGATCCCAATTTTCAAAATATAGTCAGTACAGTTGGCACTGACTAAAAAACCTGAAATAAATTACTTACAGTCACTTACAATCAGCTTTTATTTGATTTTACAACGTGACTACCTGCATGCCTACTACGTTTACATTTACAGTTACATTTACTCATCTCTCTGGTGGTGGTCTTTAGAAAATGCTGTTAAAAGATCACAAAGCCTTCTTTCTGGAAAATCCAACCATCTTATAGCCATTTAATTTTAATGTTCATATTTTATCTCTGTTCTTTTTTTCACCAATCTTGTCTTTGCCAACAACTGCCTAGAACAGCATTTCCTAAGTTCATTCTAAATGTGATGCAACCTTGTCATCTGCAAGAAATTAACCTGGTTCAGGCACCAGAAAAATAATGGATATACATTGTGATAGAAATAATTGTTTAGCGTCACTCACTGCACATAACCTAAAATCAGTGTTAGTGGAAGAACATAAAGGCAGGTTGTAGGGCAGAACAGGTTCCATTAGCATTATCCATTCTAGTCCAATTTCTAAACCTGGTATTGGTAACATTAGTCTTGTCAACAGCAAACAACCTGTTTTTCCTTATTCTGGAATCTTCTCTTCCATTTGATGGAGAAATGAAAGATCATAAGTATGAGCAAGCAGCTACAGGCAAAAATTTGAAGTAAAACCAGCTAGGATCCTCTAAAACCTGATGAGAAACAGGGAATGCTTGAAGCATAACCAATGCTACCAACACTGGAGAAACCTAATTTTTTGCAGCGCTTCCCATTATAAGCTAGAAGACCCCCAGATTTGTCACTGTCACCAGAAGACACAGAAACTGTGGTTACCAACATCGCTTTCTGTTATCTGTCTATGGTTGGCAAGAAGTTTGGTAATTCTGCTATCATGGAAGAAATTCCTCTCTATGATTCTTACCTTCGAGATAGCTAAGATGTACCTCAGAACACCACAGAAGCTATAAATGTTGAAAACCAAGTCAATTATGCAAAAAAAAAAAACAAACCTGTAAAAGAGGTTCTTTTTTTTTTTCAAGTATCACAATTTGGAAACATCATCTCTGGGCTGTTTTTCACCATGAGTAACAGGTGGTGGTCAAATTTGTTAAAAAAGAATAATAAGCAAAACGGTCCCCAAAAGAGGTTCTTTTTTTTTTTCAAGTATCACAATTTGGAAACAACATCTCTGGGCTGTTTTTCCCCATGAGTAACAGGTGGTGGTCAAATTTGTTGAAAAAGAATAATAAGCAAAACGGTCCCCAAAAGTAAAGTTCTGAAGTTCTCACACAGGAGAAAAAAACATTAAGAACTGAGTGAGTATGAGTACGATATGATATGCTATAAGAACTATAATATGTCTGAAAATCAAATAAAAGTACGTAGAAATATGCTAGAATTCTGGAAACAAATAAAACTACTTAAAAAATATAAAGACAATGAATGAGAACAAAGCTAGGAGGGAATTGCAAACTGGACCACATGAAGGATGAAAAGATTAGGAAAAACCCAACTTTCTTTAAGTGCTTACATGGTATAAGTGCTGAAAGAGGGAATAAATTTGTTGCTTTGTTGGAACTTCTTGATACCTGCAAATTTTATCTTTGTGTCCTGCAAATTTTCCAGATGTCTTGACTGGTGAAGTGCATGTTAAGGGTACTTTTTCATTTGGGTTTCTATAATGCAGAATATGCTTCTACTTCTGTCATTCACAGCTGTTCAAGCTGGGAAAAAGAGTAGTGGCATAATGAAAAACTAAAAATAAATTCACTTATCTTTGTGTTTTGCCTCTACTTTTCTTCTGTGTATCTACACACAGAGAAAAAAATATGTATGTACTGTTGAGAAAGAGACATACTGATCTGTGACAGTGAATGATATGCTGAGATCACTGTTGGAATAAACACACAAAGGGAAGAAAATTACATTGGCACTTTAAACAAGCAGGTCCAATATTACAATGTTCCTCTTTTCCCAAAGTGGTTTTCAGTTTTAATTCTATCATTTCCTCTGGTGCATGCTGAAAATATGAGGTAAATGTGGCTGTTTGGAAGACAAAATAATAATTAAAATAAGGCAATAAAAATGGATATCAAACAAAACACACAGGTATGAAAAGCCTAGTTTTACTCTGAGAAAAGGATGAGAAAAATCTCCATAGGTGAAGGTATTTAATTCTTTCTACAGTTGCTCCTTCTGAACAATCCTAACTACTAAAGCAAGTTAAGTAGCAACCTACAAGGAAACTCCCTCACTCTTTGCTGGGTAAACTCAGAATGTGATACACTGAAGAGTTTTTTGTGTCAATTTCCATGTGAGGTGCATTGGAAGGGCCCAAGTTCTCATCATAGGAGCCCAGCATGACTGGCTTAGTTAGACATATACATCCATGCTGTAGCCTATTTAAAAGTAAGCTCCCAAATGCACTCATATCAGTAGAAGCTTATATGCATAAATGCCACAGTGAGACAGCCCTTGTAAGCTTCAAAGATTCAGAAGCAGGGTCTGATTGTACAAGTTGCTGACACTTAGGTCCTCAGGGTATCTAGGCACTTATCTCCCACTGAAGGGAATTAAACAGAAGGCACCAGAGGGTGATGCTGAAACTCCTGCAGACTTCATTTACATAAATGATGAGGTTCATTTCAAGTCAGTAGTAGCTTTTGTCTTCAGCAAGGCCTTTTCTCAAAACTTTAACTTCTAAATGAATTTTAAAACTCATTCTTTCTCCATAGTCAAACATGAAATCTCTTCACAAATAATTTTCAACCTGATTTATCTTCTGGCAGAAGACAATCACTTAGTGCACACTTTTTATTGCTTCTGAAATTCATTTAGATTCTGCTTTTTTGTTAAAGCAATTTACTACTAATTATGTCCTAAAAAAATAAAACACACTTCAATATCAAGCATTAAGAAATTAGTACAAACTGGAGAAAACATAATTAAAGATCACTATTAAAAATTAAAACAGGCATACATGTATACACAGCTGCATGGTTTTCAGTAAAATCTGAGCTACTTGTTTCTGCATTTACTTCCCCAACATCCTTATCCCTGGCAGTAGCAGGAGTGTGTATGTGTGTGTTATATCCTCCCCTCAGTTTCATTTTGGTAGTATTTGGAAGTTAATTACTAATCCTGTTCGCTCCCCTCTTCTCCCTCCTCACCACAAATTCCAGTCATAATACACCATGCTGTTACAGCATGATAGAAAGCTCACACCTTCCAGCCCTGCACAGCTGTTCTTCCACCTTGGATTGTCTTTTCAAATAGGACGTCCCTGGAAGGAAGGAATCATCTCCTTAAATGAATTTGGACTTTAGGCCAGAGGTGTGTAGAGAAGATTTCTCTTCTTTTAAAGTCTTTGTGAGACCCTTAATTCAAATTATTTACATAGATATGTATTTAAAAGACTTTAATTATAGATTTGATGAAAATATTCCTTACTAGAGGAGCTGTTGAATACCAGGAAGATGCTTAATTATGAAATTGTTTAAAATGCAGAGGATTGGGTAAGTACATAATTAAGGAGCTATCATTTCCAACACAGTAGGGAAAAAATGGCTCTGAATTCCATTAAGTAATCAAGGATTGATTAAATATCTCTAATATAATGCTTGGCCTATGAAGAGTATTGTTACAGAATTTTATGCGTCGGTCATATGTTTGGGCCATATGATTTGGTTCTAGTATTAACTGTGGGTTTGGCTAGGAAACACAAATGTTTTATAATTTAAAATCTTCAATATTATTCCCAACAGCTGTAATGACTACTAGCTTGTGCCTGCTGCAGGTCCCAAAGATACCTGTAATGCTTGATACTGAAAAACAAATTTACAAGAAAATAATTAATATCCTTGGGTTTGAACAGGTGATTTCAAAGTAAAATTGGAAATCAGATAGGATACTTAACACTGGATAAACTCATTTAAATAGTGCAACAGTTGTGAGATAACTCTAATTTCTTTTCAGAAAGAACTCGTAAACCAGAGAAAGTGCTTGTAATATACACTTGAAAGATGGTGAAAACGGGGAATTAAGCTTTTCCTCTCAAAAAAAGAATTTGAAGGACTAAAGGAGAGTATTTTTCTACACTACAAATCCAATCCTTTGTACACCTGGCTGTATTTCCTGGCATAATAATAATAATGAACTTTTCAAACAAAATTTTATTGCTGATGCTTTAAACACTTCTACCATCTGACCTATCCTGAACACATACTGAAAAATTTGCAGTCATTGACTTTTATCTTATAAAAGTTATCTGATTCTAATTAAGCATGTTAATAGCATAAATTAGCTAGTTAAAAATAAGCACAAGCCTACTATGTCCAGAACTATATAAAGTAAAGAGAAATTACCTGGGGATAATTCTAAAAAGTTTGGATGCTACTATATTTTTTATTCTCTGAGGGAGAATGGAAACAAAAGGGTCTTTTGTTGTTGTTGTTTTCTGAAGAAAAATACCATCAGCCTCGAACGGCAATAGATTATTTCACCTTGACCCCAAGTCCAGCAATCTGCTCACCCCTACCCTGGGAGCAGAACACACCAGCTAGGAATCGACGGGTGTCTGATGAGTGGGGGATGTTTGCCTGTGCCAGCTAACGAGGTTGTCCCCTCTGCACTGCACACATGGATGCCTGACCTGTTTGCTCACCAGCTTTTAAACTGCCACATTTACAAGCAAAGAATTTTGCAGCTTACCTAAACTACGGATGATTACCTTACAATGCTGTATTGCAATTGATGCTCCAATCTATACCTGTGCTTGGACGATAGGGTAGAAGGGCTGTAGTGGTCTCAGATACAGATGTTCCCCCTTGTCTGTTAGATTTTACAGTGGACCCTTCATGTCACTATCATATTCAGAGGAAGGAGGGTCTAAACTGAATAAAATAGAAAGCCAGACAGAGGAAAACGCCCTTCCTGACCATTAGGGTATGACTAGCTGAAGTTCTAAACCATGAGATTTTAATTTAATCATTATCTTAATAGATTTGCCAGCACTATAAAAATAAGAGCAATACCAAGTATCTTATTTTAAAGGAAGGGGATAGGTAGAGTTATCCACAGAAGCTGATTTTAGGATGATTTTTCTTTTCTTTTGTCAGCTTTTGATTTTTCTCCATCCTTTGAAGTATTTGGAGTGTTTACAGAGAATGTATCAAATAGAAGTAGTTCAGTAGTGTAGGGCTAAGGCTGTGAACCAACAGCAACAAAAAGATGTCCCCCAGAATGTCTAGCCCCTCTAATGATAAGAGAAGACATGGAATTCCTCATAGAAGCCAAGTTTACCTTCAGTTATCAGAAAATTCAGATTGTTTTTGAGGTGGTAATGGAGAAACGTCCCGCAACAGCTTTTCCAAACTGCTCTAGTATTAATTACCTTCATTAATAGGGTACTTTGACCTTGTTGTAGATGGTAGTTGCCTAATTTCAGTTTATATGCCTTGGATTAAAAAACCACTTTCTCCTAGTCTGGGATATAATTCCTTTGTGTAAGTAACTACAAGTTAACATTCACTCTCTTTGTTAATGAGCAAAACCAACTGCACTGCATTAACCTTGGTTATAAGACTTATTTGCCAGTGCTTGCATCATTTTTGAATGTGAAGCTTCCACGAAATGGGGCTAATAATGTTGCTCTCGTGGTAGTTTTACCAGTGCTGCACTCAGTGGGAAGATAATTTCTCAACTTCTGCTTGGATTAAGACACATCATGTTTTATTACAGCCATTTAATCAGGCAATTAAATTCCTCTAAGTATTGCATTATTCAGAGTGTCTGCTTCACCAGTATGTGCATCATCTACAGCCTCCGGAAACACAGAAACTTATTGTATAATCTATTGAGCTGGGAAAGAAGAGGCACTCCTTAAGAGTTAGGACTAACCCATTTTACAGCTCCATTAACAACTTTAATAAAACTGTCAACAATTTTGTAATTCATCCAGCCCCCTATCTTAGCATTATTAATTGTGATTTAATGGGACACTTGTTCAATATCTCAGACAAATCCACTCATTTCACCCCCTGTTGGCTTTATGAAGAAAACTTGTATTTATCTGACAACACTTACTTCAATTTCTTTTACCTGTCTTTTCAAAAACCACAGCTGAATTATGACACAGAACAACCTTGTAAAATAGGTATATGTATTTTCAAGTATCTGTGTTTTTAAATGTGTATTTTTCTTAATTTCAGTTTGGCAATTTTTTCCATTGTGCATTTGTGAATGGAAGAAAGATGATCTACTGAGAGAGAAAAGAGAGGAAGGAAATTTGTTGAAGGCAAAGAAATGTATAAGACAATCATATCAAGTATCCTTTCAACATCACCAAATGACATGTCAATAGGAAAGAAGCAGTTTCACAGAGCAGAGAACATGTACAGATGGGTCACAGTGTGAAAAGCAACAGAGTAATTGTTAGAACTTAATGCTTTCTCTGCTGAAATACTTCAACGAGTTCGTTGTAGGCTCTGCAGAAACGAAGTCTCCCTTTTACAGCAGTAGTATCCAAATAGATAACTGTTTAGACAAAATGAAGGTCCTTTATTATTCTTACGCTGATAGTCCCAAGTGAAGATGAGTGTCACTTCTATAAAACTAATGACTTGACCACATAATCCCTTAGAACAAAAAATAGCAAACGAATTTCACTACTCTGCATTGCTTCAGCTTCCATTTGTGACCATCTTGTGTCACTGAAATATGTCCTTGTCTGTAACCAAATGATAGAATGCCTTTCCCATCAACTCCATTGTTCTGGTCCTCTTCCTTCACCTGCATTTCTAGGTTATTAGTTTACGGTCTCTCTTCCTTCTTTAGAGGTTAATATTGGTCAGATTCTGTCTCTAGTATCCACTCTGATGATGGCTCTTGTCTCTTCCGTCAACAGCTGAAGGCCCAACAAGCCACCTTTGTAAGACCTCAGGTTTATCCACTTTCCCCTTTCCCAGCCAGGTGGGCCAGAAAATGTGTCTCTTAAATGTCTAAAGAGGTTGTGACTGAGCTCTTGCAATTGCATTTATTCTGTCTTGGGTTGACTTTGTGATGTGTATCCCCTATTGCTGCCCCATGCCCAGAAATTAATTTTGTGACCTTCTGTGCCTTTAAACTGAGCCTGAGAGGGGGGAGGAAAACCTGAGCAAAACTTCTTCTGAGCAGTTTGCAGCTTGTTCAAGGTCACACAGAGATAGAGATTTTTTTTTCAGCTGCGGCAGCAGAGTGAGAGTGAGGAAGGCACCTCGCTTGCTTTCAGCCAGTTTTTCAGCTCCTTTTTCTTTCTCCGGAGAGAGACGGAGAGTTGAACTTCTGTTTTTCCTGGGACTTTGTTTTTTCTTTTTTTTCCTCTGCTGGACAGTTTCAATATCAGAATACATCTGGAGGAATTTCCACCGAGGCCTTGGCCCTGGAGGTGGGCCCTCCACCCCATCCCAGCTCCAAGGAGGAAGAGGGAGATCTACGGAAGGATTCTGAAATTTTCCCAGGTTTCTCTCAGCAGAGCAAGAGGTTTCGTTATTTAGCATCATTATCCTTTTCCCCTGTGTTTGTTAGATAAATAGTTTTTATCTCTTTCACTTTCCTTCGAGGAAAATTTATTTTTTCCTGAACCTGGTGGGGAAGGAGTGGTTGTAGCCTGCCTTCTCTCTGAGGATGTATTTCTAAGTTTGGCCAAACCAGCACATTCTTCTGTACCATTGTTTCGAACCTTGGGCAATATACATCACCAAGCCATTCTTTCTGATTTCTTGTGCCTTCTTTCCAATACGAACTGTCTTCCTGAAAATTGGCTCTGTTTCTGTAGTTCACCTTTGCTTCTGCAGTCTGTCTGTTCACCTTTTGTTCTTTCTCTAGTCCTGAGCAGACCAAATTTTTTCTATTAAAATGCATCAAATTAATGTTATAAAAATCCCAAAAATATGAAGATTAGGTCTCCAGTTTCAGTTGTTGCAACCTCTTCTCACCTATGGTGCCTTTTATTGCTCAGACCCATTAGCCACTAAAAAAGAAAAAAACTTAATCTCATACAGTAGTCACACTTACCACACTTTGTCAATCTGAATGCCAACCTATCATTTCTGTGTTCCTTGTATAATAAATTCAAACTTATTTCCTTCTCTTTCAGATCCCTCTTAGAAGTTCTATTCTCTGCCTTAAAACTCTTGAATTATATGGTAATACAAGGCTAGGAGCCTAATTTCCCACTTCACAAACACCTGTTATCCATCACAGTATCCACTGAGTATTGAATTAATTCCTTTCACAAACAATTTCCTGAGGCTCGCTTTCCATTTTCTATTACATATTATTTCAAGAATCATTTTGTGAAGATTTCCAAACGCACCTATACATGTGGTTTTTGTTCTGAGCTCTACTAAATATGCCAATAGGTTTAACATATTTGGATATCTGTGTATATACATATGTATGTATTGTGTTCATGTGTACATGCATGCATGAATACACATTTAAGTATATATATGGCATATGCACACGGAAGACGACATTCTTATCTTGCTAGCACGTCTTCCCATACTTTTTCATACTGCTGCTTTCATGCAGCCAGGAGAAAAAAGAAGTTAACAACACCACTACCCATTTTTAACATCAGTCTGAAATTTCCCCTGAACCCTCTGTTCCTTGTCTTTTCACTCCTCAGTGCACCAGAACACAGATTGCATAGTACAACACACCTTTACACTGCCCAATTCCGGGGCAGTGACCTCTGGGTTTTACAAAAACATAAATAAAAGTGATGACAGTAGCAACTGAGAGAAAATAAGTTCAAAATTTCTAATCCGAGCAACAAGAAATGCTGTTGACAAAGAAAAGGTTATGTACTTTGAGGTTTTCAAAACAAATGCATTACTTTAGGCCTACTGTGAAGATGATTGTGATTTGATTTCCATCAAGGGAAAGCACTTAAATCTACAGTCAACCAAAACGAGGCTTCAGAATCAAACTATAATTTTACTTTCACAAATGTAGACATGAAAATATTTGCAGTGAATACTCTTCCTTAGAGACATATCTACTACATTTGGCATTTTGCAGTACATACTAATTCAGTGGCAAAATACACCTACACACTAATTCTTAGTATAATAATGAATTGTCTTAATTGTCTTTTTTGTGCTCCAAAACAGAGCAGATATAGTGCTGACAGTTTCTTCTGATAAAGGTGGTTAAAGAGAATTAAAGTCGTGATAGAAAATATCTTAGAAATGCTCCTTTTCCAAAATATTTTTAACGTATCAATCAAAGAAAAGCTATTAACACAGAAGATCCTATCACACAAAAATGATGTTTGGACACACAAGAGAGGGAATCATCTGCCTGACCCTCAGCTGTCCTTTTAAGTAAATTCACCATGAGAGAACATCCAACAGCTAAACATGCCAAGATAATAGTCAGAAAAAAGAGCTAAAATTATTTGTAGCCAGATGGTACTATAGGAAAGAATACATAGGTATTTTGCATTGGGGTCACACTGTTGCTGAGCGATTCCATTGGTGTTAGATCCCTGCCAGAGTAAGTAGAGGCACAGGGTAATGTTACCATATTAAAAACTAAAAGTACAATATGGTTATTTCTCACGCTGTAGATCTCTTGAAAACAGATTGATATATATGAAATTTACATGCCAAATTAGGGAATGAGCATATTTCCAACTATAATTGGAATTGTACCTTAAAAACTTGAGTATTAAAATAGCAAATAGACAAATAGGGTCTCTTTTATAGATCTTATAAACACCAGTGAGAGCAAAAGATCAGTGAAAATGCCAATAAGGTAATTGATTGCAAAAATTATTTTTGTGCAAGCAATGTTTTTATATAATCTATGCTCAGCATCCAAGTTGGAAGAAATATTATCTGCAATGAATGGATGAGTCTCGAGTTGATCTGCTAAAATTAAAGTTTCAATTTTATGGTAATCCAAGCAAACACAACAAATCTTTTCTACTGTTAAAAGGAGAAATAATTGCAAAACAGTGTATATTTTCTTACTGAAAAATTCTTTTTGCAAAGACACACAATTGGTATGTAATCAATAACATCATTTGTTTTGCTTTCAAAAAAGAAATCTTTCTCACAAGGGTACTGTATCTTATTTCGTTCTAGTTCTTTCTGGTTATGTGAAATGGGAAAACTTCATTTCAGCCTTATACAGTCTCTTTCCTACTACCAGAGTGGCAGGCACCATCTGACACTAAATATGTATTGCCCCAAGCCATTGCTTATAATAGAGTTTTAAAATTAAATTGGAAATATTAGTTTCAGATTTTTCAAAGGAAGGAGGGATGAGCAGTTATATTATTGCCAATGTGTTTATTAAACAAAAATCAGCTTTGAAGAACTGCACACCCCACTGGTTCAAAGAAAATAGTAAAGAAGAATTCTTGCATATTATTGAATTTAGTTGAAAAAAACAAAATTTTAAAGTTGAAAAAAATACTACTGTCATGCATATTTCATGACTTTCAAGAGGAAAATATCATAGTAGGGTTCTGTTATTATACCTGATTGCTTTCCTAGGAAGAAAGGTGTTGATTGTCCTACTTTTCACATGAAATAAAAACCATTTTTTGAAGAATAATTTACAAATTAATCAAAGGTCAGTTTCTCTGGAAATGAGTCCCCATATTTTTATCATGAAAAAGTTATTTTAAAACAAAACTTATTCATTAATATATTCACTCCTTATTGTGTGTCTTAATGGAGATATGCATGACTAGAATGGCGAGAAGTTTATACTTATCTCTCTCAAAACTTGGGTAAAATTAGGGGAAAAAAAGAAAATGATCAGGTGTTTAAAAATATACATAACACACTGAAAATAAAACTAATAAATGCATCTTCTCTGCTATGGATCCTATCTTTAAAAAAAAAAAAATTGCAGAAATACATGAAATCATCTCAGTTTTTACTTTATTTGCCATAGGATTTTTCATGATGCATCTCCGGATTGTCTCCTGGTTAAATAATATGAGGTGCAGGACGCTGTAACAATCTATCACAAAAGTATGCTAAGACCCCTATTTGTTACCAAAGTTATTTGAAAATATTTGTTTAACCTTCAAAAATAGTGAAAAGTAATTTTACCACCCTCACTTAAAACGTATGTGCAATACGAGCGAAACCACAGAAAATTAAATGCTTTTTCCTAATCCTAAATTTTAAATGGAAACCCCGATTTTTCAACTGACATGCAAGATGACCAACCAGCACATTAGTTGGAAAACACTGTTAGCTGTGTGTGCACCTGGTTGAAGGAAAGGTAGTCTTTTAAACGGTTTTTATGAAGAAATTGAAGAATTTCTTAACCAGTCATCTGATGAAGACGAATTTTCAGCTAATTAGTATGAATAAACACTGATGTTCTCTATATCTTTTGCATCTATAGTGTTTTTTGTGTAACCATATTTATACTATAGACTGCTAAATGTAGAAAAGTGTAGTTATGTACATGTTGTGCAGTGTTTCCACTAGTGTGCGTAATAGTGGAATTTTGTAAAAATATCCGTAAGTTTTAACTATAAAATCCTGCAGAATTCATTCAAGCTTTGTCAAAGACTTAAAAAATAATGGAAATATCACCAAACTTGGACAGATTCTGTGAAAGGATCTAAAAATTTGTTAGAAATTAACAGCTAGGCAGAGAGACTAAATACAGCATTACTCAAATCTTAGGCACAAAGACTGTTTACAAGTTTAACTTAATCAGTTCAAAACTGAGCAGAGCTGTTTGATAAGACACCAGCAGCATAAATGTATGTGTTTAGCATGCATGTAGGAATTTGTCTTGTTGTTTACATATAGGCAGAGAAATAGAAGCAAGGCAAAGGGAGATCTCCACATGTAAGTTTATAGATGTAGACACACGGGAGAAAACCAGTGTTTAAGAAGGGTCATCTTGCTGGTAGACCTCAAATCATACAAGACATTTCCCTTTTTAAGCAGAGGAACTAATCTGTCATGTTAGTTTGCTGTTAAGTCTGGCTGTCTTAGCAACAAGCAAATGTACCATTAAAGCACCCATGGTGTACACCTACATTGGGGTGTAGGTCTGGAAACCCAGCTAATAACTCTGAATGGAAAGATGGCTGAAAATTCTCATGTAAAAGTGCAAGGGGGAAGATGTGTTGGTGCATTTTTCTATGTTGATAAATCAGTGTGTTATTCACATATCATTTACAAAGTCTTATTCCAAATTAAATAAATAAATAAAGAGGCAAAGCCTATGAGGCATTTGGAATAAAAAGTGTTGTTGGAAATGGCTTAACTACACTGTGAAAAAAAAACCAAAACAAACCAATTAGTCGTTTTCACAAACGGTACAAACTTACCATAAATCCATTGACTTAGGTCAGGAAATGTGAAGCCAGGAGTGAAAAATCTCAAGACATTGTCCCAAAAGTAAAGCTTTGTGAGGAATGTCTCAGAATTATTTTTGAGAGCTTTGTTCTATGAGGTACCTAATTTCAGAGTATTCTTACCTTATTCAGTACCCTCAGCTGACAAACACACCCTCACATTATTAACCTGTCATGGCTCTTTAAATGACGTCATTTTTTAAATTATATGACAGTAGCAAGAAACATTTGATTTAAGGTATTTCTTGTTGAAAAGAAGATGAGAAAAATGCCTCTACCTGTTGGAAGAAGCAGTGAACTGACAAGACCAGAATAGCTTTGAAATATATTTCAAAGCTGCTAGCAAAATACTTGTAGTGCTCTGTATCAGTTTTTGATTCCCCAAAGGAATGCTTTAGGAGATGTCCTTTGACTATGAGACTATTCAATAATAATTTGGCTCCACAAATTTGGCTTGCCAGCATTCTTTGTAGATTTTCTGAGTCTGATGGGAAAACAAAGAACAGCTACTAACATCCACCAGCTATTATAGCTGCCTCTTTACATTTCTCGTAAGTGGGCACTGGAATATGACAGTAAAGATGAACATGACCCTCTATGATTCAATAAGCCAAGGAATAAAAATAGTGTGGGTTTTATCAATAATGGTAGTAAACTGCAGTGAAACATTTTGCAAAGATTACAGAGATCATGTTGAGATTTTTAAACATCATATTTAAAGAGGGCTGAGACCTCTTCCCTTAACTTTTTCCTCCACCTCTGAATCAAACACCACAGAGATTTGACTGACCAATACATTACATAAATAATTTACCATTTAAAATTACTTGGGTTTTTTTTAATACAAGGTGGTTTTAGCAAAACATTTTAACCTAACTAAATAAAATGCAATTATCCAGCTAAGAGATCACATAAGAAAAAATTAATTCTCTGCTTAACATTTCAATGTTAGATACCAGTTAAAGGTTAAATACTTCTTGAGATAAATATTATTGTCATGACTGAAATCAGAATGAGTTGGAAGAATACTGCAGGAGTTTCCGAATATTCAGGTTGTCTTTCAGTGTAATTGTTTTTCAGGGAAGATAAAAGACATGTAGAATACTGAGAGGTTATCTGGTCATTTGTGAAAACAAACAAAACCAAATCAAATAAATAAGGTGCACAGTGAGAGGGATAAAAGCCTAGTTAAGGTGTTCAGATTCTAATGATCACAGAAGTCAAAACACAGCAGAGCTTCAAATCAAAAAAATAGGGTGTTTTTGATAAAAATAGAAAGACTACATGGGAAAAATGTAAAAATACATACACAAAACTCAAAAACATTTTAAAAGAAAAGAAAGTACCAATGAATTATATGTATCAATAATTGCTTTATGGTAGGGTTTTTCTAAGCTTAGAACCTAAAAACCAGTCATTAAAATAGAACAGAGGCATGCCTACTTCTTTATCTACTACTCATACAACTACTGAAGTTAATGCTAGAACTTATCCTTCAAGTAACAATAAAAACCCTATTTCTTGACAGTCTTATAATACCTTTTTCATTACTTGAGGAAACAGGCTTCTTAAAAAAATATATGGGAGATGTAGCTTTTGCATTAATGCAAATCAACCAAATCTCATTTTATTTATAGATGTTGTGGCTTCACGGATATTACTGATAGGATCCCATTGTTCTTATTGCAAAAGGCTTAATTCAAAAGCATATACATAGACAATATAAAACCATGTGGACAATGTTTTGCGACTATAATTTTAAGAACAATATTCTCAATTTTAGAGAGTAGAAATACTTGTTGGATTCTTTCTTAATTATTATTTAAAATTAAATTACTGAGGTATTTCTGAAGTAGATGGCAAAATTCAAACCTATTAATTTTTCAATGTAAAGTATCTATAAAGAACCATGAACACACTCAAAACCAAAATAACTTGGATGATGAATATGTATAGATGTCGCACTTCAGGACAGTTTACTGGTGAGCAAGGCAGTGCTATGTTAAGGGTTTGACTTGATCTTAGTTGCCTTTTCTAACCTTAACAATTCAATGATATTTTTCAGCCATGAATTTTTGGCTATTATTATCACCCTCTTAAAACCTCTTAAAAACAACATCTGGGCCAGACATGGGTGTGGTATCAAATTTCACCTACTGCCTCTGGTACGGATTCATAGATATGCTGATATTTGTTTAAATACTTATGAATTTGCAACATACTGCTCATTATTCATAAAAATGTTCCGAGGAATGACATTGTAGATTTTCCTTTTTTTGTCAAGAGATCAATAATGTGGCAGCATGTGAAGTTTCAAGTGCCCAAGCTATTACCTGCAGAAAAGAAGACAAGAATTACAAAGGCAGCACATTCCAGCAACCCAGTATTGTTGGTAGCATCTGCTTGTTCTATGAAGGACTGCCTAGTGAAAGACATTTTATGTTCATATAGTTCCAGGAAGTATTCCAGGGTGTAATACTAGGAAAGAATGCTAATGAGTAATTATTATGTCATTAAACTTCCCTTTTGAGTAGGTACTCTATTACTGCATGTCCTGTTCCTGGCCCTGGCTTTCAACACTGGATGGATCCTGCAATGAGAGGAAGGTAAATACTAAGTGGGAAAATGAGGCTGGGGGCCTCCTCAGCTATGTTACTGGCTCTGTTACTCAGTTTCTGTGTGGTAATGATAATGCTTTTAATTTACTGCTTTCTGTTTCCCCATGACTAAAATTAAGATAATAATTAGATACCTATTTCACTGAGATAGCATTAGATTAGTAAATGTTTGAAAAACTATTTCAGAATATAAAGCCCCATATAAATGCTAATGATTCTTATTAAATTAACTTGGTCTTGTGCTGGGACACATGCACGGTGAAAAATAAAACCTCTCAGTAGTCACAAGAAGAGTAAAAGAAATAAAAAGGAAAGGAAGACCACAAGCACAAACAGGGAGACCTGTTGGTTTCTTCTCAGTGCTTGGTTTCTGGGGAGCTTTATTCTGTTGATTAATGAGACTAAACACTATTTTTTTAAAATAGTGAATGCAAGCACTTTTCAAAGAGAAAATTACTTTCTCCTGAGAAAGGAAGAGCCAGCAATGTATTGTTATTCGCTGTGTTCTTGCTGTGTTCTCTAATGTTTCACTAACTGGCGCAGATGTCTCTGTGCTCTCACCCCCACTCCTACCTTCTGTGCACTTTCTTTTGCTTTTGAACTCCATCAGGAGCCCTTGGTTCATCCTCGCTGGAACTCTGCTGTGCTGGTTTGATTTCCTGTGCATTGGAGTGGAGTATTCTTTTGCCTTGAGGAAGACATCCTTGAAAATAATGCAACTGTCCTAGACCCTTTGCCCTGCTGGGGCAGTCCCTGGTGGAACCCTGCCAAAAAGAGCTCTGAACTAGCTGAAATAGGTTCTCCTGAAGTCCAAGGTTGTACATTTGTCTTTGTCTAGCTCATTTACATGTCTTTGTCTAGCAAATGATGATTGAACAAAAAGTTCAACAAATAAATTAGTCTAGAATATGGAAGTTATCAGAAATAAATATTACAAAAAAAATTATATGACATTTTTACTCTGAGTTTCTGCTCTATTTACTACCGTGCTTTGCACTACCTGTTTAATCTGAGCTATTTTAGAAATTTTTTTAGACTATTACATGGATAATATGCTAATGGACCTGTTAAACTTTGCTATTTTTCTCACCTGACTGCTGAATTTCTTCATCTTTTTTTTCTGATTCAAACCCCTGTAGGATCCCGTAAATCATCTTCACAGTATCTGCATCTCTCCCTTGTTCTGCAACAATATTGAAATTTTCAAGCGCTATGATCTACTTTGTCTCTTTCTATCTGCCCATGCACTTCTACAGGCACATGTTTTTTCAAGCAAACCCCATGCCTTTTGTCTAAATCAAATTCTGTGTATCATAACTATCCCTGAAACCTTTTCTGTCTGTTTTTAGCAATAGCATAGTTTTATACCAGTGATAGTGATACAAACATAAGCAGCACTATTAGACATCTCTGCCCTTTGACTTGATTTGCTTATTGGAAGCTTCTTGATGTGATCTCTACACGCCGTATTAGGAACTGGGATGGTCATAGTTTATGAATGACAGTGTGGTGGCTTGTATGCTATCAGGCCATTGGCTTGTTTTAAATGTTCTTTTAAAAGGGAATAAAGGAGAAATATTACACTCCTCTAACAAAAACATTCTGCTAGTGCCACAAAAAAAGCAAAATCTTTAAAAGTTTGAGTAAAAGAAGCAGACATCTCCACTGGGTTCTTTAACAATCACATATATTTTTAACTGGGCAAGCAACACATGTCATCCAATAAGCTATACATCAGCATTTCCAGATAATGTTTTCAGTACTGTTTACAGGACTTCCTAAGGAGAATAAACAATATGTAAATATTCTGTAGTTACATTTGGCCTGGTGGTGTCTTCCATCAACACATATAAGTATATTCACTGGAAGCATGTGAATTATTTGTAGTTGGTTTACAAATGAAAGATTTACTGCGTAAAAACTAACACATTTTTATGCCCTTGAAATTGAATTGTATTAAATTCTTTTCAAGTGTTTCATTTTTTTCCCCCCAAACTTGATTTAAATACCACATTTCTTGGAATTACAAAAGGGTGCTAAATGAAATTATGGAGATACTCACAAATAAAAATCTGCAGAGCTAAATCTCATCATAAAATAAAATTGGACAAGCCTTTGTTCCTAAGTCAGTTAGAGATAGAACATCTGACAAATATCATGAACAAACACTACCATCGACTTCAGCAGTTTCCCAAAGGAAGAACAGTTATTTGCATTTCCAGATTTTCACTTCATTTACAATTTAAACACAAATTAAACCTTAAAAAAGATTGTGGTCACTTAACAACCTTCTCTGACTTTGAAAAAAAGTAATAAATTCTCTTTGTATTACTCAAAGACATGTAAAATCTTCCATCAATCACAAACTGTCAAGCCCTTGCTGACGCTTTCAAGGAAGTTTCACTTTGGAGGGCATTAATATAAAAATAGACATGCCTTTCCCCAAAAATATGTGTACCCTTTTAATTTGGCTGATATCAAGAACTTTGAGACAAGGATCTTTACAAAGATTTTTTTGTGGAGAGATGGTAAAAAATTGGTTACTTTCCTGTTAAGAAACACAAGGCGAATAGCTTTGGATTTGGGACCAAAATGTCATTGCATTCTACTAAAAATCACAGTACAAATTCCATTCTGGCCTAGACAAAGATGCAGTCTAGATACTTTGTAATTATATGACTTCCAATCTTGTTCAAAACCCATAAAATTAGTGGGAATTTTGGCATCCATGGCATGGTTATTAGATTGAGTTTTGAATGTTCTGGTAAAGTTCCAGCTAACATGGGAGTAGAATTGCAAAATACTCTGTTTGACTGAAAAAGTGACTGAAATCTCTCATTCCTTGTTCAGATCTTATGACCATGACCGACAATAAAATTTATCATGTGCTATCATATTTGCAGGATTGGTGGGTTTTTTGTTCGGTTTTGGTTTTGGGGACATTTTTGTGATATGAAACATTACCAATAGTTCTGGTATGGGAATTTCCCTCTTTTACTTAAAAATAAGACAGCAATTTCAAACTTTGATGATGGAGAAGAGAGTTTCTTTTATCTTGTAATGATTGTGAGCCACTGTTTTTTTAACTAGCAATTCAGCTCTGGAATCAGAGCTCTAAATTCATTATGTATGAATTTACATAATGCTGGTGTAAATTATGCATATGTTTCAATAGATGGCACAATTAAAAATAGGACTAAAGAAGTCAAAAGCTGTTTTGGGAATGTCAAAATTTTAATATTCTTTCCCCTATACTCCTGAGTTAGTCCTAATAACTCCCTGGGTTGAGTTATTTCCTTCAATTTATAATGGCTTGATTTCATTTCTAGTTATTAGAAGATACATTTTGTATTTCATAGAAAAGCAGGAGAGGCACAAAGCATTACTACAGGGATTGAAGACATGACAGAATAAATAGTGGTCACCCCTGTCCAAAATACAGAAACAGAAACTACATTTAGGGAAACAAATATTTAAAAATTAATGCAAACAATTCACATTTCTTGCTTTCTCTAATGTGCAGAGAAGCACCAGCCTGAAGGCTCTTGCCCTCCATGCTCTATCCCAGACAAGACTGAGATCTGTGTTCTGCTGTTTCACAGAGGTGTTTACAACCTCTGTGGCTCTAGTGCTTGCTTAAAGCTGGACCAGGTAAGACCAACCAGTTTGGTGGTGCTTTTTTCTTGAACTCATGTCTGAATCAGAAAAATCTGAGAGAAAGGCATTTTTACAAAGTCTTTGTCAATGTTCTGAATTGAAGATATAGACACTTTTGAAAGGTCGGTGGTCATTCTAATCACTATTTCTTATAATCTCTGTGGTTTTTTGGCTGAATGTTAGTGCATGTATGAATCTCTCAAGAAAAAGCTTAAAATGTTGCTGAAGACAGAAATAATTCCAGTCCTACTCAGTGAAGTCTCTATTTATCAAAAGAGAAAATTCCTCAGCTAAGTAGAAAACTGTGAATCCATGAGAAAAAGTGCATACAAAACAGGAAGACAGAATATATTCTTGTGTATATTTTAAACACTTGTTGCAGGTATGTTCTCACATGTTGATTCCATTTTACAGGTTAATTAGGAGAGCAAGTAAACAGAAAGAGAGGGTCACTAAGACTGGGGCATTCATAGAGAAAGAATCGGATTTCTTTTAGCAGATGGGACATTAAATCCCAGAATTCTAAGCAGAATCAGAGCCTTCTTATCTCAGAAAACAGTAACTAAACACATATTTGTTTAAAAAAAGCCAGTGCCAAATAGAAGTTCAGAGACTTCAAAACTAAGTTTAAAAACTAGGGATGCCCAAGAGAAGATATGACACAGCAATTCCTGGTTCTGGTTGTTACAAAATGTCACCAAGCAATCAAGAGTTCTTGTGTTGTGTCTATTGGAATGGAGAATGCACTCATGTGAACTGCCAAATAATCACAAAATGATGGTGAGCAATTCAGGTTAAATGAATGCAGTTGGTATCAAATTTAAGTGTAGTCCAAAAGCCCAACCATCTGTCATAATGCTTTGACATGAAAAAAATTATATTAAATTGTGAATAGCTTTTAAGAGCAACAACAACAACAAAAAAAAAGCCAAATTGAGGTCAAGAACCTTAGACCCTACAATTCAATGTTTTCAGTGTAGCTTTGCACCACAATTTAAATCTGTATTTTTAAGATTTAATCCACCCGAAAACTTTTTCTACTTTTCCCTTTTACTTGCAAAGTAAAAGATAGATAATTTGTTCTTGTGAAAACCTAAAATGTTTTGTTTATGAAGCCTTTCCCTAAGCCATGATCCATACTGCTTAAACCAGAGAGAATATGAAATTTCTAGATTTGTCTTATCCAAATTCTGACATGCACTGATTTCCCTCTGACACGTATTTTGTAGATTTTTTCATCTGAAGCTGCTAAGGATGTGGGGTGGGATTTCCAAGATGGTATTTTCACAGAAATTTGTAAATAGACCCTTAGAGGTACTTGAAAGCTATGATGTTTGAAAAAGAAATTACCTGTAGAATGTATAAAATACTTTCTACTATTCTGTACTCTGGTATTTATTTCTGTTTTCTGAAAGTGTTGAAATTAGGTACTGCGCTTTCTGGTAAGTACAGTGGTGTTTTGCAGTAATTATATTTGTCTTTTCTAAAAAGACAACAGGAAGAATGGAGAGTTGCTTAGGGGGTGTAGCTCCAGAATGAAGCTTTTCTCTCAGTGTTAATTAGGGTAAGAAGCAATTACAGGGATATGCATTTCTGTTACAAGGACTGCCACTAAAATCCTTTTTGAAAACCTTTTCTAGCCAAGTAGACATAAAGAATTAGTTATATTTCTTAACCCGTAGGTCACTACATTTACTCTAGTTTATTGCCTTGAATCCAGTGGATTATAATCAACACTTCTATGGTAACAAATTGCATAGTCTTAAAAAATATAACCAGAACATTCACCTCCTGCAACAATACTCATTGAACTTCACTGAATTTTTGAGAGCCACAAAGGAGCTAAAAGCTCCCTTCCAAGTGTTTTTACTTACGTATTTTCCTTTTTATATAAAAACCAGAATATCATAAAAGATATTTGTCTCACCAGAAGAAAGCTCCTGACACTCTAAGGCTTTGCTTGGTGATCACAAGCCACCAAAATTCAAGCATATAATTTCTTAAGTGCCACTAGGGGAATACCTGAATAGGAAACACAGAACTAAGCTAAGCATGTAGTGGAGAATTCTCTTATTATATCACAGAAACATTCAAGACCATATACTGTAGGTATCCAACAGGAGACAGTGAAGGAAATGTTCTGCAGTGTGTTATAGCAAAATGGTCCCTTCTGAGAAACAGCATGCTCACAACTACATATTTTTTACTTATTGAAGGAATTGGAAAGACAAAAGTAATCCCTAAGGCAACTTAAAGCCACTTTTGTCTCACCTACGCAGAATCAAAAGCAGATCAGATTCAAATGCTTAGGTCAGGGAGAAGCCATAATAAGAACAAAGATTTCACTCTCCAGGTTCTTCCCTATTCTCCAGCAGAGTCAGAAGATATCTCAAGAGCCTGTCAGTTTTTGGAAACACAAACACCGCAGATACACATAATGAATATTATATCTCCTTTATGCATAGCAAATGTCCTTGGGTTACAGGAGCCACACAATGGCAAAATATAGTAAAGTGGTTTGACCCTTGGGTTTTTAACTCTTTTAACGTGTGGACTTTGAGAGACCAACTCAGCACATGGTGGGTTTCAGTAGAACAAACCACATTGCTTTGTTTCCATCTGTCCTGCTTGCCAACTCCAGAGCAAAGTGTGGGGAGCAAGGGTTCTACCTGATCTGCCCGAACCTACTGTTTTTTCCCCTCTGTACCAGCAGCCTTATGTACAGGCATATGCAATGAAGGAGATTTGCCTGTCACAAAGAACTGGTGTTTGTTATAAATTTTCCTACTCTTTTGTCTACACTATTTGAGTATAATGACCTACAATGCTTTGAATTATAAACTTTTTTTTGACAGATTTTGACATCTGTCCATTATTTAAATATCATATAAAACCTTTATTTTAAATGGAAAGCAACAGAAAGAATGGGGGGAGGGGGGGGATAAAACAACAAAACCCCCTAAAAACCCAGAACATTATTAGAAAGCATAAGTTTTGCATAAATGTATATGTGGGAAGTTTGAAAGTGACTATTGTGTGGCTTTACAGGAAAAAATATAATTCCTCCTATGAGATGTGCATTTAAATTAGTTAAAGAGTGCTTTAGCTTGCACTGTTTATATAGAGATTTTCACAGAATCACAGAATGGAGGAATCTAAAGAGCAGATGTATAACACCATAAAACAGAAGTCTTAAAAGGGTATATGCGGGATGTTAAGTGAAGTAAGTGATCAAAGAAATCAGAAGGCCATCTACCACACTAATAGTATACTTGGTGATTTTGAATAATTAACTTTATTAGCTCCCTAGAAATGAGAGGGTTACACGCAGAGCTGACTGCAGTTACCATATGTCGGGCAGCCACCTAACGCGACAGTAGTTCCCAACTTTCAAACGTTAAAAAGAGTACTGCAGGGAAATAAAATTTTGTGGAATAATTCTATGACCAGAACAGGATTGTAACTGAGCACCTGAGGATGTCATTACGTGGTCATACAGGTTGCATCTGCAATGAGTATGCTAGACACAGAGGTTGAATGGACCAGCTCATGTGCAGAAAGCAATGGGAGGGGGCAACTGAACCCCTCTGCACCAGTACTGCAAAACCCATGGTTCAACTGCACACAATGCATTATGAGAACAGATAGAGAATCCCAGTCCTATCAAGAAATAGATCTGCTGACTTCAATGAAAAATCATTTGCAGGGGTCTTGAGAAGAACAGATGAAATTAAAGATTAGAAGTTCAGGGGAAGTGTAAGATCAATGGGGAAACCCAGGGAATCTGGACTGCATAAATAATGTGTTTTGACATGGAGCATGGGATAAAAACACTATACTGAAAGGTATGGAGGTTTAATTTTAAAAGAATTTTAGTTTTTAATTTTTGATCATGCAGAGCAATAATATTAATCCTTAGTTTTCCATCCTCTATGATATTTTTTCCAAGAATTTACTAGCATTTCTGCTTTTTCTATAACAGATCATTTCATCTACCATGCAACAAAAGGATGGCAGAAAACTTAACTCTGAACTTTCTAACACATAAGATATTATGATGCTGATGATTAGGTAGGTCTGACTGATTAGATGTTTATAAAATGTTGAACTATAAATATGTATAAAGAAATGAACAGATGCTAGTGTTGACAAGTAGACCCATGGCAAGTCTCACATATCAACATGAGATAAAAGAGTAAGTTCTGTAAAATTCCTTCTCTCTTCTCAGAAATACCAAGAATATAAAGCTGTGAGAAAAAAATCCCTTAAGTAGGGTGTTCAGGGAAGTAGGGAAACTCATGGAGTAGATGATTGTCTGCTCGTACATCAGCATCTTACTATATATCAGTATCTAATATTCTAACATGAGTGCTTAGTACCTCTGAAGAACAACTCTGCCCTGAATTAGAACAGGTAGTAACACAAAATATCTCATCCCTCCAGAAAAACAAACATCTAAGTCTAACATCTGTTTCATTTGAACCAGAACGTGGAAAGAATGGTGAAGAACTGAGGGGACAATGAAAATCATTTAGAATAATGCTGAATAGACTTACTTAGAAAACAGACACAGATGTTGCATTTATTTTTATTTCTTAAAATATAATATACTTTATAGCATATAATGAATTTTTAAATACTTACTAATTTAGAATTCTGAGCAGTATTGAAGTAGTCTTTAAATGAGGATTAAAAAAAGAAAGAGTATCTACAGGCAGGCCTAAATTCTTCCTGCACTGGGAATCCTAATGAGAATCCCCTGCCCAAGAGTAAAATAACAAGAGAAAAGTTTCAGTTCCTATGCTCGCATCATTAGTAATCAGGAAATAGCCTCCTTCCCACTGACTCCACTGGCATGTATCTTTGGTGTGACCAGGACCAGATCTTGGACACCTTTTATTCTTAGACTGACAACCTAAACAAATAAATGAAAAGGACTTTTAATTTATACCTGTGCATCTAATAGAACAGCTACTAGAACTGAGAAACCTCAGTGAGACAGAGGGGAAATAAAAGGGATTCCCAGCTGCAGACCATGGTGTCCCTGGAGAGACAGTCTTGCTTTTCTTCCAGTCTTTTTTTTAGTCCACCAACATTTCTGTAGGTATTTAGGTCACAGTAAATTTTTATAAATTGCCTCAACCTATATGTGCATATATATGTGGGGGGAGGGGTTTGTTTGTTGTTTTTTTGTTGTTGTTTGTGGGTTGGTTTTTTGCCCAGTGGTCTTCTTTCCTGGTTCTCTGCCTTTTCTGCAAGACACCCATCTTCTTCCTGTGTCTGACCCACAACCTACCAGTCAAAACCTTTATACCCCAAGCATGCCCAGTCACTCCCAGCCTAAACTAAATTTTTCCCTGTTCCAAGCTTTCAAGCAGTCAGGTGGAAGAGAACAGGTAACTTTGACTTTCTACTGATCAGCTTCAGAGGGGATTAGAACTATATTAGCTATAACCCATGAACAACCTAAACGAAGCACAGCTTGTGCTGCCCAATTACTTTTCTCTGGAAATTGTTTACCAGGAAACTGTGACCCCTTATCTTTAATCTTGGTTAACTTTCTTTGGATATTTTCCCCCATCTCTATATTCAGTCAGTGCACATGTCTCCTCTGTGTAGTGCTATACAATTGTAGAGTACACTGCAAAATTATCACGGTGACTTTCATAGCACCATCTTACTAAAAGAGATATCTGGATAAGTTGCAAAAAGTTTCTTGCCACCCTTTGGGAAGAAAAAGTAATGGTATTGACTTACTACTTTAAATTTTATAGACTTTTTATTTTTTTTAAACTAATTTGCAGTAAGTTTAGCTAAAATAAACCAGAATGAAAGGGTTCTAATAGCTTCAGTTATTTTGTTTCCCCTTTGAATTATAGAATTATTTAGGTTGGAAAAAGCTATTAAGATCATTGAGTCCAACCATTAACCCAGAACTGCCAAGTCCATCACTAAACCAAATCCCTAAGTGCCACATCTACACATCTTCTTAATACCTCCAGGGTTTGCTCCTCAATGTCTGCCCTGGACAGCCTCTCCCAGTTCTTGACAACCCTTTCATGAACTTCAATATCCCTCTCAGAACCAGCCCAGAGGGCTTAACCTGTGGTTCATTTTTTGCTGTCTGCTCTAGTCCACTAAAGGAATTTGAATGAGAAAGATAAAAGAAAGCTTCTGTAATGCCTTGTCCTGGCTGAGGTGCTCCATGTCAGCTGGAGTCCTCCAGGAGGGGAGCTTTGCATGCTTCCTCAAGGCTGATGGAGAGAAGGGAACCACCAGCAGAAATGAGGCTGGTGGAGTTTTGAGAGATTTGAGTAAAACCTCTGAGATAACAGAGAGAGATTTTTCTGAGAATGATGTAAGAGGTTTCCTAAAACCTGAAGCCCATGGAAGCTGCAGGGTAAGAATTGGGGACCTGGCTAAAAAGATTCACATTCAAGCTGACTGCTGTCAGATGGCAGATGGCAAAGTTGTTTTCATATGCCCTTCTTTTTGTTTGGAGTTGCACAACAACACAAATGGGATTGCTCTAACTAAGAAGAATACTGAAAAAATTTTATTTTATTTTCTAGACATGCTAAAGAGTCAAGGCCTTTTTTGTTCCTTTTAAGTACTAGAAACTTGCAAGTTTTATTGCAATTAGTAAGGACTCAGCCAAAATATAATTTTTTGATTCAATCCTGAAGGCATAATCCTGTCTGTAGGACAACATATTATGAGTATCTCGTTATATCTGTATCTCTGATATCTGTAGGATTCTAATGGCAAAACCTATTCAGGCCATTAGCTCAATTAATTCCTGCAGATTTTTTCTAAACTCAGTGGCTTCGAGTCTTCTTAGGTTTTGAAGAAGAGCTATAGAATGATCAAGTATATCTATTAAAAAATTATCTCAAGTCATTAAACTAAATAGGCCTATTAAAAATTTTAGATGCAAGAATAATTCTAGTGAAAAATACAATTTGTTAAGTAAGTACATGATATATCTTCTTTGTTGCTATTAAGAATCTGATTTCAAATGAGGCCACTATTTTCACAAAACAAACAGATGGACAATTACATACACAGAGCTATAAAGAGACATCTAGCTCTTAATCTTACCTTTATCTTCAGCTAATGAATAGAGAAAGACCCAATTTGTTGCCAGAGATAAGCAGGAGACAGTCAGCCTGTGCAAAAAGACATCATTATTATCATTTAAGAAGATCAAACATGGTTACTGATTTTAAGTTACCTCAGTCTTATGAGTGGCTACCATACTAACAAATACTAAATTAGTTCCTTTTGTTTACTATGTCTCTGAACAACTCAGAATTCAGAACTGTTCCAATTTGTGCACAGTTGAACAGCATATTTCCTATGTACTTTGAAACAGGTGACCACTTCTGACCTCTGGAATCATTTTCGTAACAAGCAAAACATAATGCACTGTTACAGTAGTTAATGGTCCGTGTTTTAATCTATCATTATATATGACTGAAATGCTTAATTAATGAATATGCAATTAAAGATTAAAATAATGAGCACAGTAATTAGGAATGAATCTTTACCTACCTTTTTTGAGTTGAAGTAAGACTACTACTGTTTGCAATGAATGTAAAAGTCCAACTACAATTGACTTAATTTATTATACTCCTTAAAGGGCTTCCAGGCTCATTATATGAATCAAGAATCAGAAAAGTCGTGCAACTTCAGAATGTTACTTTGGGAGCTGTATTGTAATAAGCAAAGAAAGTGAAGAAATATGGCTCTAAAATTCTGCCCATCAGTAAGCAAGAAAAAAAAAATGATGAAGTTATTCTAAAATATCAAAAAAATTGATACATAGTGATAAATTACCCACTTCAGATAATATGTATCAGTGTTGCACAAAATAAACTTAGTCTAAGACCTTAAGCCTCTATGTTCTTGGTCCTGCTTGAATCAGCATTACAAAAAATTGCTTGTGAAGGTAATGAGGAGGTGAGCTCTCTTCTGACTTAACTTATGATCCCATTTGAGATGATACACACATACATATAATTTCGGCAATAGAATATCAGTAAGCAAAAAAAGATTTACTAAAATACTCAGAAAAAAGGACATCAATGGGTTATCTCTTCTATTTTTTAATAAATCTCTGCCTTACAGATGAGAAAAAGCCAAAAACCCACCCCAGCACAGTATGCCACCCCGCAAAGCTGACAGATCAACACAAAAAAACATATTAGCTTTCAAACATATGCACACTTCTACAACCCAAGAACATACAGCATGGAATAAAATTCAGTCAAGAAAGTTCGTCTCTCTGATAAAATTGTACCTTGAAAACTCTAAGAAATCAAGAGCATTAAGTACGCAGTGAGAATTTACGTTAGAGCAGCTGCAGTCCTGTGACTGCTCTGGTTTTCTTAATCTCGACTCTCTTGGTCCTCTGCACTTTTTTCCTCTTTAGCATTTTACTGCAAGATTTTTCTTTGCTCTGTCCCACTCACAATTGCATTTTAAAGCTATCTATACTTTAATATTTCCCATTTTCCACCCTTCCTCATATACTGAAGAAAAATAAAACTATAATAATACTTCTTTGCATATACCCATTACAGGATTCCTTGGGTTCATTAAACATACTGTGTTTCCAGAGCTGAATATAACAAGGATTAAGTAATGCACTTCAAATTACATTTCCATTTGGTTATGATGTTCCCAGACTCTGGAAAAGAAGCTCACACAATTTAAAGGACAGTTAAGTGTCTCTTGTCTGAAATTTTCAGTTTTTCTTTCTACAGAGTTGAGCGTGTGCTTTGATTTTTAAAGCCCTTCGCAGTATTTTGAGACTGGTGCAGAAGTTCTTTGCTGTGCAGTATAAGCAAAAGCTTTAGAAAACTCTTCAGTTACAGCCAGTCACCTCATGCTCATTTCTGCTTGCTCATTCCAAGTAGAATTCCTCTCTGTATGAGTGACATCAGCTGAAAATTCAGAAATATCCCTGAAATTTGAAGACTTTTCTGTAAATTGATATCTGTTCAGCGCTTGATCATTGTACTGTTTTTTCTTTCACACCTTTTATATTTTTCTCACAAGTTCATCAGTCTGATTCTCTGTCACACTCATGAACAGAGCCGCAAACACCTCCTGTATCATTTCTTTCAAGCCACTATCCAAATTATGAAATTTTCTCAAGTTTTACAGGTATCATCTGCTCCTGACACTTCTCTGCCATGTTTGAACCTTCTTGAGTATACCATGGTGAGGTACTGGAAGCAGGGAGCATGGATTTGTCCCTCAAAAAAGAAATGTACCATGCTTTCATATACACTATTGATATCAGATAATTATCTTAATACAGCAATATTTTAAAATTATAGCAATTCAACCCTTTATCCCATATTCAAAGTTTTAATGTCTAAGTTGGTGGGTGATATGTATCGTGTGATAGATTATCTGTAAGACTGAAAATTATCTATATTCCTGGCCTTTCCTCCTATGATAATTCCTGCCACTGCTTCCAAGCATGATGCTCCTTGCTTCTTGTTAGCTACATTTTCCAGGGCAATTTATGAAAAAAGTGGGTTTCAACATATTGTTTTTAAACATATGATTGATTTTCCTTTTTTTAGTCATACAGAAAAAACAGAACTGGGACATATTTGCTTCTGAATGGTGAATATCACTGGCAATGGGAGTTTCTCTTTTGAAATAAGTAGTACGATATTAAACTCAGTATGTGTGTCTCAGGGACCTTCTTGTTTTAGCCAGAGGTTTTTGGCAAGATGTTAAAAAGTTCCCCAACTTCTACATGAACAAAAACTTCTATATGCCTTCCCAGTGGATCAATGATGTGTTGTACTGGCACATCTCTGGATTGCTCTGAGCCCAAAAGACAGTGCATTAATTTTAAGGCCAATACAGTGGTCTTTTTTATTTAAACAGGTTCTGTAATATTGTTTAAACAGGTTCTGTAATATTGTCCCTTCTCAGTGAATACACAGAAGGCTTGATTCTTCTGAACTGTCATTCAAGCACCGCCTGCAAGATTGTGTTCTATTGAAATTATATGTTAGGAAGAAGATGAGCTCTGCGATCAGTAGTTCCTCTTTGTGATACTGACATATCAGGACTTTATTTTTTTAGTTAGAAGAGGCTTCTGCATACACAAAGCAAAAGAGTTTCTTTAAAAATCTCCAAACAACAAAACAAGAAAAAAAAAAAAAAAAAAAAAAAAAAAAAAAAAAAAAAAAAAA
>NW_008236767.1:3797975-3872178 GCF_000691975.1 Corvus brachyrhynchos
AAAAAAAAAAAAAAAAAAAAAAAAAGAAAAAAAAAGAAAAAAAAAAAGCAACCTAACAGAGTTTGACACAACTTCTGACACCCCTTTTCCTCAGGGACCTGTGTCTTTGCCACAGGCCAGCTCTGAGGTGGTGCAGGTGTGCAACCTGAGACCCTCTGAGAGTGTTGCTGTGTGACAGTAAGCCGAGGGCAGTCTTGTGGACTGGGGATGATCCTGATGACTGTCATGGGACTTGCTCTGCAATTCTTGTTCAATACTGCAGGATTGTTCCTCTGTCCTAGAGGCACACTGCCTCTGCCTGCCTTGCTGGCAAGCTGTCTTCTCTTGCAAAGCAGCCTAGTCTTTTGTCCCCATACACCAACTTTTTCCAGAGGTGCTGACTCAGAAATATTTATCATTTCAGGCCAGAAAACCTTTTAAGTAAGCAGAAGAGGAGGCATGCATTCTCAATTAAGTTCTAAATTTGCTTTTCTCAGGAAGAATATTGGTTTTCAAAAAAGACCTCTTCAAAGCCCTTGCATTTTACTTGATGATTCAGCTCAGGAGCACTGAGTAATGCACACGATATTGTGCATCTCGGGAGCTGTTTAGAAACAGATTGCAAATATGAAACATGTGGCTTTTATACCACCTGCTTTGATATAATTGCCTCTGGGCCATTGATTTCATTTTAAAAATCCATTACAATCGATTTTATAGTTATATAAGCCATGAATACAGAAGAATATCTAGCTAAATTTGTTTGTCTATGAAAGTGATGTTATTGGTATGAAGATCTTTAAGCTATCAGTATTATGGAATATCAGAATCAGCACATTCACTTAAACATTTAGAGAACTGTCTCTATGATTCCTTTTACAAGAAAATTACATGTAGAGATGAGTTAAAAATGTGTTATTTACTTCACTTGCCTGGAGCACCACCTTTGCTTTCTTACCTTGCTTGACTTATTTCCACATGTAATTGCATGATTTCCATAAGGTCAATGACAATATTGGCATCGAAATATGTCATTGTATGCTAACCCAAAGGCATATGGAGCAATACCTGAAATGCTGAGTTATTTTCTCTGATGTTACATATAACTATGGAATAGGCAGTTTGAAAGGACCCACAGAACATCTACTTTGTGAACTTTAATTTGCCACAAGATGCTTTCAACTGTCTGTAACAAATTCCTGCGATGAAAGACCATTATGGTCTGAGAGGGGGATACCAGGGACATCCTCAGTATCAACAGATGACTTGCACAGGGAATATATAAATGCATTCCATTTTATTAATAATTATTTTTCTGCTCACACCATCACTAGTGTCACAATGCAAGCATAAATTGTTTCTGTTTTGCAGGCATACTTCAGAATTAGCTTAAAACAAATCAGCTTGAGGAACTGAAGTGAAAAGCAACTTGAAGATCTCTTGATAGCGGCTAATGATAAATGGTAATTCACTCAGTTATGAGAAACTGAAATGGAGTATATTTCCAGTATTCATGTTAAATTTAGTTTTGACATACTCATTTACATTCTGCAAGGGGGAATAGAAAACACATTAATGAAACTCAGATAAACTGGGAAATGTTGTGATAAGGACAGAGAAACAGCACAAAGAGAAAAAAGGATTTGAAACAGAAAATAAAATGTGTTCAGAAATTTGAAGACCAGAACAAATAGGATTTTAATATTCCCTCCAACCTATCCAAGTAAAACTTAAGAAGAAGACACAAAAAAGCATCAAATGCCAAGAGAGTTTTAGATATTGACTTACATAACGGTAAAGATGACGGACTTTTTCTTCCTGCTGGAAAGGCAGAAAGATCAATTCATGTGTGGCCACTCATCACTGTGTGTTTGGATCACCTTATCTGTGATAGAAAAGACTATTTTTGTCTTATTATAGTTGGAGCCATCATTAAATGTAAACAATTTTTCAAACATATTGTTATATCCAAGGAGGACATTGAAATAATAAATTGTGATGGTTGACTAATGAGGAATACTAAAATAATCAAACGTGTGTCATTTAGACAAGCAGCTTTTATGTGAGGCCATCAGAGAAGTCTGAAAATGTCCACTGTGGAATTTCAAGGAAGATCGATGTTCAACTTTCTACAGGTTGGCAAACACATTAGGGAATAAATAGGATAAAATTATGAAAAAGAAAAGTCAGAACCAAGACAGTGCTTTCCAACAGTGAGGACTATTAAACTTTGGGAATTGTCTCTCAATGAGAAGTAATGAAATTTCCATTATTCTGGCCAACTTGCATGAGTTGAGCCACTCCAATTTTACAACAGGGAATAATTGTAATGGCAAAGAGATGGACTAGAGACTCTAAACACACTTTTTTCATCCCTAGTTTTTACAGCACAAAGGATATCATCTGGAAATACAAATTGCAATGGGAAATGTATTCTTCCTAATGGTTACAAATAAAGGCAATTTTCAGATAACATCCTCTCCCTTTTACTTCTCTGCTCTGACTGCACATTATCACACAGATTTTTTTTGATAAACTAATAACATACACTTTAAAGGAAAAAATAGTACAGGGAAAAGACCACTGTAAAGAATCCCACTGTGCCCAAGACTGCAAAATCATTCTGCATTTGGAAAAACAATGATTCTTTTAGTTTATAACAGTTATAGACAGTGCAAGTGAGAAAAATATATATCCTATGAAAATTCCAAGGAATATAAAGAAAGTAAAAGAAGCAGGAAAAAAACAGAAGAAAAAAAGAAAGAAAATTAATGCATTCAATCATAAATTTAATTTGGTTCCTGGTACGCCTAAAATCTCTGTTTTAGAGTCTTTAAGTCACCTTTTTTTCAGTAGGAAATATTACATCCTACTGGGAGGGCACTGAATACATTTTGGGTTGCGAGAGTATAGACATTTCTTTCACTTTGCAAGGCCATGTTTCTTTCTTTCTTTCAAATGCTCAAAAAACTCAGTATATGACAGGACAATGAGAAAGAGATACTTCCTTTAAATCTGTGTGAAGTACAAATCATCAGTAATTCCGTGAAGAAATTCAAAATTGGGGGAGATTACTAACATTACTTGTATATATGTAGTCATGCATAGCAGTTTCCAATGCTGTTGGAGGCATTAATGCTCAAAGTATCTGCTCTTGAAATGTCTGTTCCCCTTCATTTGATTTAGAGGAACTTGCATTTTTTACAGGAAAATGCTTTTATAACCCTTACTGCCACATGTCTCAAAGATATTGAGAGACTACAACTACTGCACTGGAGACTATCTCATTTTCATGTATTTCATGTAGAAAACAGTTAAGATTCTGTA
Source organism: Corvus brachyrhynchos (assembly GCF_000691975.1). Lineage (NCBI taxonomy): Eukaryota > Metazoa > Chordata > Aves > Passeriformes > Corvidae > Corvus > Corvus brachyrhynchos. The sequence continues at coordinate 3,801,282 of NW_008236767.1, forward strand.
TTCTAAGCTTGGTATGATCCTTTGATATCCTTCAGTGGGACTGGAAATAATGCCAGTATTTTGTTAAGCAGCGCATTTACTAGAAGCCATGGCAAGGTCTTATTAATTCACAAATAATCCATAGTGAAATCCATTATTTTTTTCAGTCTAGTTTGATGCACCTTTTGTATCCTTACATGTGCCTATATGTGTGTAATATATATGTGTGTGTGTGTATGAAAAATAATAATTCAATTATACTATACAGAAAATGTATTTAATGATGTATAATAAATATGTATGTCATATATATGACTGAAACGTATTACCAGTTCAATAAAAGTCTAACTAATTTGGTATCACTGCATATTAATGCAGAATCTCTGCCAATATTATCACCGATTTCCATAATAAATTCTTATCTCTTCGTTAGTTCAGTTATCACAGAATAGGTTTGGAGGTACATTTTCACATACAAAACTGTGACAGCAAAGGCATTCAGATAGAAAGCATTCCACATGATGGGTCTTAGCACATCAAACTCAGTCTTGTTTTCTGACTTTGAAAATGTTCTGATGTCTTACAAAAACAATTCTTGCTTTGTGAGCTTGTGGAAAAGCAGGGCTCAAACGAAAGTCTAGATGCCAATGCTGGTTTTATATTTGAGTTGTGCGATAATGAAGTAAGTTCTCACATAACTCCTTTAAGCTGCAATAGTCACATAAACATACAGCAAGTGCAGCCATATTCCCATTGAAATATGCATTTATGGCGATTTCCTTTGGCTGTGATGAAAAATGTAGAAAAAATATGCACAAATGTATAGAAGCTACTCAGCTTGCAAAAGGTGACAATGAGCATTGTACTCTCATTGGCTGTTTGGCAGGTTATTCTTTCATCTGAAGAAAGCAAGAGGATATCAGGTCTTTGGAAGAATGACAAATAAGGAACAATTAATCCACCTTAATGCAAAAGGCTTAACTTACAGCCTTTTCAAGTTACTTTATCTTTTAAGCTCTTCTGAAGTTTTATCAGATCCTCCATCCATATAAGGATATGATTCATCTTACTATTCTTAGCATCAGTTTCTTGATCCCTCTTGGGCTAATCTTTGGAAAATGCCTGCTGACATTGTAAACTAGAGTGTGAGACACTGAAGAGATAAACCAGGAAAAAGTAATAGTGGCTAAACTAATTAAAAAATTGGAGGAAAAACCACTGTAAAAAATGCTAAGAAAAGAAAATTGATGAGGAAATGAGAAAACCACAGGCCAACATGCATGGTGTCACTGTTATTTCTAGACAGCTTGAGTCAGAAGTTATTAGAATGTCTGTAGCTATCCTTTACAATGGTAATGAAACAGAAATGTGCTACAGTAGGTAGCTTCTGGCACAAACTCTCTCTGCTCAGAAAACCTATAAATCTACATGCTGCTTACTATGCTTCATGCATGCATAAGGATATACAGGCCTAACAATTAAAAAGAGCATTACAGAAAGCATTTCCATCTTCAGGAGTATGCAATATTTATTTATTATTATTTATGAAGACTACAACATAAGCCATTATGAAAAAGCCAAGTAGACGGATTATTTTTGCTACAGGTGCAATGTACGAAAGCGCCTCAGTTCTTCAGCTTGCTAAGGTGTGATCTACTTGCCAAGCAGATGATCCATTTATAAATAAGAAAGCAAGTATTTGATCATTACCCAAGTCCCACTAGACTGTATACCTGAAGAAAAGTACAGATTTGCAACAAATTTTTCTCAAAACATGCAAATAATATTGGATTTAAAAATTCCAAACTGGCCAAAGCCAGGAATACCAAGTTGGATTCACTGTGGTGAAGATGACTGATCACAATTTCTGCTGTATTCATCTTGCAGGATCAGAGAAAAAAATTAACAACTCTACAAAATATATACAACTGTCCAAGTTCCACTTAAATTTATAGTCTCCTGTTTTGCACAACAGATTTCCGTCAGCTAACACAGGTCTATAAAAAATAGCCCCTATATTGTGTAAACAGTGAACTATAGAAGTTAAAAGCTAAGTCCTTTTTACAGAAGAATGTATTAATCATGCTAAAATATTTCCTTTTCATTTTTTCCTGTGGAAATATTCTAAAAAAACAGCTTTCTGTAAGGATTTTTAACTGACTGGGCTGCAGACATCATGCACTTGCGGAGTTCACGGGCCTGAAGGATATGGGTCATGTGAAGAACAAAGTCATGACCCTGAATTCTAGGAAAACAGACTTCCAGTTCTTCAGGAAGTTAGTCAATAGGACTAATAGGGAAACTTCCCTCAGGAACAACAGAGAAAAAACTTTAAGGTTGCTTTCCATGGTGCACAAACACTAGCAATCTCAATATGTAATAAATTGGGAAAAGAAAGCAAGAGACCAGCATGACTGGAGGCCTGCTGGTCAGGCTAAAGCACAAGAAGGAAATGTACAGGCAGTGGAAGCAGGCACAGGTATCCTGGGAAGACTATAGGGACTCTGTCTAGTTCTGTAGGGATGAGGACAGAAAGGCCAAGGCCCAGATGGAGCTGAGCTTAGCAAGGGATGCAGCGAATATTAAGGGCTTCTACAGGTATGTCAGCCAGAAAAGGAAGGCCCAGAAGAGCCTACATTCCATGATAAACAAGGCTGGAAAACTGGTAGTAATGGATAAGAAAGCAGAGGTACTCAACAAGTGTTTTGCCTTAGTCTTCACTGGTAACGTCTTCCCGCACCTCTTGAGTGGAAGGATCACAAGGCAGAGACTGGAGCAGAAAACTCCCTCCCAGTGTGAGAAAAGATCAGGTTTGTGAGCACCTGAGGAGCCTGATTACACATAAATCTATTGATGAGATGAATCCCAGAGTCCTGAGGGAATTGACTGATGTAGTTGCCAAGCAACTCTCCATGCTATTTGAAAAGTCATGGCAGTCAGATGACTGTGACCTGTCGACCCCACCTCTGCCTGGGAAGATCACTGAGCAGATCCTCCTGGAAGTTGTGCTTAGAGCATGTGGAGAGGAAGGAGATGATTCAAGACCTGTGTGGTTTCACCAAGGGCAAGTTCTGCTTGACCAACCTATCGGCCTTCTATGATGAAGCAACTATGTTAGTGGACGATGTTGTCAACCCCTTCTTGTATTTTGAGTTTTGTGGGATTACTGTCAAATTCAGTGAATGAGAAGGGAGATGCGACAAGTTCTTCCAGGTCCAGACCATTCAGCTGCAGAACACAGTGAATATACACATGATACTTAAAGCCCTCTAACCTAGTTTAGATAAACCTATTGTGATACAACAGCATTGAGGAACAAAGCTGGGGTGCAGAGCACTGATCTGTTCCTCTTCTTTGGTAATGCTAATTCAGCGTTGGGTTCCTGCTAATTCGTCTTTGAACTCTTACCTGTGTTGTGATGTATGCAGACAGGAGTTGGAACAGAGGCAAAACCAGATCTGCTGGGGTGTCTTTAAGCATTAAAAGCTGCCCTTAATTCTATTTACTGTAATTTCAAAGACACAGTCTAACATTCTAGAGGTCAACAGTATGTGTTTATGCAGACCTTTCATGCAAAGCTGTCATATTATAATGATAATATTCCTAACCTGTAATTAATAACTACTCTTTTCTTACCAATTTTTCTCTGATTTTGCACATCATTTTAGTGAAGCAAGCAGAAAAATGTAATGAAAAAAATGATCCTGAGAAACATTGAGTGGAGAAAGATGTGATCACTGTCATTAGAGCCAGTTCATACCCATTAAAGATCTCATTTAATTTTTATATCATTTGAATTTTCTATTGTTTTTAAGATGTAAAAATAAGATATAACTGCATTTCAAAAATAATTTTGAAATTACAATGTACTTTCCCATTAAAAAAGCTGTTTTCTTCTTTTTTGTTTGAAATGGATTTTGTAATACTGATACAATCCTCAAGGAGATACAATTTTGAAGACTCAGTGTTTTTAACATTTTTAATATTTCACTCTTTCATGTTTTAATCACCTCTTTACTTGATTGCTTCCCTCAGCAACAGACCCAGACAAAATTGTCTTTTCACTGAACTGCTTGTCCATTCAGATACAACCCAGACTAAGATGAATCTACCCAGTTGTTCTGTTTTACTAATGCCTACACTGTTGTGATGAAAGAAGAACTGACACTGCTTTGCCTGGCAAGATCTTGCTGTTCCACTGAGTTTCATTTTCTAGACTCCATTAAACTTCTTTTTTACAGTTGCATGCTTCATCTTTCCAGCAGTCCTAACTGGAAAACCTCTAAGAATATCCTCTGCCTCATCACCGATGCAGTAAATGGGGATATGTACTTGCTCTTCATCAGAGACTGCCTCTGATGACTTCTGCAATCAAAATCTCAGACGCTGTAGTTACTTAATGAAATTAAAGGATGACGTTTAAAAACACTTAATATCACATTTCCACTGCTAGAAGAGCCTTATTTTGTCAGTATAAAAACAGATGCAAAAGTATAAATCTGACTATAGTACTTAAGAAAATAAAGTTCTCATTTTGATTTCATACAGCGATGCTACAGAATTTGACAGCAAGGCAGGCTTCCACCAATAATAGGCAAATATTGCAAGCATAGTTCCAAGATAAGCCATCCAGCTGACAATTTCTATGCTGCCTCCTTTTCAGCCTGCCATCTGAAGCATATTCTTGAACTTGATAGACAAAACACCATTACATTTTCTGTGGGTTTCTTTTTTGCCTGGTAAAGTACTTAAGAACAGTGTTGCACTGTGTTGTTCAGATGGGTCCAGCAATCATCCACAGACAGTAGCATTTGAAAGTACAGCTAAGAGGCAAAACTTCAATCTCAAAACAAGTGAAAGACGAGATTGCCTGGTTTAGCACTTGAACTGGCTATTCTTTCCAGAACATTTCCAGGTTTGCATCAAATGATGCTTGCAATTAGTAGTCCTGCTACTAGGGTTGTGAACACAAACACACTAATGTTTATTTTAAACTTATTTGCATCCTAGGTGCTCTAACAGGGTTTTATAAATGCACATATCTATGTGCACATCTTCTGTGACAAGGGAAGTAATTTGCTCAAGCAAAGTGCTCATCACTTTTGCACAGAGACACTCAAAGTGGCATTTCTCAATAAAGGTTGGAAGTATCAGAAACTGTCATAACTTGGTGTATTGATTTTACCTGCATATCTACCATACTGCTTTGCTGGGATGTTCTTAGGAAGTATTTATATACTAATAACACTCCCTTCCATATTCTCTTCTTACATAAGAAGCTGAGAAAGTCAAAAAACTTTTGGAAAGTTGTTTAGTCTTCCAATAAGGATTCAAGGAACTCTAGTGGCATAAGCATGTTAAACAAGACAGTGAATAAAATTGGCATTGAATTCTTTTGTACGTTAGGGTTTGAGAAAACAGATATCTAATTTCATTTGTAGATTAAGCTTTTGTCATGCTGAATTGTCAACATAGCTGTCACTCTACTATAAATAATGTGTTTGTGTTTGGTATTTATTTTCAATGGATCTCACCAAGCCATTATTTCACAATCATGGAGCCTAAATATCTTCCATTATAAATTATATACATAGCCCCCTCCCCCAGCTTAATTATATCAATGCACTTTGATACAAGACAGTGAATGTATTTGGCACACAATCTAAACTTCAACACTGAATAAGATATTTGTTTTATGACATGCACCCCATCTTTTGTATTTAACCAGAGGTATGTTACTCAGTATATTTATTATGAGCATGAGACCATTTTAACTGCACAAATAATTCTATGCTGTCACTTGTAAAAAGAATAATGTTAAAAGGTTTACCAATAAAAGCAATTACTCGTTAACTTTTTTCTTGTTTCAAATGCTAGATGGTTATCTGAGTTTAAAAGAAAACCTCATTTTGCTTATTGTGATTGCTGTTTTGTGCAGCGGCAGTGAATTCCTAGTACACTTAAAGAAAATCTGCGTCCCAGAGCAATATCGTTAATTACAATGCCATAGAGTGAAGTGATGGCTAAAGATAGTTTCAACTAGAATTCAGCAGACCTGCATATTCCTCTTAATTTTGCTACTCTTCTACTATCTTACCACAGAGAAATAATTTCATTTCTTTGTTCTCTGACTTTAGCTATTTATACTGCTAGCTTTTGGACTTGGGGACTATTTCCTAGTATGCATATATTGAGCACAGTGAGACCTTGTGCTCACAATTTGTGCCTTTAGGCATTACTGTCATACAAATATAATAATATTTTTTATTTACTAATAATCTTGACTTAAATAATATCAAACAGTAGAACAGTTTTTTTACCATTTTCATTCTTCTTCATCTATTCTCTCAAGCAAGAATTAATTCCCTTGGTTTCTTTTCCTCCCACTATAAACTATATTACAGAGATGAAACTTGAGCTTGCTTACTTAATGGAACTTCATGGTTTTGCTTTCTTATCTGCACTATCCTAGCTGAAAGCATTTGTATCTGGGACACACCTATGCTGAATTTTGTATTTGCACCCATTCTTCCTCTTAAAAATCAGATGTACAGAAAAGTAGACAAGATGTGATTGTCTAAGACATGCTAGAGCAATGTCAGTGAGTGAATTACTGGATTTAACTTGAATGTTTATATCAGAAGAGGTAAGGGAAAAAAATCCCAAAAACTCAGAAGTTTTGGTAGCATCTTGCTCAGTACAAAACGGGGGTTTCCAGGAAGCCATCAAAGCTTGAAGACATTTCTTCAGTAGTGTGAGATTTGATACAGTGATATTTGCTGCACTGGTGGTACTGTGACAGCCACAGTTTCTATTTTTATCCATTTAGGTACCTCACTTTCATTTGAAGAGCACTAGAATTGATGATTTTTAACCTTTTTCATGTTCTTTGCAGTGTGTTGTCAGCATACAACTTCCATGGCTGGATGGCCATGATCAAACCTTTTTTTGGTTAGTAATACCCATTTAACATGTATTGTCCTTGAAATTCCTCACCCATTGTATGAGAAAGAGGGCACAATACCCAGGTTTCTCTCACCACAACTTTCCACAGTGCGATGAGGGGTACATTTCAGAGGACACAATTCATTGCAAAGAGCAGTTAACCAGACAACTTCTCTTCTTACTTGTGCAACAGTTCATAGAAACCTTTGTTTTAGGGCAATTTCAGTGTACTGACAATTCCAGTGTCCAAGAAATTAGTGGTTGGAAACGATTTAAATGATTGCAGTGTTTAGACCTAGAAACTGCAGAAACTGTGTACAAACTTATAGATCTATTTAGAGAGCTCCAACCGGCTGTGGTACAGATACTTGAGGGAGATGGATTTTTTCATCAGTTAATTAATGTTACATTGGCTCTGGCTGATGGTATTTGTACTAGATCTATTTTGGGTTTCCTACAGGATGTGTTTGTATTGTCAGGAATTAAATTGAACTTTTTTTATATGAATCATCCCTTGCATAAAGACCACAATGCATTGAAAATACGTTCTTGCAAGTTTTATCCTTCTTAAATAGGGATTAAAATCTATTTATGATCTCAGACTGTAGGGGGGTCCCTTTTTCCTGAAAATGTAAGGAAAATAAAAATAGCCAGAAACTCATGTATGGAGTTAGGAACACGATAATCCCTCTGATTCATAATTTTCCTGCAATTCTTTGAATACTTATTTCAGTATTATAGCACTTGCAAGTGAAAATATTTCCATACTTGCATGAAAAAAAATCTAAATGTGTTCTTTTATAGATTTGTTCTTTTAACAAAAATCCCTCAGAAATGAGAAAAACGAAATCATGTTCTTATATACTTGGGGTTATTCTATTCCTCACCTATGGCTTAAAATAAATTGCACCCAGACTGCCCGTATGGGGATATAATTGCTTTTTCTTTACAGGACTCAATGAATTAGTCATATAAATAAAAGAACTTTTATGGGAAATATTATTTCTACCCAACCTATGAACATTATTTGCATAACTCAGAAGAGGCGATACGTGATGAATTTGGCAATACAGTGGTAGGTGGCCTACAGTAATATAGATAAACTTCATTAGACTATTCCTTATATCGTACATATATGTGGATTGAAAAAATTAATTGAAGAATGTAAATTCTCTTGGGTTTGTTATTGGGTTCAGGAGTAATTATTAAAAATTAATTAATTAATTAAAAATCCCAAACATCTCTATGTGGACACACCCCAAGAGACTGCCTGTCCATAAAAACATGCTGCAGCCAGCTGCAGGATGCGTGTGGTATTTTCTGCAGTGGGCTGTTAATGATTGTCATTGTGGCATTTTCTGGTCTTTCATCTGGTCTTCCCACCTAATAAAAACAGAAATGCAGCCCCAGGGAAAATTGTCTTTGTAAGCAATTAATAATTTTCCTAATATAAATCAACTTATGATACTTGGCATTGAAGTTTTCTTTCTCCTTGAAACTAGTATTACATGGATATTAGAAAAAATTACTTCCTATTTACTCAATTAGCTATTCTTTGAGTAAGATCCTGGTTTTATGAACAAGAAAAAGCTCACAATGTTTATCACATTTTCTTATCATTGTCTCCGATATACAACTGCTGCTGGTTAGGCTCAGCTGTGAAGGAAGTTTTGAATTTTTATGCTTAACCATTGAGTTCTGCAGACAAACAGGATTAATTTCCAAATTTTGAACCATCAGTCAAAGTAATTTATTCAGTTCCCATGTCACCTGATTTGCACTGGAAAAGTAGCAAAGAAATGGAAGTTCAAGCTACCTATGCTGAAGATATAGCAGTAGCTTTATTCCTCTGATCTCATCTTGGACTGTACGATCTCTATGGCCTTTTCTGATTCTTCTCTGGAAATGTACATACTGTCCTTTGAGAAATGATTTTATTAAGGAAATAAAACCAGGCTTCTGAATGATTGTGAAAGGACAAGTTGTTATAGAAAATTATAGACACAATCACACCATTACAAATAGCACAAAAATAATGTTCACTAGGTGTTGCGCCTACATTAACATTCTGTTCTTAATATGTGTTGCCTGTTGGAAAAGATTACATGAGCTCAGCCTGTAATACTTATATTCCAATGTGAATAATTCTGATGGACATTTTAAAAGTATTTTTTGTGAAGAAAAGGACATCAGATCAAGGGGAGTTTGTTTGTCTTACGTATGATCTTTCATTCCTACATAATTCTGAAAGAAACTGTTTAGTAAAGTACTTTCCTGTGAGGTTAAATGTGCGTGCTTGTTTAAATCCAGTGAGGTTCAGGAAAGTACTGACTTTTCCTCCCAAGCAATTTAATAGTAATACATTTTAATTTGTGAATGCATATAAATTCGTACTTAATACTTAATTTTCATGTAGTCCCCACTATCCTCGGTTTCCTTGTGACTAGTCACAACCATAAAAAACCAAATTACACCTCTGATTTCCCATAGCTATACACAAACACCTGTTTTAGAACATTTTCTGAGTTTCAATTTTATGCCTATTGTTAATTCCCCTTAACGATGCCAAACATCTCTATGTGGACACACCCCAAGAGACTGCCTGTCCATAAAAACATGCTGCAGCCAGCTGCAGGATGCGTGTGGTATTTTCTGCAGTGGGCTGTTAATGATTGTCATTGTGGCATTTTCTGGTCTTTCATCTGGTCTTCCCACCTAATAAAAACAGAAATGCAGCCCCAGGGAAAATTGTCTTTGTAAGCAATTAATAATTTTCTTAATATAAATCAAGTTGCATTTTTTTGGGGCAGTTCTGATTCCCCTCTTCAATATTCCCTTGAGACCTGTGAGGCATCAGACTACATGGTCTTTAGGGGCCATTCCAAACCAAACCATCCTATGATTCTATGATTTCAAAAGCCACATTTGTCAATAAAAATGTTGTATTTGAAGATTTTTTTTTTAATTGAAACTATCACTGAAATACTGAGCCTTAATGAGGATATTGATGCAAAATATAAAGTAAGCAAATTTTTTTTCTAAAAAAACAGCAATCCTATAAGACATAACTCTAAAGAATTCTTTATTTTTTTGTTTTATAATTTCATGATACAAGAAAAATACAGCATTTATACTTTGGACCATCAAAAATTCAAAAATACATTTGATGTGTGGAAAAACACTTAAAATAAGCATTTTTATGGACACAACACTGAAAAAAGGTTTTGCCAAATTTTGTCAAACAGCACTTAAATATAAAGCTATAACAATAATACTGCTATGCTTTTCAGTGCTCATGCTCAGATCACTATACCTCCAAATTTACATAAATAGTCTTTCTATTTGATATCCTTTTCATCAAAATTTCTTCCCATGTTTTTTGAGGGATCTGCAGTTTCAAACACAAATGTTAAGCTGCCATCAGGATGACTGGCCAGTTGTCTCAATGCAACATCTAAATTTGATCTGGATGAATCTGCCCAAGTAAGTACAGTTGCCCGCAGTGACACTGTTCATAAGAAAATTATAGTTAGGTACTGATCACACGCACTTTTATTCTTGAGCTTGCTTGCTTTTTTTTTTTAAGTTTCTCCATTACTTTTATCCAATTGCTTTTAAAATCATAGTAATTAGTGTCCGCTGATTGTATTTAATTTAGTTCTGAATTAGCCATGTATGAAATCAAAATCTGTGGATACCTTGATGTCACGCTATATTATGAAACAGGCGTTAAATGTACAAGCACACAAATGAAACATTTTTATGTTCCCTGCTATCCAGTCCTAGCACTAGATTTTTGAAGTTATGACAGAATAATGATAATTTTTTAATGCTTCTAATTTAAAATTAAATGCTTAAAGTAAAAGTAGAAAATGTAATGGGGAAAATAATTTTATAGATGCATATTGCAGACTTTGCACCACTTATATAGACATATGGTTGCTTGGAGTTCTTGCTTTTAAGAGCTGAATTTGCACATTTAGATCAATAATGGCTTGCAGTGACAGGAACTGAGTCATTAATAAAAGCTTCTTTAAAGCTATGTAACAAAACATTTTTTCGTAATCATGGTAGGAGCTTATAGAGCTCCTTATTTTACTTATAGAGTAAAATACTTTTTTTGTGACTATTTTTCTTGATTTTCCCTGAAAATATATCATATTAAAGTTTTTGGAGTATGCTTGGAACAATCGAGACTGCTGAATTCATATTGGATATTGAATTCTGAAGTTTGTTACAGGTGTTATTGTATTGGCTTAATTCAATATATAACTTGCATATTATTATTAGACAGTATTTGATGTACATTAAGGAGTCATGTTGCAAATTTGCTTGAGATATTTTCATAACATCTATCAATATGTTCAGCTTATTCTTCCTTTGGTGTAAAGAAACTGAGTGCTTTTATAATACCAACTCAATTTTTTTAAAAGCTTTGGTTATACAGTCACTAAACAAACAGTCAGACTGCAAATTTTGTCAAGCATTCTCCCAGATTATAACCATCTACATGAAGAAAAATCCACATATGTCCTCCCATTCACCTATGTATTTCCCATACCTTATACTCCATCTCTATCAATGTGGATCTGCAAAAAATTGTTTACTTCAGTTGCACTAGTAATGGTTCTTTTCAACATTCTCACCAGTGTAGAAAAATGTCACAATCTGATCAAAATTCCTTTACTTAAAAATAAATTAAAAATATTTATTTTATTTTCCTTTTTTATTTTTAATAACATATTCACAGAACCAGTCAAAGTTATGCATATCATTTATGTTCCACTCAGGGCAGGCTTTATTTGAATGAATTCTATGTTCAGTTAAAAATTCTTCTAATTACAGAAGGGGATGCCTGTAAATAAATTGAAACTTCTTTTGGCTCAATTAAAAAACAAACCCAACCGACCAACAAAACCCCCCACCCCCCAAGAAGTGTTCAAAACATCCACATTAATCATTATACTCCTTACAAAGATAACTGATTTAGTATACTGCATCTTTCCCATTCTACAGTAGATGTGATTTGAGATTACTAAATATAAAGAAAATATATACTGTAATACGTTTAAGGTGTCATACCTATGAAAACATCTAACTCATCTCTACGTATTGATTCTGTAGACATATAGATTTAGAGTGTTATGTATTTTTTATTAGATATTGTCAAACTACCTCAATTAGATATAAAAACAGCAGAAATGAGCATTTTCAATGTAAACCATAAAATCTCAATCTGTTTCATAACAGAACATGCAGTACCATAAAAAAAATATTTAGAGAACTCAACGACTATCTAAAATATTATGCCTGATGACAGAACTGTGGTGTATTTCTATACAGATGTATGCAGTTCCAACATGAATTCTTTAGTATGGTTCAGAAAAAAATTGCAATATTTACATTGCTATGTTGGTTGGATATAAGTGCAACTTCTTGTGCATCACATTTCTCTTTTTTTGCTTGTCCTGAATAACAAGAGGGGGATTTTTTAATAAGTATACCTTCTTTGAATGTTTTGTGAATACGGTTTAATGATTTTGCATTTGTGCATATGCATCGTTATGTAAATTAGGTTATTTATGTTAATTGTACCCTTACAAAGTAGTCTACTGTAGTAATCAAATGGTGACAAAAGATTAGGCAGTAAATTAAGGAGGAAAGCAGCACAGGTTTTATCATTCCAGGTACAGGAAATGTAGCACAGTAGTTTTTCACATTGCTTTAAGTTGCACCTCAGTTGTACCACTGAGGGTCTGTAAAAAATTGTAATTGGGAATGGAGATATTAATTTCTAAATTTTTTTATACACTGGCTTGTGAAGTAAAAGTCATTTACAATAAGCTCCTTATATTATAAGGATGATATACTGTGGTTATAATAAAAGCACTGCTGTAATAACAGTAGTATGTCTCCTGTTAGACCAGCTGATATCCATGAGAAAACAGGAGAGGTCTTGGGAGCACAGATCCTTCCTTGAAGTTGAAAGAACATTCTTCAACACTAGATTTTCAAGGCTGAGAATAACTGCTTCAATTTTAACTAAAGTCAGTGGATTAATATGGGTAAGTACTTTAGGAAATATAATATAGGGAGTTTCAAAGGTATAACATTTCATTTGATTTTTGAAAGCATATCACGATCTTTAAAATAACTTTGAGAATATACAATCATGCCCTTTATGGAAAAAAAAAAAGGGCACAGTGCTTTTAGATTGTCTTAGCTAAGCCTGATAACCATATAAAATCTTTGTAAACAGACTAAAAGCCACATCTTGTACAAACTTAATTTGTACTTCTGTTTCAGAAGACTGTTTCAGAACCTGATACATACAGTCACAGTTACAAAAAAGACACTTGTGAAGGACTCTACTTCAATGCTGTGCCTATGGATAGGACAGAGAAGTTTTTGCTGTGTGTGAGCAACACATGCACATGTACATGCACATGCAAGGAAAAACCTGCTTATGTCAATGTTTAATTTTCATACAAGAGTGCTTATACCTATGCACTCTATATCCTCTTTTGAATACACATGCAGAAAGGGCAAGATCTCTAAGATGGACTTTTATGTGTCTCACTATTGCTTCTCAAGGAACTTTGCTACTCTGCTATTTTGACTTTGATAGAAATAAAAAATCATAAAGTTAATGGGGAATCAGAACTTTGTAAAATGAAATAAAACTTCTTTTCATAGTAATAAAGTACAAAAAAGGAAAAAAGCATATGTTGCATACGTTCTTTTTTTCTAGAGCTCTTGTTTAGAACAGTGCAGCTGAAAGAAAACCCTAATAAAGTGTGGTTGAACTTAAAAAAAGAACTTTGAATTGCTGCTTGGACACTGAAGCTCAAAGATGTACCCTGCCTCTTACTTTTCTTCTTGGCTTCTTGACCAGAATGAAAAAGATAACAGAAAATTCTCAGCTCAGTTTGATAAACTAATATACAAGATGTTTTAATACCATATTGGAAGATATGTGGAATTGTAAAGGGCTTTTAGACACGTTCTTTCATTATGTTTCTCACCTATCTGTAATTAGGCAGCAGTTCCCCATCATTGTGAAAACATTTTGACAGTATGCAAATTCAAATCAAATATTTTTGTGCACATTTCATACTCAGCAGTACTTCCACTTCCTAGGCAGAATAAAAAAGTGAAATCATGCCTTTGATGCATATATATATATTTTTTCACAGTTGAAACTTTCTATCAGCTCAGGATGGCTTCAACCTTTGAATACAAGGCACCTGAATGCCAGCCACCCCGCAGCAAGGTCACACAGTGCTTAAAATCAGTAGTCTTACAAGCCCATACTACACTATTCTATAGGAGACAGTTCTCTCGGAGCCATGACTGGCAAATCAGATCTCTGACCAGACTTCTCTAGAAATTTCCTTGTCTCCCTGACCTTTAATACCATGTCTATATGCATATGACACTTTCTAAGACCCAACATAAGAAGATGCCTTCCTACTCTTCCTGACCTTGCTGCATGCATTCATATGATCTGGATCTCAGAGACTCAAAGACAGGTTCCTTGAGATATCCCAGGGCCAACTTGTCTTGGCACATCCTGCTGATCTCACAGGACTTTACAGAAGGCAATATGGGGGTCTGCCTGACATATAGGCTTTGTCCCAGTTTTATGTCCAAAACCATGGCAGTGCAGGAGGGAGCAGGTTGACACATTCAGGTTAAAAGAGAGCAAGGTCCCAAACATACCATGAATACAAGATGACTTTTGAAACACATAATATGTTGGTCTCAGAGCTAACATACCCTGTAAACCCTTGTATCCAGGTGTTATTTGCAAAGCAAGGCTGGACACCTCCTCATTGAGGACTGATGATGCAGGCACATGTTCCAAAAATTTCAGCCTTTAGTCACTGGAATTTGTGATCATACTATATGAAATATAAAGAGCAGCTATTCCAAGATGACCAGTTCATTGAAAAAGAGTAGAATGTTTCACTTTGTATGTGACTTCTTCATTACAGGTGATAAGGAGCAAGGCATGATCCCATCACTTTCAGGAAATTTTAGGAAAATGTCTCTGAAGGTGAAATGTTAATGCAAAAGAAAAAGCATAAAGAATAAATGTGATCATAAGAGACTTGTAACTGTTGATTTCTGTTGTAAACAAGCAGGTTTAGGGCCAAAGTTGTCAGTTAGTCAAGTAGTTTTCTCTTGACAGAAATGACCATGAAATCTTACAAGATATATTAAATAGTCCCTTCATAAAATAATTAAAGCCATTCAAAACACCATATACTTAAGGTGTTCCTTCTCCTCAGACAAATCTCTTTTGAGAGAAAGGATGCTGACCTTAACAGAAAATTCAAAACTTGACTCAATAAAATAACTAATAAAATAATCAACAGCTCTACACTTGTAAGATGGTCCTGTGCCAAAAGTTAAGAGATTTAACCCAAACAAAAACCTACTAAAAATATATGAAAATACATGTGATTATATGATCAGATGGTGAAAAGCATTGCTGGTCCATTTATGTCAGCAAAAGGACCACAACATATCTAACAAGAGGCAGCTCATTCATCTGGGTGGGTGGAGCTCTGGTGCCCAATCAAATACAAGGCAAATACATTAAGAGAAGTCACTGTTCCCCATGTCTGGGTAAGAAGGAATCCTAATGGGCTTCAAAGACAAATACTGTTTTCTGAGAAGTCTGTACAGCTGGGGACTCTGCTCACATACTGCACTGCTAATACTACAAAGGCAGATTTGCACTACTCACAGGTTTCTGATGGAAGCTCTAATTTGACAGAGCACTGTGGCCCAGAGACGTGAACCTTTTTTTTCTTAAATAGGATGCTGAAATGAGCATGTCCACTCTTTCACAGATTAGAAAATATATATTGTTGAGAGAACGCATATTAACAAAGACTACTCATAGCTGTAAAGCTCATAGAAAATTCTTATAATGCTTTTCCCTTGGTGTGTTATTGTATGTGTATATGGGAACAGAATAAGTACTGACAAGCGCGTCCACCCAGCAGTAATACCCATTTAGTGTGCTACACAATATAGAGGATTATCTTTCAGACTTTAGTGCAGTTAACAACAAAATCAAGCTGTTTTATGCTTCAACATCTTCCACCACAGCACTACTTCGAATTAGAAGTGGTATAGAATTTATATTCTAAGTATGGTAACAAATCTAACTTTATATATAATAAAGTCTTTTCACGGCTTAAATGAGAAGAAACTTATTGAATGTTGTTTTGGTTTGTTAAAAATGTGTTTCTGCACCATTGCAATCATTCAGATATTCAACTGTTACAACACTGCCTGCCAGTTGCATCCTGAATGTGCAGAAAGCTGAAAAAATGTGAGTACACTAAGGGACAAAAACTAAAAATCATAGTCAGTCATTACACTGCTTGGGCTTGGTGAAGTTTTTTTTTTTATGCTTCCAGGTGTTATATTTTATTTATAATGAATTTGCATTTTTTTCTGTTACTCAATACATTTAGAAATTGCTTCCTCATGTACCAATCTCTTATTTTTACTGACCACAAAGTAACAAGGTTCATATGTCTGACAAATAAAGTGAAAGAGGGATATGTTTCTTTTCTCCCTTTCAGCAAAGGAGGCAAAATGTTTCACAATATATTAACATTGAGATTAATATTTAATGCTTACTTTTGAAAATGATTATTACTGCAGTGTGGGGGTTCTATAATTCAACTATATTTCTTAAGACTGTGTAGTTTAGACTTTTGCATACTCAGTATTTCAAAAGACATATATTCTGAAATTTCATTTCAAATTTTTTTTTGTTCCAAATTTCTTGAAGTATTTCTTGTTTTCTCAAATTTTTATCTCCATTTTTTGTCACTGCAAAGATTGGTGTGTAACCTAAGTTGCCCTAATTCTTTTTCTTGTTGAAATTTTGCTGAAAAGTTATAGAGAGGAAAGGATTCCATTAGCTCTATTCCATTCAGCTTCATTGGGTTTTCTGTCTCCATCTTGGATATCAACTCAATCTGGTTTTCTTCCAACATTATCTGTGCTTCTGCTGTTGATAATCATCAAGTGGCTGCGCTGTATGTTTCCATGCATGGTTCTCCATGTCTACCAGAACATCTCTAATGATAAATGTATGTTTACATTGGTGAGTGTTTTGATGGGTAGACAAGACTTCGCACAGAGAGTAACTATTGTATAAATATATCAATAATCAGAGCAATGAAACACCTTTCTCCTTTTGATGGTGAAATAATTTCTTTTTCTTCATATGGTATTCATCTGAGCACTTTCTCCTGGTGCGCTGTTTTCTAATCTTCAACCTACACTCTCATTCAAGATCTGTAAATTGCATGTCACTTGTCTCAGTGCTTTGTTCTTTTAATAATCTTATTTTATACAATTTACCCCAAACTTGCAATTTCGAATTCTCTGTGATGATGTACATCTGAGAAGAGTTTGTTGTAGAACAGCAGTCTTAGGAAAAAAAGAAGACAGAAAATACCAGGGGAAAACAAAAAGAATTCTCTTATAATACCTTCAGACAAATGAAATTAATCTTCCTTGATTTGTTTCAGTCTCTGGAAAAATCTCATTAAATTGCGCATCAGTGTGTTTTCTGTGATGATGTAGTATCTAATCTTCTTTTTCATAGGAATATGAATTTTTTTTTTTTAATTTGAAAACAAACAGCAGAAGAAAATATGCAAATTCATTTGGATTTTACCTCAAATAATTGTAAAATTCCTAGAGAATTTTTGGTATATTTGCAGTTAACTCAGTTCCTGAGATTCAAGCTCTTTCCAAGTCTGTTAAAGCCATGAACTGCAGCATTTCATGTAGTTCTTCAATAGAAATTTGCCAGGAAAAGAACTTCCATGTCCACAGTGGTATAAGAGAGGTGTCTCCCAAGGGCTTTGCTTTATTAAAAAATGAAAGTAACTCCAGAATTTCCTGAATATGAAAGCACACACTGTCCCCAGCTCAGTGAGGTTTTTGAGAAACCTTTTAAATTTAAGCATATAGTTCCCTAATAAGACTACTTGTGCTAGGCACATGTAGAATTGGGCCAAATGCTGCCACCTTTTCCTCAGAAACTTTCTATTGTGATTCTCTCCTCCTCCACTTCCCCATTTAAACTAGATAATGTCTGGAGAACCTCAGAATTAAAAATGACAGGGTTGGAGACATTTCCTCAGACAAGTCTCCATTCAAGCCTCTTTGAATGCAGAAACTTGTTTCATAAAGACATCTCACTTTGTACCAAAGCTTGACTGCTTTCCTCATGGTGCACTCTCCCAGAAGCAATAATGAAGGAGAAATATTTTCTCCATTATTATAGAGCAAAGATTAAACTCTGCTTTTCCAAAATTACTCAGGAACTACCCTTTCTGCTGAAAGGCAACAAGTAACTAATGGATGTAAGGGTGACTAATTGATTGAAAGAGGAGGAGGTATTTTCCCTGTTGCCTGCTGAGAAGACTGGCATTTTTGGCCCCTGAGAGGACATCTCAGGAGAACCTTCTGCAACCTTCTTCCATACCATGGACTGTAGCCTTTCAGGGTTATTTACAGACTCCTGGGAAGCAGGGCAAGATGGCTATAAAACAGACAGCAGAATGTGAACTATGGGAAGTATCTATACAGAAAGAACTGAAGAAGAGAAGAAGCACTTCCTTGTAAAAAAAGAAAAAAAAAAAAAAGCAGTTTTGGTACTTTTCATGTATTGGAGGTTAACTGAGAGGCTCTCTGTAGATATTCTGAAATCAAAGCACAGACCAGAACCCAGCCTTTGATTAGGAGGTGTGAGATATGCATTCATATATACTCAGCCACAACTATTTTGAAAATACCTTCTACAAGCCTTTGTGTGTCTCTTCTTCAATAACTGTCCTGTATTAACATAATTGAAGTTCAATATTAATGAACAGATTTCTTAATTCTTTACTCCATTGTTTTGCTATCTTTTATCCGGTCATAAAGCCACTAGTCTATCTCATAGAATGGTTTGTATTGAAAGGGACTCTAAAGATCATGTAGTTACA
This sequence comes from Corvus brachyrhynchos, assembly GCF_000691975.1. Classification (NCBI taxonomy): domain Eukaryota; kingdom Metazoa; phylum Chordata; class Aves; order Passeriformes; family Corvidae; genus Corvus; species Corvus brachyrhynchos. Next base: position 3,820,238 of record NW_008236767.1, read on the forward strand.
GCTTCCTGCCATGAACAGGTACACCTTCCGCTAGACCAGGTTGCTCAAAGCCCCATCCAACCTGGCCTTGAACACTTCTGGGCATGAGGCATCCACAACTCTGGGCAACCTGTTCCAGAGTCTCACCAACCTCAAAGTAAAGAATTTCTTTCTAATGTCTAAGCTAAACCTATTCTCTTTCAGTCTAAGTTATTGTTCCAGAGGATGATGGTTAATCCAGTAGGTCAAGTGCAAAAGTGTGGTACCAGAAATGTGAAACCAAATCTTTTTACTTTATTGATGCTGTTTGAGTCTACTTCCTGTTATTAAACCTATTATTTTCAGTTTATTTCTTGATAGAACATGGTGTTACAATGTCCATAATACTATGACACAATTCAGGAAAACAGGAGAGGTTTTGAAGCTATGATAATTTGCTTTGTGTTAAGTAGTAACTATAGCAGTCTAAGAAATTTAAACAAAGCACAAAGTGAAGAGCTCAACTGACTATGAAAGCCTGAGTGGGTGCTCTAAAGAACTCTTAAAATACTAGACAGAAACCTCATAAATTTAAATATATCATTGCAAACAACTGTATGAACAAATGTGGAAAATTCTTACTACTGAATCCTTCTCTGTTTAGAAAGAAGTAAAAAAAAAAGTGAAAATTTGTCAAAGAAAGTCTGAGGAAGGAACAGTTCCCCAGACTATTAGCAAGGAATAGCTGATTATCTCTACTCATTGTTGACTTCATTATTCTTTGAAATTCTGGGAATTCCAGTAGGCTATTTTCTGACAACAATGGGCTGTTGGAAGAGATCAGGCTCGTATGAAGACATCTATAAATTTTATCATTACTAATTCACATAATAGCATATTCTTTTTCAAATTTCTCTTAAACATAGGGCCAGCAGCGCAGTGATATAAGATGTTCCTTCAAGAGCTGAAGTGTCTTAAATGTCTCTTGTTACTCTCTGTCTATCTATCCATCTAGGCATCATGTGGGACTTTCAAAATACAGGCAACAGCCACATAGTACCGTCCTATTTATTTTGTCTGACTGATGATCTTTCATATCAAAGTAGGGATGTTTCTCAAAGACTGACAGATTAGATCCAGTATTGACACTGACTGTTGCAAAAATGAGAAGGGGAAAATGGTAGCTGAGAGAAGACATTGTCCTTAGTCATTCAAAGATGATGGGAAAATGATTATTATGATGACAACGGGGAATGTACCCTAAATGAATAAATCATTTACAAACACTTTCTAAATTTTGCTCTCCATGTCCAAAGTAAAGTGGCAGTTACATGGCTTGTGGACCTGTCTTCCTGCTACAGAAGGCTAATTCTTTTGGCATATCTCTTCCTCTAAGAAAATATCAGAAATACTTCTCACAATAACCGTCAGACTTTAAATTCACTGAATATTGCAGAAACATATTCCATTTGGATCTTCACTGGGAGAAACAGCACTGTGAAAATTGAGAGGAAAGACCTGGCTTTTGATTCAGGAATGCATGTTGTCATTCAAGGAATTTACAATTCAGTTCTGTTCACCTAATTCTCAAGCATTGCATTACCAGCCCCATAAAAGCCATTTCCTAATGTGTGGTTTAACTACCAAAGAGAATGCATTAAGCTCTTTATGGTGTTTAGAGAGCATTCATGGCACAATGCATGCAGACTATACCACTAGTCTATTCTCTGCCAATGGCTTATCAACTGCAAGTTAAAAGAAAAAAGATTAAAGTATTCACCCACATTAAAACCGTGATGTTCATTTCCAGGCATAAAAAAAGAGATTTTGTTAGGAATATTATTTCATATTTTGCTCACGGGTAATTTCACTGTACGCATTCAAAATAATATGAGTTTTAGCTGCAACAATAATAAAAAATTCTATGTGAAAACCTATTTTGTGCAAACTCCATCTGATTCATAACTGAAAAGATTTGTAATTGCTATGGTCCTAACCACTGTTGCAATAGATCACAGAATCATGGAATCATTAGGGTAAGAAAGCACCTTAAAGGTCATCTAATTCTAAGCCCCCTGCCATGGGCAGGGACTCCTTCCACTAGACCAGGTTACTTGGAGACCCATCCAGCCTGGTCTTGGACACTTCCAAGGATGTGACATGCACACAGTAAAGAATTTCTTCCTAATATCTAATCTAAACCTACCTCCTTCAGATTAAAGCCATTCCCCCTTGTCCTGTCACTGAAAGTCCCCATCCAGCTTTCTTGCCAACCCCTTTAGATATGGGAAGGCTTCTCTAAGGTCTCCATTGAGCCTTCTCTAGGCTGAACAATCTCAACTCTCTCAGCCTGTCTTCATATAGAGGTGCTCCAGTCCTGTATCAATTTAGTGCCTCTTTACGGATTCATTGCAACAGGTCCACATCTTTCATACGTAGGGTACCCCAGGGTTGCACAGAGCACTCCAGGTGGGGTCTCACTAGGGCAGAGTAGAGGGGAAGAATCACTTCCCTTGACCTGCTGGTCACACTTCTTGTCATGCAGCCCACTGTGGTGGTGGCCTTCTGGACAACAAGCACACATTGCCGACACATATTGAGCTTTTCCTCTCTAAACACGCACAAGATTTTCTCCACGGGGCTAATCTCAATCCGTATTCCTTGCAGTTTGTGCTTGTGCTTGGGATTGCCCTGATGTATTTTCTTCATATACAACTAAAGAATTTCAACCTTGCGTAATTCATTTTGTTATGTGCTGTTAACCTGTGCGTGCACAGTACTCTCCTCTCAGGAGAGGTTTCAATTTACTCACCTCAGTAACCTGCACCCAGAAATGTCTGTGAGAAAAAGTTGGAACAAAGATCAAAGACCTTAAATCCATTTACCTCATTCATACTCTCTTTCAGATTCAGTTTCACGGATATGCTTGAAGAGCTTATTTCACTTTTCACAGACTCTTGACACAATTTCTGATTCTGATGCTCTTTTTATTAAGATTAAGGTTTATTTAATCACCTCTGCTTTGATATTACACAAAATATGACACCCAAATTAATATCAGCTTTGTCAGAATTTGGAAATGCAACTTTTTTCCCAACATCACTCACTCATTCAAATAAGCAAAAATAATTAAGCTTGCATATGTGTGAATTAGCTCAGGAGAAAGTGACAATATGATAGGGATAGCCACAGGAAAAAAGTATAGTAATAATCATCTTCTTCTAAAATGCTCTGAACCAAACACTTTCTAAAGGACCATCTGTGCTCCATTGTCATAAAAAATAATTAAAACACAGGAAAGGTATTTAAAAACATTAAAACAGGAATCTCCAGAGAATTGCAAAGCACAAACAATTATTGTCTACAGAGAGAGCTGTAAAAATGCAAAATCTCCATCAGTGAGCCAAGGAGGAAGGTTTTCAAATGAAGTTGTCCTTTTATGTCTAATTAAACACATACTATGTATTATTGCACAATTTCAGGTAAGTACTCTCATTTCTAGTTCTTCTAAAAGATAAATTGTGCAGTAAAACATAAGCACTAGAATGTACTTGAAATTTTTCCTAAGTTCAGTAGACTAGGTATCACGTCCTATAAAATTTTATTTCAGTAAGTTTTTATTGGAATCATTTTATGCTTACTGTACATAAAAACTGACCATTAAAAAGTAAGGAAAATAATGTTTTCAACACACTTTATAAACATCTTTTCCAAAAATACAATTCTCTAAAATGTAATTGTTTAGACTGATCTTTCACTTGGAGGTAGCAGCAGCAGCAAGTAAAAAGGTGCAGTTCAAATAAAATTTTGAAAGAACCAGATATAATTTATTTTTTTACCAAGTACTCTAAGTTAGTACTTAGAGTACTTTAAGAGTATTTGTAGACTCTTCTAGAAGAAAATCATGCAATTGGAAATTGTAATTTTCTGAAAAATGATGGAACCAGTTGAAAAGTCTGGTTTCATGTAAAAAGACAAACCTGCTCCTTCACTTCCACACTAAACTGAAAATTCTTGAACAGCACTCAGCAACTACTTTTTCCTTCAGATGCATTTTATGTTGATTTTTTTTTAATGTGAAATAAAAAATAAATACTGGGAAAAGGGAAATTGCATCTGAATGACAAGTTTCATGGGAAAATTAAACATTTTACAGAGAAAATTAAGCTAAAAATGGAGAAAATTCAAAACAATATTCATCCATTTATGTTGTTTTTGCATGAGATGAAAACTCTTTGGAACTTCAAAGGAATGTCATGAAATTCTATTACATTAGAGAGGATGTTAATATATTGTTGAGGTTTTAGTAGCAGGATCCTTTCTTGACAAGCTTTTTCTGCTTTGTTGAGTGCTGACAGACCTTGCCTTGACAAAGCAAATGTCACATTCTATGCAACACATAGCTAAGAGATTTTCTATATTTCAAGAAAATAATAGTATTGCCTTTAACTGGAAACAAAAAAATGCCTCATGACTAAAGCAAAGCAAGCACCAGAAACAGTGTCTATTGAATAAAGCAAAGTAAAGGAAAAAAATTAAAACAAATCCAACCAGCTAAGCTGAAACAGGCCCAGTTAACTTTTCAGCAGAAATCATGTGGTAGTATTAATTTATCTTGTTGCACCTCACTTGACATAGCCAGAGAAAAACATAGGGCCTGAAGAAAGTTCCCATATATAACTTTCAACGTAAGTCTTAAATGAAACTTTCTTCCCCCTATACCCTGCCTTAATCTTCTTCAAGCATTTTCTGTGCTTTTCTTCATTTTATAAATAAATTCTAATGTCTGGGGTTTTTTTGCATTTTCCTTTTTTTGCAAACTCCTTTGTCAAATTAAAACCTCATTCCTTTTTAATAATTACATGGTCATAGAATTGTTACAATATAATCTGAATTACTGGCAAAAATAATCAGAAATATTCTAGCATTCCCAACACATCATAGTCCATGCATGAATTTCCTAGAACACAGACTACTCCATTAACAAGAAAGAGACTTTTATTTTGTATCCGTTTGTCAGGTGTCTTATGTTAAGAAAACATTTATCAGATAAATCTTGTCTACTTGAAGCTTCAAATGATTTTTCCAAGGTGTTCCAAATCCTTCAGAGCTTACTTGGGAAATTACTAAGACACTGGGCAGAAGGGAAGATCCTGGGATAAATATGTAATTAGGAGGTAAGTCAAAGACAGGAGGAAAATTGTCTTTCTTTTAGATGAGGGTCTTTGACAGTTCTCTGTGTTAAGGCCCTTATTGTTCAATATATTCTTAAACAATTTAGATAAATTTATGAAAAATGAGGGAACAGTAATAAAAGTAAATGCTTATTATGAAGAACTGGAAAAAAGAAATTATGAGATTGACTGACTTGGTAGATTATCTGGTACATAAATAAAGCTACACACGTGGAAAAACAGTTCTAACTTCAGATATTAAACAATGGACTCTGAGATAACCTTTATTATTCAGAAATGGAATCATAATAACCTTGATGAATAAAGACTATCAAATCAAAAATAAATTCAAAATAAGTCCTTTAAGCTCACAGACATAGGGGTTTTTTTCAATTATCTGAGAGACAGGAATTGCATTTAAATTCCAACTACTTCACTTCCGACTGGCTTTTAAAACTGGTCTAATAGGTATGTTAAGAAAATGTGTTTTCCAAAACTACTTTGCACTAGAAACAGCCAAAGGGTTGCTCATACAAATGTGATCAGTTTAAGTTTCTGTGTGCCACTACTGTAGAACTGGCAGCTGACATTTATGCTACAGAGTACTTGAATGGATACTTGAATTCTAGGTTATGCAAAGAATTATAGCTATTAAAAAATTATACATACAGGTGACAGATTATTTGTCTGAAGACAAAATGCCTGAATTGGGAATGCATCAACAACCCAAGAGCAGATTAACTGTGAACCCAGCATGTTAAGGATGAAGCCATTATTGCATGACACATGTTGGGAATATTCTGGAATCCCACAAATCAGTTATCTGAATTTACTTTCTCTTGTTTGCCTTTAGCCTTTTCTGTTTTTTGATTTTACACATTTCTATATGTCTACCAGAAATGATCTTTCCACAGCACAAAACAGTTTGAAGACATTTTGAAAGGTGACCACAGGCGCCCCTGTGTCAGGAGTACTTTGCTCTGTGCTTTGCAATCTACTTCTGACCATCATTTAGTGAGGAAGATGTCAGTACAGACCACATAAATTAGAGACCTGATATGATAGAAGCAATGCTTTGCAAATGTGAAGCACAGAATGCCTTTTTGCTGCAACACGTACCATGAAAGCTGTTAACCCTAGCTAACCCTGCCACTGCCTTTGATGATCAAGATTATGAATGTCAGATTAGAGTCACAGTCAATAACATACCTGAAAAGAAACATCTCAGGTTACCTGCCCAAAAAAGGAGATTGTAATTAGAGACTGAGGTTCAGTTCTCATTTCAGGCCAGCTCAGAGAACAGTTGCATTAGTGTTTCTTTCATTTGTTGGAAAGGGACAGCCTTGCAGATTTTTATCTTGATTTACATTTGACTGCTACTGAAAAAGAAAATGTGCTTGAACAACAGTGATTCTATGTCTTGCTTCACTGATACAAGCTGTTTTGCATAACATACCCACATCACCCTTTCATTCTCTTGCTCTTGGGAATCGATGCATTAATCTGAACTTGCTTTACTTTAGCATGAACAGGAACCACAGCTGTTTTAATTCAGGGAGACCACTGAGTTTATTGTCTTTAAACAACTGGGGTGGATTAATGCCATTTCTGGATAAGGCCAAAAAATAATCATTTTTAACACATATTTATACTTCCAGTAGCAAATAACCTTGACTACTGTGGAGGAATACTTGATTAAATCAACACTCATATAAGTTACATATTAGATAGAAAAGATAGTTAAAAGATACGCTCTGTTTAAACCGATGCTGTCCAGCATGAAAATTCACAAATAGAATGAATGTATGAACCAACACAAGACTTGCTATTAGGACTGACTTGCTAACTTCAGAATATACTTCAATGATCTAAGTGACATGGCTGATGAGTTTAAGTTGGCCACAGTTGTTCAGAATGACAAGCAGGAGACCAGGGTCAGTATTCACAAGCTGTTGCAGTTCAAAGAGATCTGGAAATGACAACAGTGCTTCTTGTCACAAGAAGATCTTGTAAGATCAGCAGTGTTCATAAAAGTTGGAGTGCCTAATAATAGATGCATGAATATAATCATGACATTCAGCCTTTGTCCATGACGTTGATTAAGAACAGATATGTAACTATTTAGACTTTTCTTCATTTAATATTTGCTTACAGTATAATAAAAACATTTATCAGTGAATCTTCAGACAGTTGTGCAAGAACATCTTACAAAGCATATTATTTTTTTTAAATTTTCTTCACTACTGCAAAATTAATAAGTAATTTTTTTACTTTATCCATAGACCTGTATTACTTTATCCATATACATCTTCTATTACAAAAATTGATGCTATGTGACATGACAAGGCACTCTATCTCTCTGGGTGACATGGTCCCTAAAATAAGGGTACTTCATGTTGAAAATATTGCTGTCAGGTGTGTTAAGAGATTTCTTCCACTGGAATTAAACTGATAGGTTATGGCAGTCTGGTGAGACAATGACGAGTGACAGGAACTGCATCTCTTAAGATTGTAGCTAGAATTTGAAGGAATCAACAGTGGGAGAAGTGTTAAATACTTTTCCAAAATTACATTAAGATTCAGTGCTTTAAGTCAAGAGAAATAAGTATAAACCACCAGGCAATTACAGCACAGAGAACTGCTCAGGGCTGACTCATCTAAGAGACTCAAAATGTGTACTGTGACATTCAGAGTCATAGACATCACATGACAGAGGACTGCCAGTACCTGTATTCTGAATTTTAACTAATTTCCTGAAAATTATAAATTTAATTTAATTTTCTAATTGCTTGCTCATTCTGTTTGCTGACATTAGTACAATGTATTTGGAACCGATTTTTTTCATTTTCATTGGATTAGAACAAATGAAACAAGAACTGAGATAATTTGAAAGCTTTGGCTTGGTTTGCAGGTTAAGTCTTCTATCATTAAAAGGGCAACTCTGTATGCTATTAAATGGAAGAGCTGTAATTGTACTGAATAATTTAAAGTTAGCTATTTCTGTCTCCTGACAGGAGAATCTCATTAAAATATTTGCAATAATAAATGAAATTTTTTTTTCAATTTGAGCCTATTTGTGAGAATAAACTTGGCAACTCACAGACATATTACATAATTTGCTTCCATTGTGTACTGTTAGTTCCTAGTGAGCATCCTCTTCTAAAAATCAGGCCACTGGGAAGCTCTGCCAGTAGTCTTTGGGAAGTTTTAGCCATCTAATACAAATAAACATATGACAGATTTCGATCCTGAGAGAAAATTCATTCTTTTCTTCTACTACTGCACTGACATCTCCAAAATTATATTTAGTTTAGACAAGTAAAAGAAGAAAAAAAAACAGTAGACTTTTCCGAAAAATTTCTAGCAATGACAATTTTTTTCTATTAGCTCAATAAATATTTGCCCTCTCCAGGAAGAATTACTGTAAAAATAGTTTTCCAAGACAAAGGTAAATTTATATCTAGACTAGAAAACCATGTGTCCCAGTAGTAGGAGCAAACATGTAAATGAAAATAGTTTGTATTGAAGAGAAAATTATTTTTATATAAATTTCAAGGAGGAAGAAATTAGTTTAAGTAAGCTCTACTCTTGTCCAATCAACCATTCTGGATTTGAAGTTATTTTGTGCATTCCTGGCTGGCGTTTTTGGTTTTTTTCATTGAAACAAAATACGGGTTCTGCCTCACAAGTTTGTTCCCTGATGTGAACCAAGGCAAAGTAATAAGATTCAACTGGGAGATTAGCTTCAAATATGCTGATCCAGACTGAAATGCTGAAAAGGAAGCAGCTCCGAAGTGTACATCTCTTGTAGAGTGTTATGTCACCTACCTATGCTTTCTCAGACAGGGACCAGATTAGATGATTGTGTGTTGCAGTGAAAGGCAAAGAGGAGAAAGTAATTGATTCATGTTTCTCTGCTCTTCAGATTAAATCTGCATCAATGAAATACATCAGAAGAAAATTGCTAGGTAGAGTGGGCAGTAGTATCATGACCAAACACAATTTTTAAAAGACAGCAGTAAAATTCCAGTAAGTGTGTAAAACTCAACGTGATGTATGGATGGATGTGAGAGTTTACCTGACGTAAATGTAAACCTGAATAAAGACAGGCTTTATGTTCGGTCACTTGTCACATACATAAGAAGCTCCACATTAAGGTTCACAAGCCTTGTGCTACTCCTCACTAGTACAGATATTGACATCCTATTCTAAAGTAGTGGCTTACAGGATCCTTAGGAAGACAGTCCAAGCAGATGTCTCCATGAGTTTAAATTTTGATAGACTGTGGATTCAGAAGTAATTTTTGTTCCTTTGGATTATTGAAGTAGTATAGTACTCTAAAGCACATTTCCATTAAGTCAATATGCTTATTTCCATTACCCTGTTAAAGCTTTTTCTAGAGAGTGTCTTTTCATGATGGAGAGCAGAGGTATGACAGGTAAATTTACAAGCTAAGTACACTTGATGGCAAGAATCTTTACCAAAAAATTTTACTCAGTTATATTCATCTGGATTCCTTCATCATGCTTCTGCATAAAACAATTTAAATCAGCAGTCATCCTGCATCTGGTTAGAGAAATGACTACCTCCACTGCATTCTACAAATGAAAGAGGACGTGGTACAAAGAGAGCTGAGAGCTACAGAATGTATGATTGACACGCTAAATGATGTGCCAAGCTGATTAAATAAATCCTTCTTCAAATAGAACCAGTTATAAAAAAAAGTGACAGATGTATATTTTCTGCTGGGATTTATACAACCATCTGGCCTTGCAATTTCCAGATGGAAGTTTCACATTAAGTTCTCAAACTGAGATTCTAAGGTATTTGAAAGATCCGTGTTTTCCTTTATTCAAGTATCTGTGGGATAGATGAAGTGCTCTCAACACTGATGGTTGTAGCTGACTAAGGCAAATTGAATTTTTACATAGTATGAAATCTATTGCTTTGCCAAATATTCCCTTAATAAATTCATTCTATTAAAAGCTGCTGCATGATTAATTAAAATAGTATCTTCAAAGACATTTGCAGAAAGTCAGAATTTCACAGCTCATAGCAAACTTTAATGAGACAATTAAGCCATAGAAGTGCTTTCATTCTTGCATTTGAGTTTGTTTGCTATATTTAATTTTATACCATAAGGAAGCCTTTCAAACTTGTCTTTTAGTGTTTCAGAAGAACTTTCAAGAAACTAATATTGTACACAGGGCATGAACAGATATACCACAACTAAAGACATTTAGGATTTAAATTAAGGATGACAGAATTGCAAATGGAGATAGAAACACCAAGCTAAACAGGCAAAATCTTATGCAGACTTTTAATAAAAGATAGGTTAAACATTCTGGAAAGTATATGTGGTCTAAACTAAAATACTACACCATAGATAAATAATCCTATGCACAAGTGCAAATAGTGAATGACATCATGGAAACCTCTGAGAAATTCACAGAAATCAAGAACCTAATAACCTATCTGAGGTTACTGCCCCCTCAGCCTGACCTCATTTGTTGGTTGACTGTTGAAAACAGTGATTCCCTTGTAAAGTAAAGGGAAAATACAGAAATATGGAAATACTTGACAATATCTCTCAGCTCTTCTGGCTGCAGAAGAGGATTGCAGGGGGTGAGGACTGCCTCGGAACATAGCACAGTGCTCACTTCTCTAACTCCTTCACATGAGTCATGGAACTTCCTTCAGCTGCTACAGTTTGAAGAAAACCACATGCTTCACCAAAAAATCTTCTTCTCTTACCTCTTTGAGCTACAAAAGTTAAAGTATTACATGCTTGATACTTTCCACTGACTTTCAGCTCCCACTTGAGCTGTAGAACTATTTTCCTTCGTCCTGTCTCTTCCATAGAACATGGACCGCAAGTCATTGTGACCATTGCAATCTGTGTGCAGTATTTATTATGCCAACCAATTTGTTTACAGAGTAGCTTCATATTCAGAGTAATGACTTATAACTCAAACCCAGTTTGATTAATTTTACTTAGGAGAAAAACACAAATGGGAGTTATCCCAAAGTAAATGAATAAATACATACATGCACACATCTATAAATGCATACTAGATAACTGCACAGTGTTAAAACCTTGAGAATTCAGCCTAGGTCACAGTTTCAAAATATGGGATGCTGACATGGGATAAAACTCATCTGTAGTTCTGCATATATTATACTCCCTCTAACCTGCCAGCAGAGGACAAATTGCTCATTCCATCTTATATACTATATAATCATGACAGCTGAAAAAAACGATAATTATTAACTCAGGTAAGTGATAAATAACCTTCTTTATCTAGTAAATGCTTGAAGAAATTCAACTAGGTGGCTGGTTTGAAGATGCTAAAAGGAAATAAACAGCAAAAGTTCAAATCAGGATATTTACTTTAGCGGAGAAACTTTAGACACTTTCTGTGTTGGCAAAAATACATTTTTTTTTTTTTTTTTTTTTTTTTTTTTACCTAGAGGCTTTTTGGGTTTTGCAATATTGCTGAAAGTAACCTAAGTGCTCAAAACAAGCCTTTTTAACAAGGCACGTGACCAAAAAAATGATATATTTTGAAATTACATTCACTTACTCAAAATTTAGTTCACCCTCTTTTTACTATATATATACTGTGACAATATGTAATATTAGTATGGGATATGTTAAATAACAATTCTTGCATTCGAAAAGATTCTTATTTTGGAGTTAGACATTCCACCTGCTACTTCTGTTCCAGAATATTGCAGATCTTTGCAGCAGCTTTGCGAGATTTTTAGATCCATCTTTGGAAGGCTTGTGTATATTACATATTCCTGAGGACAGTTTGCTTTTTAAGAGTTGGACTTACTTACTGGATGTTGTCACTATTGTTGTCACAGGACATCAACCAAAGACAGTAAATTTTGAGGTCATGAATAGTCCAGCATTTACATTAAAAATCTGGTCAGCAAATGGTATGCAAATAATTGTTTAAAAATTTATTAATTATAGATTCTGTCTTAGTATTAAACATTGCATTGAACACTGATAATGAGACAAACATAAAAACAGACAGAGAATGCAAATATGAGAAGAGCTATTTTTTTTTATATTACATTTTTCACTTGCTTGTTAAATTTAATTCTTAGATTTTATTACCTTAGACATTTGCCTTGGATAAGATTTTGCCTTACCTTATATTGAAACACATTTTCAAAGTCCAGTTATCACATCTTAATCATCATAAATTTTGTCATTACTTTCCTAGTTTTGATTTTAGTAACTAAAAATATCGGCATGCAAGAATCTAGAATGAAAACACCTATCTTCATCACCGATATTATAGTGTTCCATACCATCTGCATCACCATTTTGCTTTACATTTTCAGAACTAAGACATCACTTGAGAAAGGAAAAGACCAAAATATTTCAATTATCAAGAGTTGATACTTATAAAATCTTTTAAAATTAATTTCTTTCCAAATTCCTGGTCACAGCAGTGTGGTAGCAGCACATAACATCTCGACCTTTTAAATTAAAAAAATATCATGATAGTGATGGTATATTCTCATTAAAAATCCCTGTTTTCAGAATAATAAGACTTGCTCAAAATAAGTAAATATCAAAATATGAAACCTGATATGGCGTCTCTCTCCTGTCTCAGGATCCACTAAATTCTCCTTAATTTCAGATTAAAATAATAATTTTTTAGCAATTTTTTTCGTTCTCCTTTATGTCACATTTTATGGCATAGTAAGAAGCCATGGAATGTGGAAGGATACACTAATCATTGAAACTGAAGTTTGCTGCTGAATCTTAGTATCTTTTGCATGAGGTATTATTTTCATAACCTGTTTATTCCTTTTTCAGTTTTTTTAAGACAGATATGAAACATTAAAATAATCACTTATATTCAGCTATATTACTCCCTCTCTGCAGCCAGAACACCTGTCCTCATGTCTAAGATTGTTCACACTTGCTTAATCAGCAGTCCAGGAATCCTTCATACAGTCATAGTCAATCTGCCAAGTTACTTGAAAACAAAGAGGCTGGTATTTTCTTATGAACATTTCAGGCATGTAACTTTTACATTGAAGGATTTCTGGGTTTGAGGGAGCATAACCAGAAATTTAACGTCAGGCAGCAGAATGGAAGCACACAGAGGATCTGCTTCTGATGGCCACTGCTGATGTGAGGTGACAGATCTTCTAATGAAAGAAAATTTAAGAACTCTGAATATTGTTAAAGTCTATAGCATGCACTGACTAGGGAATTCTGAAAAACTTTCCAATGCAGAAAAACAGACACAGAAATTCAAATATGATTCAAGACCTGAAGATTAAACTAAAGACAATTAAACTGCTTCATTTATTGATTTGTGGCAAGAAGCCATTTAATCAATCAGTGCAAAGCTGCTAAATGCTTTCCCTTTAAAGTCATGAGATAAAAAAGATTGATAAATGCCACCAGTTAAAGTCAGATTTTAGTCTTGTGTTAAGACTGTCTTTCAGTACTGCTCTGTCCTGTCCTACTCTCCCTCTATGCTTCGGTTGTTACATCAGCAAACCATAAACCCCAACAATATTTTTAATCCACATTTAGCCTAGTCTGGCAACACAGATGGTAAAAATTGAGTATAAGGAGTATTATGGAAGTTTAAATTGTTTAAAATTGTAATTTTCCCCAATTTATCTCTCAGTCTAGTTGTGAAGTTCCTTAACAACAGTCATAATGGAATCATAACTGTTATTAGAATTATAAAGTATAATTACAATAAAATTAATGTTCCTTAGACAAAACTACATTATCATGAAGTTAATTACCATTCTGCATCCTTGAAATACTTTAACTGAATTAGAAAAAGGCACATTAAGACCAGTCCCATTCTTGTGTCAGCAGTTAAAACTTCTGCCATAAGTACGAGCCAAAAGGTGATGCTCAGGATGTGTTACACGGTCTACAAAAATGCACATAAATTATGTTAGAAACACAGAACATGATATGATATGAACATCATATCATGACATGATATATTTCAAATATACTAGCCATACATTTTTAATGGCATAACTTTTTGCAAGGTTAAGACCTATTCAATTAGAAAAAAGTTACACGGACTAAAGAACATAAGAAGCAATAGTGAAATAGAGATCAGGCTTTAAAAGTCTTCAATACACAGGTAAACTTCATTTTATCTACTTGTTTTAATGGTTTCTCAAAAACTCAAGAAATTTACAAGCAGTTTTTTCCTGTCAACACATTTTATTTGTAAAGACAGATGGAAAGATGTTTTTTGAAATTTATACCACATTCAAAATATCGCAGATAAGAAATGCTAAGCATTGATGCAGTTTTGCATGTGGGAGAGGTCTGTGTTATGGTGTCTCAGGCTGATCTGATGTTTTTGTGATGACAAGATAGTGTTTAAGGTTTCAGCTGAGAATGAAGCCTTTTCCTCTCTTTTACTGGAGTTGTTTCCCTTCTAAAACCAATTTCAATTTCAGGTCTTCCAAGGTATCTAGAGGATGGATGATAGGTTTGCTTGATTGTTTTGACAAGAGCAGTAGGTTCATTTGGCTTGTGCACTTAAAAAAGTGTCAGTTTTCCAAAAATATTACTAGCAGTCCTTGCAACACACACAAAGGTGAATGAGCAGATTAGTAGACTGATCTATCTCACATCAACGTTCTGGAAAGGCTGAAGGTAACTTTACTTCTCTTGATTTTAATTAAGTTGTAGTAAATTTCTAATCCACAGGAACTTTATTTTTCTACAAATATCCCAGCAAAGCGCTTCTCACAAGTGTATTCCTGTCAACACAAACGTAACCCTAGGAACAATTTGCACAACATCTTCATTAACCATTTCAGAACTACTAGGAACTTTTATGATTATAGTCTCCTTCTCTTTGACAAGTCCCCTGAACTAAAAAAACAATTTTCTTTTTTGTAACAAGTTGGGTTTAAACTTGACTTTATCTATATTTTTTTTGAAAATATTTTAAGGTGCTTTTATTCTGAGATAGAGGTCCTCAATTTTTAGTACAGTAAATCTCTACATATTTGGACTGTGTTTCAGTAACTGTTTTTATTATAGTCAAAACACTCTTCTTTCATTACTAAAAAGATAAATTTAAAAGTTAATATTAAAACTGACATGAAAAGATACCAGAAAAAGAAACTGGATAGTGAAGAGGCAATTGGAGAATCAAATCCATGACCAATACATAAAATTATGCATATTTATGTGCATCTGGCTAAAAAGCATGCTAATATCCTTTAATTAAATAAATTAGTAACTTTTCTTTTCCTTTTTTTTTTTTTTGGTATGTTGTAAGGCTGAAGATGGTTAGGCATGTATCTTGAATGACACAAACCAGAAGACAACAGCAAATTAAATAGAAAGCTAAAGGGTCACAGAAAGGAATACAAGAAAAAGAAAAAATATGTAAACAGAACACTTAAAGAAAGAAAGCAAATAAAATGTATAAACGTCAGATGGAGAGAAGAATAGAAATGGTTTAGGAACTTAATGAAAGAGGGAAAAGAAAGGCTTTACCTACAATTAACTAAAAATGTTTGTTTCACTTGCTTGGCCAAAAAAAATCCTAAGAAAATAAATGGAGAGAAGGAAGAATTTTGTATGACTCATATTACAGAGGAACTTTTCACTAGTACAATCTTGTAAAATTGAATCATTTAACCAATGGAGAATGGGGTTGATCAGCATTCGATCAAAGCTAAAAGCAACTGTTGAAAATGTATGAATAATTCCCATAATTTAGTTAGGAATCGTAGCATTTGTAATTGCTCACCATTTTCATGCCACACTCAACAAAGCCTTTGGGTAGCCAGTGACTGAATTAGATAAGTTGCATCAAGCAAGCACAAGCTTTCTTATGTTTCTTATTGACATTGTCTCCAATCCCAGGTAGAGATAATTTTCAGGATTTCCCTTACTATGTGTTTCTGTTTCTGAAAGCACAGCCTGTGCAGAATGGTCAGTCTCCACTGCTCCTGCCCTCTATGGTCTGCTGTACCAAAGCAAGTTAACGCAACAAAGCCTTCATGTTCCATGAAAAATTACCAAGAAGTTAACCATGGGAAAACAAGGGGGAAAACTTCCTTTGTCAAAGGTTTTTGGAGATTTACCTGTAAATCCATCCCTAATTTCAGTCAATCCTATGTATAGCCAATAGACACACAGCCCAAAGAAGCAATATTGAGGACTTAGTGAAATATTCCATAATGCAGCATCAGTGGCATTGGTTCGACTCCTCTGCAGTGTAAATACATTGAAAGAGAATCTAGAATAACTCCCTACAGTGTGCTGGCAAAAAAGGTACAAACCTAAATTAATGACTAGACAAAGTCATTAATGTTCATATTTTAAAAGCCTTACTGCTTATCCAGAAACAGCCAAAATGTTATGAAGAAATTACTGGTAATCTACCCACAAAAAAAATTTACACACGGTTATCACCATTTTGCTAGTATCTGCCTTGCCTGGAAATACCCAGGATCCTCTAAAAGGTCATATTGTTTCAACTGACAAAAAATTATTCTGTCCCCTTTGTTTCTTTTAAAATAAATTGAAGAATAATACTGGAACAAATCCAATTAAAAGATGGGTGTTTTTCAAGGAGTGCAATTGTAATTTAATTTTGACAAAACTGAACCTGCAGCTTTTAAACATGGAAGGCAAATGTTCTTTGAATTGCGGCTGAAGAAAAACAAAGTCAAAATGAGTAAGACAGAATAAGATCTTTCTGTAACAGCAAATCTTTAGTAATTCCTATTGTCAGTTTTTACAGAAATGCTGGAAACAACTCTTCTCACACTTATTCTTCAAACAAAATTTGATAAACATGGGTGCTTATCATTCATAGTAAAATGTATAAACTAAAGGAGGCACAACTCAAATCCACAAGATGAGAAAATACTAAATACAGAAATAGAGAAATACATAAGCATTAATATTTTATAGAGGGATAGATTTAAATTTCATTTAAAGAATTTCATTAACAATATACTTCATTCCTAGGATCACATGACAGTGACATCAGAAGGAAGACATGCCTTTTTATGTCAGTGCCATCTCCCACTTATATTCTGGCACCAGCTTTTTTTCCCCATGTTTTAGTACTCACAAAAATGCTTTCATTTGTCACTCTAAAGTAATAGTAATTTTCAGCATTGCTGGGAGCCCAACACTACATGCTTATGGGGAAGGTTTAACATACTGTGAAGGCTTGAAAGATGAGCTTAACCTTGCAGTGTCGTACTTAGCCCTGTCCTTTCTCATCACCTGCCTTCACAGACTGCCTGTGTGATGGCAGAAGGGCTGCGTGCAGGGGTGTGCAGATCAGTACCCAACAGAGCTGGATCATCAGGTATCATGGTTTAACCCCAGCCAGCAGCCAAGCCCCACGCAGACACTCACTCACTCCACACCTGTGGGATCAGGGAGAGAGTTGGAAGAGTAAAAGAGAAGTCGTGGGTTGAGATAAAGGCAGGTTTATAGAGAAAGCAAGAGCCATGCACACAAGCCAAGCAAAACAAGGATTTAACTCACTGCTTCCCATGGACAGGCAGGGATTCAGCCATCCCCAGGACAGCAGGGCCCCATCATGTGTGATGGTGACTTGGGAAGACAAACACGATCATTTGAAATGTTCCTCCCTTCCTCCTTCTTCCCTCCACTTTACATACTGAACATGATGCCATCTGGTCAGGAAAATCCCTTTGGTCAGTTGGGGTCACCTGTCCCAGCTGTGTCTCCTCCCAGTCTCCCATGCACCTCCAACTCCCTTGTCCACGTGGCAGTATGAAAAGCAGAAAAGGCCTTGGCTCCATGTTAGCAGTGCTCAGAAATAACAAAAGCATAAGTTTTGCAGTCAAGAAAGCTGAGAAGCAGTCAAAGAAACATTAAGCCACCTCAGATCCTGCTTACAGATTTAAACTCAAAAACTCAAAAAAGTCAGACATCAAGCTCAGTAAGGCTGGGTACCCTAGCTGAAGCTAGCTCAAGTGGAAGTAATAATTTTAAAGTAAAATGCAAACATGCTTTTAGATCTTAAAATTAGAAATCTGTCTACAACATATGCAAAACAAATCTTTTTGATTTTTTAGTTATTCACAGATTATTTAATTCAATGGAGTAGAATTAATGCAAGAAAAAAGCAATGGTTATGAACACATTTCATTGATTATCATGGTAGCTATTTTCATCCTTTTTACCACCAGAAGTCAGTTTATAAAATGTCACATATCATTCTTTTTCAGAAAACATTGTATTTCTTCACACCTTGTTTTTGCGATAAACCTGGTTTCTTTTGCCAAACAGTCAGAAATAGCAGATGCATTTGCTTCCTTGACTTTATGGATGGCTGAAGAGCACCACTTGGTTTAAAAAAAAGCTAACTTTTGGTGCCTCCAAACTATCTTGCAGCAACAGTATGGAACCTCTTTAGCCTGTAGATTAGCTCGTCATGAGACCATAAGAAGAAGCAACATGGGAAATTCATAAGTACTAAAATTGTGTCATCTGGTTTTTGTTAGTATCAGATATTAGAGTCACAGAAATCAAAACAAAACCAAATAAAAATAACTACAGAAAAAAACCTCCCCACAAAAATAACAAAACTGCCCTAGCAATAATAAAAGCCCCCCATACCCACCCACCCCACACACACGAGAACCCAAACCCACCATCTGAATGGTTGCAGCTCAGTGCTGCCTGCTTAGAGAAAAATAGTATTTTAGCATTCATATTTAAGTATCATTCTTCAAGTTCTAGAAAGATACAGGAAGTCAGCAGAACAAAACTGAGCAATTTCTGTGAGCAAAGATAAAACAAATTCTTACTGTGGAAGCAAATTTCTTCTTCTGGAGTTAATTGCATGTCAAACCTGCTGGATGACATAAAGAATGGGTAAATCAAAATAGGTATAACTTGTTTCTCTCTCTTGTGCTACTGAAAAAAGTTTCACAGTTTGAACAATTTCTTCCTTTAAAAAGTTTCAATTTTGTGTGACAAATTACACTTCTGCATTCTTAAAGAGCAGCATGTCTGAGAAAAATAAAGAAACTTCAAAAACTTCTGTTGATAATGAACCTCAGCTATAAAAATTCCAGGAGAATTCTCATGGGGATGATAAAGAATCTTTATAACCCTATTTCAGTAATTCAGATTAGGTTATTGATGATAGGCTTGTTTCATTATATTATTTATTGCTGTTTCATTATTTTCCCGAAACAAATTCCCCATCTTTCTAGAGAACTTGTATCTGTATTGCACACGGCACTAAAACCTCAGTGCAATGCAATAAACAGCAATTTTGATATCAGCTAAGGGAATCAATTCAAGGTGTCGCACAAAAAAAAACCCACAAGCCCCACAAAAACTCCAGAAAACTTTGTTTTGTTTGTTTTTGGGTTTTTGTGGCTTTTTTTTTTTTTTTTTTTGAGAAAGCAATATATTTGTTATGGAGTAGACATAATTGACAATGTTTTAAAGGTAACAGGTTTCTGCTTTGCTGAGAATGAAGAAATTATGTGTAAGGGACAGAGAAAATTATTTCTGAATATAAGATATCTGGACTTACAGAAATTAAGCCATTCTTGGATACTTTTATAATCCTTAGAAGAAACTCAACACCCTAAAGGATAAAACAAATAATATGTGAAATCTGACAAAACACCTTCTCTCTCCCTGTTACTTTTAGCTCCCTTTCAATATCAAAGGACTATAGCTGTGTAGTACAATGTAAAAATTAAATGTGAAAAGAGTAGCCTTTGCCTTTTTATTTTTAGGAGGATATTTTGACTTCTGATGTACAGAAACTCTCAAATTCACTTATAAGCATTATGAAAAATGCAACAAAAACTATCTAAAAACCTGGTCGTCTGATATCCCCATCTCTTTGACATCCATAAAAATATACAAGAGTCTCTGGCTGAGTCAAACCAAAGATCCATCACACCTTGTGCTTTGTTTCAAATGATGGGTAGTAGACCTTGTCTGGGAAAAAGGAAATGTAAAGTTACTACCCCAGATTCCAGACTCCTATAGTTTGCAGCTCAGAGACTTCCTGACTCAGAGATTTGTATTCCATAGCCTGATTTGATTTTCCTAGCATGAGCAGATCCAATTACTCTGTGGTGCCTGGAAAAACGTTGAGCACCCATTCATCCTGTTGCAAGGAGTCCTACAGCATAATTATAGCCTAGTCATTCCAAATTCAGTCATCTTTCAGAAACCTTAGGACTTGATAACTTTGTCACCTTACTCTTCATCCATTTACACATATGTTAAACAGCACAAGTGTCACACAATGTACTACTGACTTTCTTCCACTGAGAATGAAGAAGAAATTTTTACTCTTTGCTTTCCTTTCAGTTTTATTTATTTTTACGGTTTTGGGGTTTTTGTTTGTTTGTTTTAATTCGTGTGAAATTGTTCCTTTTTATCTGCTGGTTTCCCAGAGACACTTTGAAGGGAAAACCTTGTTTAATGTATTTTGGAAATCAAAGCAACCTACACTGAATTATACATATATCTTACAAAATATGAAATACTTTCCTCATACATATCTGTATAGCATGGAGACCCATTATTAAACCACAAGGAATGCAGCTCTGAGGGCACCCAAGAGCAAATCATATGAAATAAAAGCACAACACAGTGCGAACCAAAGCCATGAGCAGCATATGATGATTTCCCTTTGATTCTTTTGACCATTCAGTTATTGTTAAGAAGTAGTTTGCAGGACTGAGTGAATAAAGAGATCAGCACACATGGTGAGATTATTAAAGCACATTCAGAAAAGTGTCCAGTACAGCCCAATCCATTACAGCCTACTACAAAAGTGTCTCGTGTTTGGAACCCTATCAGAGCAGTGATTTTTGAATGAAGCAAAAACTAATCTGTTTGCTAATATATAAATTATGAAGACACAATTAAGGATAAACTTTCCCTGAAGTTTGTCTTCTAAAAGACAAAATTCTTTCACTTGAGAAGAGAAAGAAGATACAGTTTATGCTATTCTATATACAGTATGCTAAGACCTATTAACTGACTTAGAAAAGAATCGATACAACTGTAGTACAAATAATGATGTCTTAGGTTTTAACTTTTATATTTTTCAAATCCTGTACTGCCTAGTGTGTAACTCTGAAGTTTTTTGTGGCCTGTTAGCTGTTGTTCTCTCATGCTGGTTAGACATAACAAAGCCTCTCTAGGTTTCCATATCAAGGACACCAGGCCCCAAAATGTGCAAAAAGCCTCTGAAGGGGGGCAAACTTGAGGTAATTACATCATGAACTGAGGTTATAATTGTAGAATTAACCCTGATATGCAAATGGACCAAACTTATAAAAGTGTGAAGAACCTGTGAGCCAGGGTCCATCTTGGGTGGAGCCTTTGGCCTGCCCAGGGTGTACCTTTGAAGGCCCTTCAAATAAATACCTTCTTTTATTATCTTATTCTTGTCTAGTCTCTGTGTTTTAGGTGGCTACCTCAGGCTTCAATAACAGCAATATCACCTTTGACTCTACAGTAATTAACTCTACTGTTATTTTTTTAATTGTCTAATACCCATTTATCTGTATTATACCTGCTTCTTTTATCCCTGTGAGTTTTAAGAAGGGAACAGCATGAGTTTGATTATTAATCAATGCTGAGTGTAAACCACCTTTCCATCTTGCCTTTAATGTTAAATTTTGTTCTTCAAAGAAGGTTTTCCAGGTATACAACCCCTGAAAATTGCAGATCCGAATTATCTGATAAATTTATGTATTGATATCTTTAGATTTTTAAACGGAACCATGCCTATTTTCAACTATGTTAGAAATATGTCATAACTTAATTTTATGCCTGTAGGAGTTATATTACATGACTGTGTTAATTTGGCATTTACATCAAAAGATGTTTACTTGCAAAGCAGTACTTGTCTATCTATCTGGTTAATAATATAAGGATCTGAAGACAGATACAAACTCCTTTTATATGACTTTAGCCATAAAAATTACTGTCCCCCACAGACAAAAAATATATATTTTAATACAATTAACAGAGATTTAACTTTCTGACAACTAACAACTAATTTTGTAACAACTGACTCTGATGGTTGCATTTTTAATTCTTCTGCTCCTTTTGTATTTTCCATATTGACACCAGTAGAATCAGAAAAAGCTAATGAAAATTCAGATTGAAGTATTGATCTCCATAAGCAAGCAAATCCTTAGCAAGCCTAATTCTGTTTAATATTAACAGTTGAAAAACTCCAGTGTTTGTAGAAGATGAATCAAGCTAAGAGACAAAGGCTCTGTCTATACCTTCTTTTGCAGGCAGTGGGATTTCATTATTGATGTTACTGAGGTTAAAAGTTTGTTGTTAAATGTACATGTGTCCTATTCACATTACTTTTTCAGGGGCTGGTTTTTTTCCTGAATTAAGTCATACTTTCCCTGGTACTTAATATTGTATTATATATTAAGGAGAGGAGCACATAAGATGTAGGTGTGCAACATGCTTGACACACACTCATGTCTTCCCATTTGTGGTAGTAATTGTGCCCTCAGAATATACAAAGGAACTTGCTGGTTTTCATAACTGGAATGATAGTCCATAAATAAAACTTAAAAAAAAGTGACCATTTTACAAAAATCTTTCTATTCTTTCATAAAAGATATTTCATAATAAAATTCACATTAAGCCAGTCCAAATCCTATGTTGAACAAAACATCAATTGCAAGGGTTTCTCGTTTTAAGCGAAGTAGTAAAAGAGAAAGGCTAGGCTGACTTTATCAGCAGAAAAAGAAATGCAGTGTTTGTACCAATCATCTCAATTCTCACTGATGATAATCCCTATACCCCAATGCTTTATTCAGATTTACAGAAAATAAAAATAAAACATTTTTTTATGTGAATGTCACCTCTTAGGACTTTCGGGCACCCTTGTGTAAATACCAGTTATCTTAGTTATGGGCCAAACAGAATAATCTAGTGCAATTCATGAGCTACTGTAAACTTCAATGGTTTTTTTCAAAAGCTATGCAGAAAAATTTACAACAGCCTAGTGATACTTTTTGGAGTAACCAAATGACCAAGCCAAGTTGAAATAAGACAGAGGAAAATGAGAGAAATAACACATTTCATGAGAGTGTCTTTCCAATCAAATTACCATCATAGTATTTATAAGATTTATTATCACCTGAGTCCTGTCTCCTCAAAATCACAAAGAAGTCTATGGTAAAATTGAGAGAATAATTGAGAGCTGACAGTGGTATTTCGCTGTTTGAAACTCTTGAAGCTGACAAAACAAGAATTAAACTCTCATAAAATAGCATGATGTAAATTACACAAAAGAAGGAACCCCTGTGACTATTGAAGGGGAGAGAACTTTGGACTACCTCCTGTGAATTTGATTTGCATGTTCTTACTGCAGTTGTTATATGTATCATTCTAAAGCATTTTTATTTCAGTTTTCAAGTCAAATTTGTGCTTTAGACATACAACCTCTAACTTCTTGATCTACTACTGTTAGAATCCTGATTATTTTCTTTCTCCACAAATTATCATATTTTAAACTCTTCACATCTCTTAATATTTATTCTAGATCAGAAGTCTGTAAGTGTCCCTTATCATCTCAGCAGAATTGAGGATAAAATTTTTATTGGTGCATTAAATGGATTAAAACCTTTATTCCTTTAGTAAAATATATCCCACTTGATCTAAATATGAAAATTACCATAGTTCTGAATAAATAAGCTATAAGTTTATCTAAACATATATCCTATAAAACAGTACTATTGTAAAAGTTTCCTCACAGGTGGAAATCTCCTTTATGAATTTTGGTATATCAGTAGGACTGTTCCCATTGTTATTTTTAAAAATGATAATGTGCTATCATGACAAACATGGTTTCATGGAAATATGGCAGGAGAAAATGTGAGAAATGTGTATGTATTGATGTACATCAGATATCTCAGACACTTTCACAAGTTTAAAAGTATAACTTATACCAAAGATCAGCACAAGTTTACTGACCAGCAAAAGACATGAAAACTGCAAATGCTGTAACTATTACTAATACAGTAACTATTACAAATGACGAATTTAAAGCCAAACCAGCCTACGACCTTGTTGGCTTAGACCTGGTCTTTGGAATGGACTACATGACCTCTAGGTGTTCCTTCTACTCTGAAGTACTATAGGTTTCTACACAAAAAAAGAATGACTTTCCAAGACATTTACACTAAGATGACCCACCCATGCTTATCAGGCTGAAGAAGTCAATGCTCAACCTGTACTCAGTTCTTGAATATCTAACTGCCTCCTTATACAAAAATATGTTGTTCTTAGTCAAATGCTGCGCAATGTGTGCATAGGATATAGGAGAAAAATCAGTAAGCAAGAGATAACAAGAGTTAAATCTCTGCTATAGGTGGAAACAGATTTTAGAAAGGATACAGGTTTTTAAGAAGTCACAGACCATATAATTTTATCTGCCTGAGATTTTGGGGTACCTTCCTGATATTAATTCTAGGTAGTGTCTCTCTCTCCTCTCCTTTGCAATGATGTTCTCTACAATATCATGATATTCATGGTATTGTAGAGAACATCAATGATGTTCTCTACAGGTTACTAAGAAAACCACAATAAAGTAAAAGAATAACATTTAAAGTAAAAGAATAATGTTTGTAAAATCCACCTAAAAGATAAGAAGGCCATCTGTTAATTTGAGGTTGCATGTTCAGCAAGGAGATTAGGCTTACCTTTACCTTCCTCAAGAGTCTGATAGGACAATTCATACTTTTCCAGACCCTGCTCAGCCTCATGAGTAATGTGTAACGTTTCAGTAGGCAGCACCACACATCATCAATCATGTTGAAGTCAGATTTGTACAGCACACTGAAGAACTGAGAAAAACCATGGTAAACTTGTCCTGGGTTGCAGTGTATTCTATTACCATCCCCATGAGCTGTTCAAATCAGGTGGGGCAGTGTTTCCTTGCCTCCTCCCCCCAGACTATCTTTCTGTTAATTGCCCATCATTGTCCTGCCGCCTGACTCAGAGATAACTCCCTCCGGACTATCTTCTGTTAATGAGCCTAATCAACACTTTGCCTCATGACTCGTTACCCCATTGTGAGATGCTCCACCCAGAGGGAGGAACCAAGCATCCCAGCGTGGATATAATCTGAGACTCTGAGCACCAGAGAGAACCCTTTCCACTGGATTCCTAGAGGGCAGGAGCTACACAGCCACCACTGGACTTCCTGAGGAAGAGCAGATCCTTTCTACAGGATCACTGCTTCAACAGAACCACATCCATCACTTCAGGAAGACTGCAACCATCATCTTATCAGACTGCTACCGCCACCCTGACTAACAGGGTGTCAGGTTTTATCCTGACTCTGTCAGTTTAATCCAGTGTTTTCTACCTTTTTTTTTTAATTGCCCTATTAAATTGTTATTCTGACTTGGTTCCTCCCACTGGTTTGTTTTCAAACTAGTACAAAACTATACTCATAGATCATTCTGTATTTAGTTGTTTTGGAGACTATATATATGAGATCTCATTCTCAAAATTGTTTATTTAGTACATGGTAAATTATGGCTTTACCACTTCCACAATATTTTCTTTTGAGAAATAAAAGGTCAATTTAGCAACCTTATTAAGGAAAAATAGCATAGACTTTCTGGATTTTTTTTGATTACTCTTGTTAATGTCAGATTCAAAATGGGTTGCATTCATAATTAGCTCTTACTGACTAAAAAGATCTGGTTCAAGAAGGAAGAAACTGAAAGGCTATTCAATCCAAATTTTTTGTTAAATCACCCTTCCATCCCTAGAAAAAAATAAAACAGCTTATTTTTATAGACCATACTGTGTAGCAAGTGATGGTTTTTTAAGCACTGTGTGTACTGCGTGCACTGCGCGCTTCAATATTTGTGATATAGTGAGCTGCCACTTGATAATGCTTATGGGCTTTATTGCTGGGTGACATCTTGGAGAGATCACCACCTAGGGTGAACAGTCTAGATGTAGAATAACATAATCAAAATATTTGCTTTTAATTAGGGTTTTCCATCCACTTAGCATCTGTTATAGTCACGAGGTTTAGTTTAGCAGGCTGCAGCTTTCCTGAGAGCTCAGCGGGGATGCTTGGGGCAGTGCAACAATTATCACCCTCCCGTAGTCCATTTCGGACAGCCCCGCAGTTCTTGCTCTGGCAGCTAGCAGTGCTACAACCAGTGATGGCAAAGGAGGCAGAGAAGGGCCTCCCATGAGGGTTTGAGAGGACTTTAACTGCATCTTGTCCCTGTGACCCCCAGAGGCAGAGACACCTCGTGATCCGGGCACAGGGAGGATTTCTCAGGGGCGGTACATGGGCAGAGTTGGGGCACAGGAACAATAGGGAGAGCCCGAGGAAGTGCCCAGGACTAGGGCAAGGAACAGGGTGGGGAACAATCTGCGGTAGGAAAAAACAGTGGGTAAACAGATCGCCACAAGCATCTTACAAAAAAAGAAGGAATCCTTACTGACAAGGAGAAAGAAAGAAGTGCACAAGACATGGACCATTTACACAGTCAGTGATGCAGAGTATATGTAAAGAGGTTATATTTTCTGAGTCCCACGGGTCTTCTTATTAAACTGCTCTTCAGTCATCCTGAAAACTGGTAGCAAATCTAATTATTAATGGAAGCAATTAGAATCCGCATTATAAAAGTGTAAACAGATCCTATTATAAATCCAGCTCTTTTTTTCAGAATTGCATGGAGATTTCAAGTAGACTTACCAGCCAGAACAGATGAAAATTTGCTAATTTCTAAATGTATATATGAGAAATTAGATACAAAATAATTTATTAAACAAATAATTCTAGTTATATAATCATTCTGTGATTAGTTCCACTACATAGTTACACAAGATTCAAAAAACATATGAAGTTGCTTATTACTTACATGTTCTATTGGAAAGCAATGCTCCACCCCAGGATTTATTTTCTTACCTAAATTAAACCATGATATTTTCCTTTTTTAAATGCATGTGTGTAACTTTGCTCTTCTGTATAAGAAGAAGGTGACCCTTCCCTTCTTTGGTGCTTTGTGATAGAGCATAGGAGATAGTTTGAATGGATAATAAAGTCCTTCTGCAAATAACTGAGTCAAAGAATTCCAGGCGCTGCAATATTTAGGCAAGAACTGTGTAACTGTTACTGAATACAGCAAGTCTTTATGTCTTCATGAAGATAAAATAAGAAATAAAACATACACAATTTAAGTGTCTCAACTACATTAATCATACACAGCAATGAATTAACATAATCAGTAATGTATTATTTATAATATGATACTTTTTCTTATTTTTCTTGCACAAGTTCTATGCAGAATAGGAACATGGCGTTATGTAAATTTGATTTCATCTTTTTGGGTTTTTGTCCAGGCATTCACAAACTGGCCCTTGGGCTGCACTATAAATGGGGAGAAAAAAAACCCTAATGGGACTAAAGTTAACACATTGTCTGGTTTTAGTTTCTCTTCTTTGCTTTCAAGTGAACTTCATATCACAATTTTATGGCAGCTATAATTAAAAAGTGTGTATACATACATGAACAATGAATCACTAAACACCTTAAAGTCACTAAAACCAAAAGAAGCTTTTCACAGCAGTGCTAAGGCCTTTTCAAAAGCCTGGAAGAATATAAGCAGAATGATGCTTTGTTTCTGCTTTATATGGATAAGAGAGCTCTGACTCCTTGTGAGGATATAGGAACCCCATATTTATATCAGTCATGAACTCAAAATGTTCCTTCTCTTGTGTTTTTAGAAAATAATCTATTCCCTATATTAACTTGTCCAAAAATCAGCCAAAGAAATATTCAGAAGCCAAGGCATGCGTGATGGCATGGGAAGGAATATGGAGAACCAAAAGGGTTGAAGCCAGTCCTCATCAAGTGTAATAAAGTCTCTCAGTTCATCTTAAATCCAAAGGCTAATCCTCCTTGTCTAAGAAGAAAGTCACAGAAAATAAATGGGGAGGTGGAAGGATAAAGGCAATATGGCTGGCTCCAGCTGGGCTTAACACTTTGCAGATCGGAAGCTTTGAAAAATGTTTTTCCTTTTGTAGTAGACCAAGTTTGCCATGCCATAAAAAAGCTCATTCTGCAAGAAGAAGCTTTTTAAAGAGTGCAAGATGAACAAACGGATTGAAGAAGAAATAAATAATTATGGTGGAAAACAGCAAATAAGAAGACCATGGCTCTCCCTTACTACATGCTTTGTCCTTGTAGCTACAAGCTTCATTCCCCCCCAGCAAATAATGAATTATAAATTACCTCAGTGAATAGAACATTCACCCTCATCTATATGCTAATATTAGGAAATAAATGTGCACAGAAATAAGTGCACATGTTTACAGCCATAATAATGAATTAAAAGCAAAAGAACTCTAAACCTACTTCTCCAAGTCTTAATGGTGTTGAACAAAATGACCCACCATGATTTATAGGGCTGGAAAATTAAAGTCTTGTCTATAATTCTCAGAAGACAGACAGAATGACTGAAACAGAATCTGTGATGTTAATCTTCCCTGTCAGGAGTATAACGCATGTCATAACACCTACATTTAAATTTACTACTGGTTTGGGTTTTTTAATCTTTTTGTCTCCTTGCACTGCATGCTTATTTGGGGCAGATGTTCATTTCAAAACACTGCAACATTTTGTCTAAGAATGTATGAAACTGAGTATTCCTTTCATCTCATAGCTTTTAAAATGTTCATACTAGCAATATTATTTTCAGAAAATATGGGCACTGTATGAATCCGCCACCTGTGAATAAACTTTTCTCAAAGACATTTCTTCTAAGTATTTCAAAAAATCATTTTTCTGCAAATATAAACTGCATCCAACCTGTTGGTGTCTTCAATGCATCTTGAAAGATTCATTCTAACAATTCAAAGTTATGCTCACTGACTGCACAGGTAACCAGCATATGTCAGTACCTGCCTGCTAAATATGGCTTCACAAATAAAGCAATAAACACTTTACTGGATATGATGCTGGAATACTTTAATGTGATTTTTTTTTTTTTAAACTACTTTAGGTTTCTATTGGTTTTTCCCTTATGGTGGTCTTTGATGCTCAGGCTAATGGCTGTTCCTAGCATGCAGATTTTCATGCCTTGGCAACAGTGAAATGCTTTTAAATGTTGAGTCCTTTTAACCCGAATTTCCTGGTATTTGAGTTCATGTACACTAGAGAAATCTTACGCATTTTAAACCTGGGGTATCAATGTACATAATTTTCATGTGGTTTGGGTTTTTTGCTCTGCCAGTGTGCAATGCCAGTAATCACATTTAATGCTTTAGAAATCTGTAGTAAAATCTTTACAAAGTTAATGGCTACAAGATTGGATTTATATATTCTAATGAAAGTTCCATGTATCTGTGAACAAAAAGAAAACAGTACAGAAAGATTCAGATAATCTGTAAAGACTTAACTCATTGGAAAACAATAACTATTTATAATTCTTCCCCTATAAGAGCTATTGTATAAAATTAATTACTGTTAATTATGGTATCACAAACAAAAGACCCTAATTTTGTGCAGGAGCAGTTCCTTAACAGCAATATATGAAGTGTAATGAGACTCTTCTCTAAGGTCCTAAGCAGCAATGCTGTCAGTGAATATTATGTCAATACATGTTTTAGAAAATTAATTTGAACTACATAAAACATGTACAAAAACCTAGTGTTGTCTATTGAAAGGGAAAAGCAGAGACTAAAATCTCTCTCTTGTTACTAGCCAGTGAGTATTCCTAGGAAACCATGTGTAAACTAGGAAAATACTGGAAATTGAAATGACCTTTAAATTAGGGAGAGTTTGGCATTTATATCCTGGTGATGACTTGCCTTTTTCATACCTTCTTCAGTTTAAAATCCCACAAGTACATCTCTCAGTCTGACAAGATTTATAGCGTCGCTTGGAAAAAAAAAGCTTTTCCACTGGTAATTCTTGTTAAGAATTAACATAACTTTTATATCCATCACATAAATAAAGATTTATAGTCTGATTAAAATCAGGCACAGCAATATCCTCCTTGCCATTCTTTGTAAAGATGCATAATGGGAATAAATTCTGATTTACAATATTAATTATTCTATGCCATAAAAAACAGTGTCTCTGCCTCACACACTGATATGGACTTTTCAATGAGAAATCTTTTCCTTTTTATTTATCACTTCTCAGTCAATCTACAGTGGAGATCTTTTAGGCTTTTGCTTCAGTTATAGAAGCAAAATAGAGCAGTATCATAGACACAGAGATGAAGAATCTGCTAAAATGACAAAAAACCCCCAAACCATAATATTTTAAAAGATGCAATCTGCTTTAGAAGGAAATAAAATCTGTTTTTTCACACCAGTTGGTTGATTAATGATACAGCTCAAAAGGATTAAAAACCACAATACTTAACAAGTAGCAAAGAAACCATAAAGTAAGTTGAAGAACAAGCAGATGGCGACTTCTATCATATTGTTTTAAAACTGAGAAACTGCACTTTAGATTCTAATGATCCCAAGGCTATATATACTATAATTGCCTTCCAGGCAAAGGAGCTCAGCATTTGGGTACAGGTTAATAGGTGGAAATACTAAGTTAAACAATTTGGGATTAATTTTTGTCTCAAAAATTATGACAGGTGGAGGTTTGACCTTGGCTGGATGCCAGGTGACCACCAAGCAGTTCTACAATTTCCTTTCCCATCTGGCCAAGGGAGGGAATATAAGAGGGAAAACAACTTGTAAGTTAAGGCAGTTTACTAAAGCAAAAGCAAAATTTTGTGCATTTACAAGCAAAGAGGAGAAAAATGTTTATTCTCCACTTCCCACCAGCAAGTGATGTTCTGCTACTTCCCAGGAAGCAGGGCTTCAGCACATGGAGCAATTGCTTCAAAAGACAAACGCTGTACATAAAAAATGCTCCCCATTCCTCCTTCCTCCCTTAGCTTTTATATCTGAGCTGATGTCATGTGGTATGAAACATCCATCTGGTTAATTTGGGCCAGCTGGCCTAGCTGTGTCCCTCTCCCAGCACCTTGCCCACTCCCAGCTCCTTAGCAGGGGGGAAATTATTGAGAGACAGTGCTGATCCATCTCGACCAGCCCCAGCACAGCTTCCCTTATCAGTCAATCTCAGAGAGAAGACTCAGGGCTGGACGGGTGTTTGGGTTAACTGACTGTGGGTAACCCAATATTCCCAGCCTCTTTCAGTGACATCAAGGAAGGAGCAACTTATTTTCTTATTTTGCTTAGATGTTTATAATGTTCATTTAATGCCTAAGAGAGGGGGTGGCTGACTCTGTTCTAACAGCGAGAGGATAAATAAGAGCTCCATCTTCACAATATGTCTGTGTTGGTCTTGATTCCCAGATTAGTCATGTATTCTCCTTCTTCCAACTGTCAAAGATACTGCACCAGAATATTGCCCGGTAGTACCAACTGTGAGGATAATTGGAGAGTATGAGAATTCCTTAACAAAGAAGACAAAGATGCACAGGTGTCATTGCTGTACTCCTGTATGATACCATGTACTCACAGCTGTGACTGAAAATCCATATGTCAAACACACATCTGTGACTTGTTAATGTCATCACCCCTTGTAATATTTTATGCTCATTGCACTTGGTTTGGGATTATAAAGAAGAGGAAGATTTGTTTACTTGTTAAGAGCTTTGTTTGTTTAGCTCAGGGCAAAATAGCTTTGCTTCTTTGTTGAGTAAGTGTGACAGCTCCTGAAAACAAAAAGCTTTTAAGCATTCCTCCTAAGCAACCTTATCTGGGAGGCTAAATTAAAATTTACTTACAGTACGATAGGGTTTCAATGGGTTTTTAGCAATTCTCTTTGTACTTGCTCTGCCACTTTGAAGAAGAGTAATATGGGATATCTAACCATTAGAGAATAGTCTTTTGTTTGGTTGTTTTTTTGGTTCTTTTTCAGAAATTACATCCCTGTTAGGATATATGGCCTAACTCTGATACAGCAGTGTAAATTGTCTGAGTGAGCCCCATGGAGGCTGCAAATGCAAGGATGCTTTATTTTTCTTTTTTAGTAGATATGTATTTAGAAAAAAATAATAAAATCTTCCTAACTATGCTTCAAAAAGTATGTGTTTGTGAAGTAACAGACATACATCTGTAACAAGAACACTACTGAAACTTCACATTTAAAAGTATACTTGATAAGAATTTAAATTCAAGAGTAAGTACTACACTTATTTTGCACACTTTGCATTACAGACATGTTCATCTTTTCCTTGAATATAAAAGATGAATATTTAATCATAACAAGCCATTTTCATTAGTTACTTTAAACAACTTTGTTTATAATATCCGTATATTTTAAAAGACATTTTTAAATGGGACATGTCAGCTGATCAAATAGCTTTGCATATTTGGGTTAAATTAGTAATATTCTTGAGAAGAATATTGGATGTGCAACCTGAAGGGAGAATATAATCTCTTTATTCTGTTTTTCAGGGCAAGTAGTTTGGTCCTTTCCAAAGAGACTGAAAAGTTTATGCTGCTTTTATAATGAAAGTGTTACCAGTCAACCCCCTCTGTTCATTTTAGGAGTGCACTACATGCCTCCAGGGGATGAGATTTTGTGCCAGAGTGATGCAAGTACACGTTCACAATGTATTTGTATTAGCTGGCCAGTTAAAACCATGAAAACTTATGAACTCACAACTGTATCAGCACTATAATATTTGTAGCAGTCCATCTTGTCTGATTGAGTAGGCACCTTAAAAGCAAAGAAGAGAGAATAAAACTTCAGCATCACATATAAAGGCATAAGCTATGTAAGGAAAACTCTCCCAAGTAACAGAGTGTGGGCTTCTGTATCATGGAAGGCAAAAATACCTTTGTTATCTGCTCTGTGTTCAGGTATCAGAAAGAATTTTAAGCTGAAGGGCAGAATATTTTGCTCTGAAGACCTGTAGGGTAACAGGAAAGCTGTACAGGAATGATTTCTCCAAGACACCCTTCTGTTACCGGGGTGTGGAATGTGCAAAGAAACTCTGTGTGCTGTCTGATGCATCTGGAATATTGAGCTTCAAGAACAAGATGACAGTGGTCTGTATGTCTTCTCTAAACCCTTCCTTTTAGTTTGTGTATTTTGGCCTCTGATGATGCCTGTTCATTCACGCAGGCTTATGCTCAAAAACATTACTTGTCTTTAGCAGAGTTCTATGCTATTTTCATATATTGGTGATTATTAGTGAAAGAAGAATTTGGTGTATCTAAGTTAATGCTCCAGTTGATGCCTTAATCCTGAGTTAGACTTTTTCTTAATCTATTAATTGTTCTTCTTTTTAAATTATTTTTATGCCAGATTTAAAAAATGCAACAAACAAATGGTTTTCACTAAGTAAAATTTAACCTTTATTCTGGAGCTTTTACGCAAACTTTCAAAATTTGCATAATTTCTACCTGATATTGATAAATTCAATATGAAACAGTCTTCATGATTGTTTGGTTTCCTAATTTAGAGATAGTCTGGTTTAGTGAGTGCGGCTTGAAAATATGGGGTTTTCTTTGGCAAACTTTTTAAAACCTTACTTCCTCTTCAATGTTGTCTGAGAAAAAACACCAGTTAACATTTTCCCTGTGAAACCAGGACCTTTCAAAGAGATGGAAAGGTTTCACTTAAGTCTGCAATTTACATTATTTTTAAAATAACTTAAGTTGAAGACCCTGAAGAAAATATTTTTTTTAACAACATTATTTATTCCTAGGGGTTTTGATGCCTAATTTCCTTTACAATTAATTAAATCAGAAAAAAAAATCAACCATCTATATGCATCAATTGTCCTTCCCAAACATAAGGACATGTGAAATTCATGGCCATCGAGTTACCAAAGACAGAATCCTTTCCAAAAATAAACAGCATTCATAGGAACCACTTGTATCTCCTTTATTTGATCTGTGTACAAATGTATGCATCTCAGACAAAGAATTTCCATCTGCTGAGCACATGAAATGAACAGTATTCTCTGGGGTTACATATACATCTTGCAGTTCTGAGGTAATAAAAATGCTCTGGAGAAGGAGGAATAGATAAGAGTAGAGCAGCTATTAAAACATACCTCCAAAAAAATATGTTAGTGGAGTTTTGTTATTCTGACCTTAAAACATAACGAAAGAGTTTATTAAGGAAAAATGAGGTGACTAAATCTTAAATCTGATCCTAAAATAGATTCATTATGGAGCCAAATTCTAAGTGGTAATTTGAATTATGTGTCTTAATGTCATTCTAATTGGATTAATAATAAGACTTCGATTAAACTGTCAAGATATTAATTAGCCTAACAAAACATTATTGATTTGCATATAAGATGTGTCTCATTTGTCCTGATAAACCATACAGATTGCAGTGTAAAAACTGTTGAATATGGCCAAAATAACCTGTAACTTGGATGCATGAAATTGGTAAAGGCAAGTTTGTACCTTCTGCTTCTGTGTATTATTCAGTGTTCAAGTCTAAAAGATACATTTCCTATTTTCATGAGTTCTTACTTACATATTTTATAGCAGACACCAATGTTTCAGCATATTGCACATGCCTTGAAGAACAAAGAAAGCTGTTCAAGAAGTAACACTAATGTGAATTCACATTTGCTGTCTACTACTGATTGAATTTTGTGTTCATTTTTCATAGTTATAGTAAAGCATGTGTGATTTCTATAGATTTTAAATATAAGATTTTGGGTATCAAAATAGAAAAAGAAAATATGTCAGCCTTTGGACACATAAAGCATCTCTGTTCATTTGTTCCTATCACTACAAGTACTTCATCCCAAAGTATGGACATTTTTCCTCCAAAGTAATGTTTCCAACAGTTCCATTTAAAAATATCCTGTATTCTATAATTGGTTTTAGTAACAATGTTGATGGCATTTTGAATAATATTAAATAAAAGTTGCATTTCCATACAAATGGAAATTATTTTTAAACCTTCCCCACTAGTATATAATTTTCAATAGCATGATTTGCTGTTAACTTCAGTGATCATCATCCATGTAATTTTTAGCAACCCACTAATGTTAATTATGGATTAGGATTATATCCTACCTTTGGCAGGCTGAACAAAACATCAATTAGTTCAAAAGAAATTTTACTGTATTCTAGTGGTTGTTCATGAACTGGAAAGCCAGAAAATTGCTCAGAGCCACAGAGTGATGTTGTTCTGTATTTTTAATTATTGAATGTCCAGTTCATTTTTTAAAAAAGCCTTTTTAAGATGGAGATTTTCATATTTGTGATTTTCTTGGTCTATGGCAGTTTAAAATGCCAGAAAAATTGCTGTCCTTATTTTAGGTCATGTTTCAACTGAAATGAGAGTGGAAATAGAAAGGGTTGCTTGAGGAGGAAGCTTTCAAGAACTTTTAATTAACATTTTTATGTCCTAATAAACTAGCAAAGGAGTAAGTACTTTAAAAATCAGTTGATAAAAATGTAGTCTTTTCACCTTAACCTGTCATAAAAATTCACAAAAATAGGCTGATATTAAATTAAATATTGCTAGTAATCATCTCTCACCTTAAGATAAATTAACTTGAACATAATTCAATTTATGATAAAACGCTTTAAAAACCTTCAATTTTTTCAATTGAAATTTAGAAGGTTTGCATAATTCCAGTAATTTTCATAACTTTCAAAATAAACTGCATTTTTTTCTACTTTTTGCTATAGAAAATAAACACAAAGATATTTTTAAGCTCTTATTAAAATCACACTTTTCAGACAGACTCCCAGTACCATACATCAGCAAATGGTTTTGCAGTCTCTTAGTTTGGATGGAGCATGCTTAATCTGAATCCAGGAAATCTGGAAAATTTGGAAATTACAGGGTAAAATTCTGCTCATTCTGCACAAGACAATATCCTTGATGAGTCACCTCGAGGACCAAAGTAGGCTCATCAGATCCTGCCTCAAAATCACCTCATATGATCACAATAATAATTCATCACTCTTGTGTCGTGTTCAAGACACCAGCTGGTGCCAGGCCTTGGGAAGGAGAAACTGTAATAGGCGGTAGTGAAAAAAATTCAGAGGTGATACAGCTTCCTAATCTCATGTAGCTGTATCTGACATTTTCTGAATATTGGCTCTTTATTTTCCTTCTTTTTCTCTCTACCTCATAAAAATGCAGTAAGGCATGCTGTTAACTACAGCTACATATCTTCTGGTTGGCTTAGAGAATGAAAAAAGTGACTATTTTTGGATGAAAAATGCCATGGAAACATACACTGAGTTATACTGATGTTGGGTTGCTAACATTGTGTATTTAGTTTTCATATATTTAAAATAATATATTCCCTTCACCCACACTAAATCAAATAATTTGTTAATATCTTTGGGTATTTTCACATTTTTTAATTGGAAATTACTAAGCAGGCAAGTGTTTATTTCACATTCATGTTCATGCTTTTGTGCAGCTCAGTGGCTGCATAGTTATGCTCTGCATAAATTCTACTTTCCACAAGAATTACTTTTGAGATGCTATCATAGTGAAGGAGAAACTGAGGGTAGGACACTTAGCAGCCATGGAGCACTCAGGCTCTTTTACTGTCAAAGACAAAAGCCACTTCTGAAGTACATACATATCAGAGAGAAAATTAAATCATAATTCATATAACCTAGCCTTTTGCCCATACATATCTCTCACTTATTTATCTGTATCCATATATCTGTATAAGTGAAGTTAAAACACAAAATCATATTTGAGTCATTGCTTTGATATTCTTTTATTGAAAAACACAGTTTAGCATGCATCATCCTTCAGTTCTGTTAATAGCACAGTTTTTATAGCACAATCTCAACTAAGCAGCTCCTGAAAACTTTTTAGAAAACTAAAACAAAGAATAAAAACCAGAAAAGTACTTTCAGAATCATAAACTCCACAATCTGAACAGATCCAAAAGCATTAAAGCAGTTATTTCACTCTCCATGCAAGTGGGGGCATAATCGTCTCTGCAGGATCTGGGACTTACTGAATGTGCAAAGTTAATGCAAAGATTTAGGATTAATCTCAAGTAACAAGCAACTAGAACATCTTTATATATACTCCATGACAAAACTAACTAAAAACCACTAAGAACTACCACCTAACACGGGGAATAAAATTGAACTACTTCAAGATATCCTGTAGAAATTACTCCAATTGAAAGGCCACCTACTGAAAAAGAAAGAAGCATAATAAAAAAAAAATTCAAAAATCCTTCCTCTTAGAGATTGCGAATATCAAATATCTGTCTTTTTAAATGCTTACCCGTAAAGTTTGGGTAATAAGATAAGGCAAAACGGGGTTCCAAAACAATGAAGTTAAATTCAGAATTCTGATTTTTTTTTTTTTTTCAGTCATAAAGTCCAAAGATTCATGCAGCCAGTGTACTAGAAGGATTTAACTGTGGTGAGTTTTTATTCAGGCAATGATTCTGCCTTAAAGTTTGCTTGAATACTCCCAGTTTGCAGTAGTCTGGGGAAGTTTCTTCCTGATTTATTATTTTCTTAGGTTGGCCAATGTTATTAAGGCACAGTCACAAAACATCTGCATACACATAAAATAATAAATTCTGCAATTGATCCTAAAAACTGGTGCATTCAATTTAATTATCAGCCACTGTTGAATTCCCTCCAGAACAGCTGGTTGACTACATATATGTAAACGTGTTTACAGTACAGCCACTCTAATTCTAAGACTTGGCCTTTATCATGGATTGAGTTTACAGGTAATTTCTTATTAAAGTCTTGTTTGAAATGGACCAAACGTAACAAAAAGTATTCTTTTTAAACAGCAACTGTAAGTTCTACTGCATTCGAGCTGAGAGTGTTTGCCCCAGGGTGCAAACATTTAATAGGGATATTCACAGAAACACATGGATTGTGTTGAGGCATTAAAAGATCATCTAGTTCCAACACCCCAACCATGGGCAGGTACATCTTCCATTGGCTTCTACACTTGGTCTTGTTGGATCAGGGTAGGTATGAAAAAGCTGTTCTTACTTCTGGTACTTCCTCAGTGGTCTGTGCAGACACCTCCTCAAAGGCATAATTTCTCTTTGTGCTTTGTGTTTCCTCCAGGCAAGATGAAGAGTATTTTACTCCAGACCAACGGAGGAAATTAGCTGAAATAGTAGCCGTAACTCTGCTGCCCATTTTAGCAAGTTAAATTGAGGTCAGTTGTTCTGTACTCTGGAAAGAGATGCTGGGAAACCACACTTTCACTCCACAACTGCAGAGAGCTGCTTGATACAGCCTGTGTCCTTACAGTTTGGAGGCATGAAGAGTTCTTTGCACTGGATGCCTGTGTAACTCACTCTGCAAGCACCATTTTTTCTAGGCAGACAAATATAGATCTTCCTGTATCATGGGATAATTTTTACTTAATGCTTCCTTGAGATCCCAAATTGAAAAGATATTAAGGAAAATATCAATTCCCATTGAAGAAATATATAAAGGTTGAATATGCCTAAAGTTCAGATGAATGGCAGTTCTTGGCAGAGACCACTTCCCTCTACTCCACAGCCTCATTTAAGGAGAGGGTTAACCAAACCTGTCATAGCTGATTTATTTCCCTTAGAGTTACCATTTATCTTTAAGAACCATTTTTTCTGTACAGCTCTTCCACTCATATGATAGAAATTTTCTTAGAATTGTCACGTAAGAGAAAAGCTTTTTCCTAAAAGTTATGCTTATTTATGTCTTGATTTATTTCACAGTAATAAGGCTGATCTTGAGATTGAAAACTTACTTCTTCAGGTCTACCAACATCAAAAACCACTTGATTGAACAGACATGAACTTTACAAGTTTGGGGTTTTTTTTGTGATGTTCATCAAAGCCTGATACGATGCCTTCTGGAAAGAAATCTGAATGCATCTCAAAGAAAGTGTCAAGATAATAAGGTCAATCTGATTTCTATCACTCTCAGATGGTTTGCAGTTCCAAGCAGATAATTTTAGAAATTCACAGGTTTTAATACAGCTATTCTGAGGATTTGGAAGTGTTATTACCCCTCTAACAAACATAAAACTAAGGCAGTGTGGGTAGAGATGCATGAAAATTTCACTCCTGCATCACAAGTTTCCTTGGATCTGTTGTACCATGATAACTGCCCATTTGTCTGCTCTCAGATTATGTCAAAGTAATTTGACATGCAAAAGAAAAGGACTATGGTGCATTGCAGGAGTTTTCATTTTCACTTATCACATCTGAGCTGATGAATATTATCTTGCTATGATGTTATAGTTTATAACTAAATTCTGATAAATAAATCAATTTTCTATTTGACTCTTGTCTTTCCTTGAGTTGAGAAATGAATATGTAGCAGAACAGCAATGTCCTGGCAGCCTCCTCAATCCCAACACTGTCTAGTTTATTAAGCTTTGTCTTTAAGGAATATTATTGTGTATATACAACTTTTGTAAATTCTTCAGTAAATCTAATCCCACTGGAATATTGGTAGAATAACACTTCCTTCTCTTATAGTGACTCAGTTTTGAGTTTTGGAACACTAAAGTGAAATAAAGGCATGAGGAAATATATAATAGCGTAAATTTAGGGGTCATTATTTGAATAATTTAGGTTTCCACTGGACTTAAAATGTTTTTTCAAAACCTAATCTCATGGCAATTGCATAGTTTCCATCAGTATTAACAAGAATTACATGGACATATTGACAGGACAGCAGAACCCTAAGGAGACATTAGCAATTCCAATCCTTAATGTCTCTTTTGCCAGGATAGCAGCACTATTCATCCAGCATTCTTTGAGCATGTGATGCTCTGTTTTCTCCAGTGTTCAACTCTGAATCTAGCACTTTGTAAGGATCTAGCAGAGGATGTCAGCATTTACTTTAATTACAGTAAGTTTAAAGAGTTTTAAAATGTAATACAACTAAATTTATGATACAAATAAATTTTCTAATTTTGCTCACTTGCAAATTTCTTGAAAATGTATGGATTTTTTTGCATGTGATTAGGTTCCCTTAAGTTTTCCAAAAGTAATAGTAACACTTGGATGCTTTATTACATTGGGGAAATCCTTCTTGTTATGAAGATTTCTTGGTGATAATGAACTCAATCCTAGCTCTTTAGAAATAAATGCTCAAATTATGGCTAAATTTGGGAACTGCCTGGGCAAGATTTACCACAGGGCTTTAGGAACATTAGTTTTGGTAATTATGGAGCCAAAGGAACAACTGTGAAAAATTTGAGTTATGAATTATCGCCAGGTGTGGAGAAAGGAAAAGATACAACCTGAAAATCTGAAAATGACTTCTTGATTTTCATAAATAATATACCATCAATAGAAAAACATTTCTATGTGATACAGTGATACCTTTTTTTTTTTCATATAAATATTGACACAGTTAATGATAGAAGTGAACAGGAAAGATCAAAAATTAAGTTCATACTCTTTAAACACAGAAATTTAAAATAATGCAAAGTGGAACATGACATTTAGATCTTACACCTGCAAGAACTAATCCTACTCTGTGGGATTCTGCACCTGGGATGGAGTAATGCCAGGCACAAGCATTTATTGGTAGAGCAGGAGCTGAAGGGCAGCCCTGTAGACAGGGATCTGGGGGTCCTGGTGGGCATCAGGCTCAGTGTGAGTCCTGACAGCCCTGAAACCCCATCCATTTACTGATGAAAAAATACAGATACTTGTCTGAATTCGGGAGAAGGGGTCACAGTCTGCATGGCAGCTTGAGAAAGGAGAATCTGAAGGCTCTGACTTCTTAGTCTCATTACTACCATGACACCAACTGGTAGACTGACAAAACTGAACATTTACATGTTTCTTTCACCAAAATATGGTAAAATAAGAATACCCAGACATAAATAATACTAAAAATACAATCTTACCATGAGATTTTAAGAACCTGAATCTTTTCTTTTCCTTGTTTTACTTCATTACCTTCTTTTAAACCATGAATGTATGTACATGCATGGTGTAAGATACTTTAATGTGACATGTCATCTGACAATTCAATGTCACTGTTTAAGTGGCCATAACCCACACAAATAACTCAAATCATTACTTTCAATATTAATTTTAGTATAAATTTTTCCATGCTTTTTTAAAACTTATAACATCCATAACAATATGTTTTCAGAATAGCATAAAATAATTCCTGATTGTAAACATTTTCTCTATAAACTTGCAGCAACTCAAAGTTATCACAAGGCGGATGAACCTGTGAGTGATTGAACCATCAGTGGGCAATATCAAGACAGAATAACATGGTTAGAAAGCAGCTTAATATTTCTTTCATCCTGTCAATTTTCCATCTGGAACAGAGATTATCAAAACCCATTCAAGGCACATAAGATATAAACTTACAAAAAAGTAACACAATAGCACCAAATATGACATAATTTCTAAACCTCTAGGCAAGGCATTAGAATGTTTTAATGAATAATGAATAGGAATGGGGTGTCTCACTTGCCTTGTGCCCTCCCATTCTCCAACAGAGAGCATTGTTCAGTGTGGGATCAGACTCATCAATGTAGGATTTCAACAGAGCAGCCATGAAGCAGTTGAAACAGCACCAATACCCTCTTCCTTTTTTAACCCCGTGACACTTCATGTGCACTGAACCTGTGCATGTAGCACTTCTGCTCAGCCGCAGCATTTTACCTCAGAGAAGGAACATCACTGTGGGGAGAGACAGAAATGGGAAGAATATCATCCATCAATTTAATCTGCCTGCTGGATCCATTCCAGCCCAGTCAGAGCAGATCAAAAATACCTGTCAGCATGTCAAGTACTTTTAAAACTGTCCAAGAACACTCTCCCCAAGGGGTCCAAATGTTTTGACCTGAAGAACACCACCATCATATCCCTAGACAAATCCCAGCAGGAAGTGCATGTGCCCCTTCACAGGAGTAAATGCTCTGTTTCAGGCCAAGGAAGCCTGAGTACAGTGTATGATACTGTACTCCAGTCAGGTCCTTGTAATAAATCTACCTAAATTTACACATAAATAAACCAAGACTCTTAATCTTAACATTCCTTTGCAGCATATCAGGGAGTTGTTCTTATGCATAAATGTAGTCACAGCTGCCTTATTGGGTCATCTTACTGCAGTGACTCAGCAGGTATTTCTACAAATTTTAGGCATTAAGAATCATGTTTCTTCTATACATCAGAAAAAATTATCTATTTTTGTCAGAAATTTTATTGAGCATTTTCATCTGGCCTACAGAATTACCCCTCTATAAACCAACACTAACCCCATGCTACTTTTGCTTTGGCCATTAAACAAATAAGAATTATGTGTGCTTGATCTGGTTTAGGTAGATTTTATTTTTTAATATAATATTTTTCAGGACTTTTGGGATGTAACTAAGTTGTTTGGGGTAGGAGATGATTTTAAATTAGCCTGCAGAGCCCCAGCTCTTAACCAAGAGAGTATTCCATTTATAGTAGCTTCTGACTTTTTTTATTTTGACTGGAGTGTATTATGAATTCTGTCTGTAATT
This sequence comes from Corvus brachyrhynchos, assembly GCF_000691975.1. Taxonomy (NCBI): domain Eukaryota; kingdom Metazoa; phylum Chordata; class Aves; order Passeriformes; family Corvidae; genus Corvus; species Corvus brachyrhynchos. The sequence continues at coordinate 3,862,905 of NW_008236767.1, forward strand.
CCTAACCATGAAACCTTTGATTGCCACCTAGGGATTTTTACCTCTGAGAGAACTCGAAACAGCTTTGATCGCAGCAGTCAGTGCACTAACATTGTTTTTAGTTTGAGACCATAACTCTAATCTTGTATTATAATTCGTTTCTGGATTTGAGCCACATGCTGATTCAATAAAGCCTGCCAGCAGCTAATAGGTTGGCTCACAGGAACCAAGAGAGAATCAGTGTCTTCTCTCACTCAGCAAGCATTCCCCTGTTTAAAATCATCAGTGTCCCAAGACACTGTTTTCAACATGGGCAGAAAAAAAGGTAGGACAGAGATACCAACACTTAGACATAAAGACAGGAATAATCAATATTAGAAAAGTGACTTTGTATAACTAAGAACAGTAAAGCTTACAGAGATGTGACAATGGTTGTGTGAGTGAGACAGATATCTGCCCTTCCTTCAGAAATCCTAAATTATACATCACCCTTGCCAGATTTTTATTAACAGTCCAGTGCAATTTTTCCCCATCAGAAGAGCACTCATCCACAGCTAATATGATGCATTTTCTTTACTACAACACCAACTAGCAAAATAAGCCAGATCTCTGTGAAGACAAGAGTGACTCCAAAAAACAGATAATAGAAACAGATGAGGCAAGCAATTAAGTGCTAACTTTGTAAAAGTGATAAAAAAGGTTAAACTTTTTTTGTTTTGATTTCTCCTTCAGCAATCTGGGTATATGGTTTAAGTGCAAACAGTCCCTGCAAAGCTGGACACAAGGCATTAATCCTGGTCATGGTGCATGCTGCATATGCACAGTGCTGTTGCAGGAGGAGTGAAGGATGCTGATGCACAGTGCTGGCAGGTGGCACCTGCTATGCATCTGGATTTTTCAATTACTGTCCCTCATCATGAACACAGGAATACAGGATTCACATGCTAGAGAAGACAGTTGCATTTTATATTAGTTTGCCTTCATATTTCCCTATCAATAATGGGAAAGCTCACATCTCTAAAATAGTATTTCAAAATTAGATACAGCTTGCAAATGCCAGATTCTGAACCTAGGATGGAGTAATACTGGAGACAAAATTACACCGGGAAAGGAGTGCAGAAAGGGATCTGGGGGTGCTGGTGGGCATCAGGCTCAGTGTGAGTCAGCAGTGTGTGCTCTGGTAGCTCAGAGGGCAAAACCTATCCCATGGTGCCTCAAACACGGCATCACCAGCGGGTTAAAAGAGATGATTATCCTGCTTTACTCAGGGTTGGTGCAGCCTCACCTGGAGTGTCATGTGCAGTTCTGGGCCCCACAGTTTAACAAGGGTATGAAGGTACTCAGTTACATCCAGAGGATGGCAACAAAGCTGGTGCAAGGACTAGAAAAAAGATCCTGTGAGGAGCAGCTGAAGGCTCTGTTTGTCTACTTTGGAGAAAAGAAGGCTGAGGGGGGGCTTCATTGCTCCCTACAGCTTCCCAAGGAGGAGAGGTGAAGAAGGAGTTGCTGATCTCTTCTCCCTTCTATCCGGAGATAGGACATGTAAGAATGATTCAAAACAGCGCCAGGGAAGGTTTAGACTGGACATCAGGAAACATTTCTTTACTGAAAGGCTGTTCAAACAAGCTTCCTAGAGAGGTGATGGATGCCCCAAGTCTGTCAGTGTTTAAGAGGCATTCAGACAATGCCCTTAATAATATATTTTAACTTTTGGGCAGCCCTGGTCAGGACTAGACTGGTCCAGCTGGACTAGATGGTCCTTGTAGGTCCCTTCCAACTGATATATCTATTCTTTAACTCCAGACTGTGTAGGCCAAAAGCTTGAAAAGTTAGACTTTAAATGAGTATTTCTCTCATCTCTGTTGAAAATAAAAACAGACAGTGTTGTCAGCTGGTTTGCTGAGTACTGTATTATTATTTTGCTCTTTTTCTCTGCCTTGAAACTGAGCACAGCTGGATAAAATTCAGAGGAAACTTCAGATTGCTTTTCATCATGTTGGCTTTGAATTGTTTCTGGTGACTCCGCTTGATGTCTTAATTTATCTCTGCATAATAAGAAGCAGTTATTTTTGATCAGAGAACTGCTGATAGCTACTACACTGATTCCCTGTGGATTTCTTTTATTAATACAGCAGTATTAGCATTCTGGTTGGGGTGGGGGGGGGGTGAAATCATAGTTATTATATGGTACTTACATGACTCATATTATGCTGAATATCAAAAGGAGAATAATGAAATCATTTGGTGCCTCACCCAAAGTAACAATCTCTCAGGTGGTAGGTCATAACCATTTCATAGTTAGAAAACTGAATTTCAGGGTTTTGCAGAAGTCTCCTCTTCTAACATTCATGTGCCATGCGTGCACAGATACTATGCTCTAAAATGCATAATATCTATTTTCCAATCTCCTGCTCTGATCACTGGAAAAGTAGTAATCTTGCTGCCCTTATCATTTTTCTTATGTTCTAGTTTTAGGAAAGAAATATATTTTCCTTAAAACACTGTCTTCAAAATAAAAAAAAACCCCAAACAGCTTCTTTAAAGCAAACAACTATTATAATTTTATGTATGTATGCATTTCTGCAATATCTGACTGCACCTGTCTTCATTCTGTCACCTGCCTTTCACAGCCAGCTTTTCAGAACAGAGCTTCAGATGCTAGCACAACACCTACAGAGCTGAGCCTGGAATCCAGATAAATCCTATATATGCTCTTGCCAACTAAAATAATAGTAAACAGAAAATTATACTTGGAAAAAATGAATTTTTTATGCAATAACTATAATAATAATAATGTGCATAGTTTGATTTTTAGAATTTAGCTTGGCCCTCAGAGGAATTTGGTATCAGAGGATGGTTGATATTGAAAGGAACCTCTGGAGGTCATCTGGTCCAGTGTCCCTGCTCAAGCAGGGCCACCTAGAACCAATTGCCCAGGTCATGTCCAAATGGATTTTAAGTATCTCCGAGGATGGTAAATCCACTAAATGTAATATTCCAACTTGGTTTCATCCCTGCTGTGCTTTAGAGCTGTAAACCTTTCTTCTTCCCTTTTAGTGTCACGACCAACACTGCCAAGTTGTGAAATGTGACGCAAAAATAAAATTTAAAAAAAAATTAAAAGATGGAATTTTGGTGGTTAGTATGTGAAGAATAATCTCAGGATGAAAAACGAACTAGCTTTTTTTCTTTCCTTTTACAACCTGCAGTCATAAAATGGTCCAAGAAAAAGGTTTTTACAGAATACTTTTCTCACTATAAATTGTTTTTTAAAAAGAGGAAATCTGAAATATGAGGGAATCAAAATTGCCCTACAAAGTAAAGAAAAGGGACTATATGTGAAGGCTCTTTTCACTCCAGATGATACTAAGAAAAAAACATTTACCTTGAAACACTTACTTTTAAGCTCTTCTTTGGGCCTAAAGCTACTGCTGCAGCAGGATAGAAATGCATTCACAGTCTATCATTAATGTTCTGTACTGTTAGAATTGCAAATGAAGACACTTTCTAGCAAAACAGAAAAACAATGCCCTTGTCAAAAGCTTTCTGAACTTGTTTATTCCGAGATTATTATTAACAACACTGATGTTCAGACGGGTGAGAAAAAGCAATCCTGATATAATTTGCTCTCCAGAAGCACTTGTAATACACAAGTCTGTACAAGCTATTTTTGATGCATTCATTCATCCAAAAGGATAAACATTGGTCAGGGATAGGTATTAATGATCTGTGCTAAAAAAATTATTTCTGCTGCATAAAAACTGGACAGGGAAAGGAAATGAGAACTATTTTCTGTTCTGTTTATAATACTTAAAGAAAAATGTGTTAAACATTTCAAGTGGTTCCAAAAAACTTCAGAAATGATAACAACATAAGTGTATACTGTATAAGTTTTCTAAATGGTTACAGCAATCTTGGATGAGTGCCATATTCTAACAGCCCAGTAAAATAAATGGTGACTTTTTTTTAGTTGCATTAAGCAAGAAAATGATACAATATACATGGAAAAATGCTTGTGGCAATGATGATAGGCAGCTGGAGATGGAATCCATTGGAGGAGAAAACCTGGCATGAGCTTTTCACAAATGCAGCTCATTTCCAAACTAAGCCATTGGTAGGAACTTCTTGTAGATACAAAAATGCTGCTAGCAAGGATTTTCTTGCTATTTTCTAAGTCTGTGAGAGACTTTTCTCTCTCACGGAGAAGAGGTAGCAGGCAATGTAAACAACCAAGCCACTGCAACCTTGAAAAGTCTTGTTTATGGTATAGTAGAAAAATATTTTTACAATGGATGTTTTAGGATTTTAGCCAATCACCCCCAAGGAGTGACTGGTCCTTTGTCCAATTAGACTATGAAGAAAAAAGTCTATAAAAGAGTTTGGAAAATAATTAAATAAATCAATCTTGCTGCACAATTCCTGCCTGCTGGATCATCTCTCCTCCTCCTGCCTATGGCTGCGGGACACGGTGATATACCCTAGGAACCAGACCTGCGGTAATAACTTCTGTTTAATGTGTATTACTTTCTAGACTAAAGAGGACATTTGCTTTCTAGAGTAACATGACATAAGTTCCTTTAAATCTCTCTTTTGCTAAAATGGAACATTTGCATTACAATCACTTTTCCCTCCAGATGTCATTTGGAGCCTAATTTCCTAATAGTTCTTTTAAATATTGGCTTACTTTTCATCCTCTTATTAGAAATGAAGCATTCATGCCCAAAGCCTACTACCCACTGCCAGAGACAAAAAAGGGAAAAATGACACAGCTTTCCTAGTGACATTAAACCCATTTCAGTTGTTTTTATTTTCTCTTCATTATCTCCCAGCAACTCTGACGTCTAATATTCAAATATACTTCCCATCCTTAGATGCTCCTGTAGACATAGCGCTCTCCTCACTGCTTTGAGACCTGGACTAGCTTAGCAACAGCATGTTTGGGATGACATTGAAGCAGCATGAGTGTCCCAGTAATTCGCCAATTTCCTTTCATGAAAGCAGAAAAAAAATCAGCTTCAATTTTTAGTCTGCTTTTGAATTGTACATTAAATGTACGTTTTGCCTAAGAAAAACCTCTCTGAGCGAAAAGGACCAGAATAAACTAGGTAAAAGGCACGGTCCAGCTGAAATCTCCTGTGATATGGTCTTGTGGGAGAGCAGAAAACATTTTTCGGAAGCTGGTTTCAGGAATTGAAAATTTTAATTTTGGGAGGCTGTAGAGAAAAGTCATCATCTTATCAGACTATTTTTGGTATTGGCAGGATTTAGACAGCTGTGAACAAGAGAAATACCTTGCATAAGAATGCAAAGCAATGCACAAGTCAGTAAACCATCCTCCCATGAGTACTATTGATTACCAACATCAAAACTTCAAGAGAAATTTATCAATGGTGAGTTGAGTATTTTACATAAGTTTTGACACAAGCACAGTTTTTTGACTTTTTAAAAATTATGAATATTCAAGAAGTCTCCTCATAAATAATTCAAATCTCTTACTGTTCTGACTTTGATAGAACATACAAATTGCCTCCTAACTATAAGGGCAGGACAAGAATATTTTTACCTTGATATCCAAAGACTCCAATCACTACAAATGAGGCTGCTTTGATCTGGAAATTTCAACTACAGATTGAGAAACCAAACTTGTACATCTAAGCTTGAATATTTTGGCAGAGTTTCAAAATTTGAAGCTGATACTGCCTCTGAATGTCAGCTACCATATAAAAAGGTTAATAAGACTCATTTTAAAGTGCTGCAATGAAGTAACATCTTCTGAGGACGGTACATGAAAGGACGAAACAGCATGACCCAAAATTTCAGTGAAATCCTGATAAAAAGTACAGTTAAGTAGAAAAAATTTATGATACAGAAAAGTGAAGTTTAATTAGTTGGAAAGTCAGCAAGAGCTTGAAACAAATAAATTAATCATGTTTTCCTTCCTGAAACAGGCTTGGTTTTTAAGGTGGCAAATTTCCTTTGAGGAGTTTTCCAAACTGCACCTCTAAAGAAAGGCTTGGTCACTTTTTTTTTTTTTTTCCCGAAAAGAGTTATATATTTAAATGAAAGCTATTTACCTACAGTTCTTTCATCTTCTCATCCAGATTAATTACTGTAGAAACACACCAGGGGCCTATCCAGTCCTGTTTTTTCTCACTGAAACAAAATAATGGTGGGAAAAAACAGTGTGTTGAATAGCAGCCACTAATTTCAAATTTGTCCTTGCATAAACCCACAGGGAAATACATTCCAAGGATTCAGTCAAGACAAAGATGAGAGAGTATATTGAAACAATATGGAAAGCATGCGTGATAGAGTGAAGGAATGATCTGAAAGCTTACTCTAGACACAATCTCTATGATTCAAAACATATTTTTAATGTTCTTGAGTGTTTTAAAATTACAGCAGGCAGTAAAACACTCCATGATGGGAAATATCCTCTCATAACGCTTGCATGGAGTTTGCAGGAACACTGAAATCAATCTGGGTCTTCCAGAAGGGCCCTGAAGGATACATTTCCAAATGCACTCTACATCTCAGGAGGGATGCAAAGCAAATGCAAACTTACACAGATTCAGAAGCAAAGGCAGAAGTTTCCGCTGACAGCTGGCAAAGAGTGATTTATGAATAACTGTGTTGTGTGCAGAAAGATGGGGCAATGCCATTAGAAGAGGACTGAGAGAGCCTGAGAGCTGAGGATTGCAACTTTCAGAGTTAACCAACTGGCTTACTGGGAAGAGGGATACAGCTTTCATAATAGTGATTAAGTTCATTGAGCCAGACACCTCTGAGTAGTTCTGCTTCTTCCTCATATGGCAACAGGTGAAGTGCAAAACAGCCTCGCTCTCTGCCCATACACGCTCAGCTGTACCAGGGAAATGTTTTCTCCTAAGCTCTAAAGTCAGTTAGGCTTCTGAGAAATTAATATACCATTAAAAATTTTATTCATCACTTATTATGTGACTGGAACAGAATGAAAAAAAAACCAAACCAAAACCAAGAAATCAAAAGACCTGCAGTAAAAGTTTCAAGATTAAAAATCTCAAAAGCATTTTCTAGGATAAAGTGTGCATCAGATAGGAGACAAGAGAAAGCCTAAAATCACAATAACTTGAATAAAATTCAGATTAAAGAAAAAGCTAAAATGATATCGTTCTTGTTGGAGAAAGAAAAATAAAGATTGCATCAAAGGCATAGTCTGCATGAAGCTGAGCGTGACAGCTGAAATAAAAGAATAGGAAAGATGTATACTCTGATTGTGACTCCAATTGCTTGATGAGAATAAGGGCATATGTATTTTCTATTTATTGCCAATGGAACAAAAAATCCGATGAATGACTGATTACGATATCTTCACTACATAAAAAAATCTGCTTCACTTATCTCTACCTCTATGTAACACATGAATGGTACCAATGTTAATTACAATATTTAATTTTTATCTGGCTTTACAGGAGATGCAAAATATCTTTGCAAAAAAATTTGATAAGGGGTGTATTTTCATAATACAGAAACATTCTTTTACAGTTACAGTATCTTGAACCCTGGAAATGGCACTTCTCAAGTATTTATGAATATCAGAGATGGTGGTAAAAGAATAAGAAAGAGACATACAAAAAAAACCTGCCAAAAAATCTACAAGAGTGAAACAAATCCAAGCAAAAGAATTCCTTGCCCTGTTAAATATCAAAGACTAAATGACTACTGTATGATAATGATTTTAGGGCATATTAAAGTCATATTTCTATGTTATATGCAGTTTTACTACCTCTCAGAGAAATTACCACTCAATTCTTTCTTCTTCCATTTTCTCATTTAATATCTTTTTCTGGTCCAATTTTTGTCTCAGAGATGACCTGCTATGTACTTAATTTAATTTTACAACACTATTCTCATGTGTACTTAGCTTTGCAAGGTGAAGCTTCTCTTTAAATTCAAAATAAATGCTTTCTTGCACAAAATCTTGTCTTTCTTTCTAACATTACCAGCCATCTAATAAAAAAAGCCTCTATCTATAAATAAAAACTTAGGTTGTTACATCAAAACAATTAATTTTTTTTTCTTTTTTCCCCAAAGCAGGATTATATTTGGCAGGAACTGCCAAACTGAGGAAGGAGTGACTTGATATGAAGCTGTGATCAAGTGCCCATAATTTTCCCTTATTAGAGCTATTAGTAAAATTGTAATTGAACTTTCTTTTTTCAACAGAGAATAAGTGTTTTTTACAGAATCACAGAATAATTAAGGTTGGGGGGGATCTCTGTAGGACTTCAGGTCCAGCCTTCCCCTGCTCAGTCAGGGCCACCTAAACTCAGTTGCTCAGGACTACATCTAGATGGATTTTGAGTATCTCTGAGGATGACAACTCCACAGACTGTCTTGGCTACTTGTGCCAGGGCTCAGTGCATTGTGATTGACACAAGAAAGTGCAACACATTGGAATCAGCCTTGAACCAGTTTTTAAGTATTATTTCCATATTTTCATTGTTGCCATTTTACGTCTGCAGCTGTGTTTCAGGTGCATGCTCAGATACACACAGCTTAGCAAATATTTGTATTGCAGCTGTTAGAAGGTAAAGCTGAAAAGAATTCTAACAATAATGCATCAAAAACATGGTATTTTCCCTATAGCATAGCTTGTTATGAGGATTTTTATGGTAGCATTATTAAGTAATGACACAGAAACATTCAAAAAATAATTAACTATTCTGTTGGTAATTATATGACCTCAGAATATTATTCTCAGCAGCTAACTTAATTTTGCTAATGCAAACATTTGTTTGTAATGGGAAATCATAATTGGTTTTATTCTAGTTTTACAACAGAAAATGAAAACTTTACTTTGACTGCAACCCCAAAGATACATTAATTTTCAAAATGCTTTTCAGTAAACATTAAATTATTAACTGCTAAAAATACAGAATAACATCTCAAATCATATTTTAGTGGCATTTTTTCTATTGAATATAAAATTTCTTAATTGTGGTTTCCTTTCTTTTTTATTATTTAGTTCTGTACATAATTGTTTTTTTTTTTTTTTTGGAGAGGGACACATACAGAAAGGATTTGTTGGTTTGTTTGGGCACCATGTGCCAAATTACATTGCAGTTTTCTGCTGTGGTTGTTGGTGTTTCTACATTGATAAGGAAGATTGGGCAGCAACCTCCTTCTGTAGCAATCATAGTTAGACTATTATCATTCTAAAACAAGATAACAGTGGCAAATTTTAATTATGGAACCTGTGGCTGTATTTACTAAATGAATTTATCCAGTCCTAAAATACAAATTTCTGTATTTC